>NC_081428.1:67591292-67918792 GCF_949786415.1 Peromyscus eremicus
CGGAGGGTGAACGGGATGAAGATAGAGGGAAGAGAGCTATAAGAAGGAATGACCTTACACAACTCTCCGCCTAGCTACATGTCCAGGACTGAGTCAAACAGTGACGGTCATTGTTAGAGAACTAGATTTCAATGGACCCTTAGATGCTTTCTAAAAAGGAAAAAATAGAAACACCATCCTGAGAATTACAGCAGAACCCCCCAAGTAGACTCAAACAGCTGAGGAAGGACAAATTCACCTGTTCATTTGGTAATGAGACATTCAGTCCCTGTGCCTTTGGGTCTTGTAGCTCTACACTTTGCAAGCATTTGACCTCAGATTGAGCCTTGGCTAATCTAGTTTCTCAGCATTTGGATGTGGACTGAATACCACCACTGACTTTACTAATTTTCTAGATTGCAAATAATTTATACTAGATCTTCTAATCTTTGTCATTTTATGGACTAACTTCTACAATAAATCCTCTCTTCTACCTTTTTTTACATCCTTCTGGTCCTGCTTCTTTGGATAACTCTACTATGAAGGGAAGAAGGGAAGAAGGGAAGAAGGTCATATCACATTTTCTCAAAGTATGAATAAATTAGAAACGTAAAAATAATTCAGCACAGTGGTGGCGGAGAGAAAATTAAGTTGGGTGAGTATGGAGGTGAGGTAGACCTAGGAAGAATTAGGGATGATGAATATGATTAAAATATATTGCATGAAATTCTCAAAGGTTAATAAAAACATTATTTAAAATTTTTTTTCTATTTCAGTTGTATTTGTTAACTTCCCAGTTTAACTTACATTCTTTTCTGACGTATAGCCATTTGAATTTGAGGTTACTTTTCTGAAAATACACTAAAATTACTTATGCTTGCCTGTTTACTTTTTAAAATGCTGATGAAAGAACACTACAAACATACCACTATTGAGGCAAAATAGGAACAAAGCTCAAAAACACCAGACAAAAACCAAGTAAGAGTAAAAATGCTAATTTTATCAATCTGTTGCTCCCATCTCCAATGTATAGCCCAAGATGGCCTGCTGCAGGCCTGCATTATCACAGCCAGCTTCTCCTCTTACAAATATTTAAATGCCCTCAGTGTCTGAGTTTAAACTCTTCCAATGTTAAATGGAAGGCTGATATGGATGGAGTTATTGTCACAAGAGTCTAGGACAGAGGTATAAGGCAAGCAAATGGTACCACTGGGTGCTGCTCATGCACATACTCTAGTTAGACCAGACTACTCAGGCTGGCTGGGCTCAGAGGCTAATCTGGACCTTGTAGGTCATTCTTACTTTATTGGGTTCTATTTTGTTCCATATTTGCTTGTTCCACTATTTTGTAATTAGGACAAGGTGAGAGGTTCAATTAGTCTAAGAATGCTTAGCCACACCTCAAATTGTCTTACTCAAATATTTTCATCCTTCTGAACATATTCCTAATTTCCACCTACAGTTATTTTAAAGATATACAGTAGTAAATCAGCTGAAAAGACAGGTGGGGCATGAGTCTAAGGACTGCTACCACCCTTGGGCATGGCTCTGGTGACTAAGTTGCTCAATGGTGGTGGGCAGGACCATCTAGTGAGTCTTCTCCAGGAAGGCCTTGCAACACCTGAGGCATTGCTGGTACACCACTTTGAAGTCAGAATCATTGCCATAATAGGAATCTTCAATAATGAGTTGTTTCTGTGGATCATAGCTCCCAAGTAACTCAATTTTAGCTTTGCAGTTTTTAACTTGATTACTTCTTCTATTCAAATCTCTCAGATTGCTTTCATCCATACACAGTATATAATCGAATGTGGCAAAGTCTTCTTTTGTAATCTGTCTTGCCTTATGGGCTGTGCCAATGCCATGATTTCTTAGGCAGCTGACAGCTCTTGGGTCTGGGGGTCAGCCCACGTTCCAGTCGGAAACAGCGCTGCTGTCAATGGCCCAATTATCTGAAACATTTTCATCAGTTACCAATTTTCTGAAAACTGCTTCTGCAATGGGTGACCGGCAAATGTTACCGAGACACAAGAACAACACTGACTTGGACCCAACCTCTGTCGGTACGGACGCTGGCCAATTTAAATATATTTTGAGATAGGTTTTCCTACACCACTCTGGTTGCCGTGGATCTCAATAAGTAGAGTAGGCTTACCCCATATTTGCAATAATCCTTCTTTCCCTTTCACTGCTAGACTGATTTGGAAATATTTTAATGGTAACCAATTCAATGATTGCATCTATAGAAAAATTCAGTAGTAAAAACTGACTTTCTAGTAATATGAATAGTCTTTTACCTATAATATAAATTAAATTCATGGTTAAAACATCCCTTAAGAGAACACTCCAGTCCCCCTGGGTTACTGGTTTGTTGGCTTATATAGTCCTGGCTATGGATGGGGAGGCTGAGACAGGGAGATGATGAGTTCCTGGTCAGTCTGAACTACACAGTAGGAACCTGACTCAAGGAGAATAGGAAGAAGAAGAAAATGAAACCTCAACCTTCATGGACAGCTGGTGTGAATGCAACATGCTATGGCATGGCCACTCTGGGAAACATTCTATCAATTCTAGGAGTTAAATTTGAAACAAGTGTGAAGCTTTGAAATTAAAACATGGACCAATTTCTTTGCTAAGTTAGAACAGGCAAAAATTCATTAGAAAATGCACAGAAATCATAAACTATAAGACCAAAAATATTGGATTTTATAGAAATAAAAATGCAAACAACTGAGCGAGAGGAAACATTTGCAGCATGTCACATTATTTGTATCCAGAATATATAAAACTTATACAACTCCATATAACCTACAACTCATTCTTTAAAATGGTAAAATTTGGACATAATAAAAATATGTCCTAGTCAGGGTTACTCTTGCTGTGATGAAACACCACGACCAGAGTGACTTGGGGAGGAAGAAGTTTACTTGGCTTATGCTTCCATATCTGTTCATCACCAAAGGTAGTCCAGGCAGGAACCCAAACTTGGCAGGATCCTGTGGGCAGGAGCTGATGTGGAGGCCATGAAGGAGTGTTGTTTCCTGGCTTGCTCTTCATGACTTGCTTAGCCTGCTTTCTTATACCATTCAGGACCACCAGCCCATGGGTGCATACCGGCAATGGGCCAGGCCCTCCTACAATAATCATTAGTTTAGAAAATGTCCTACAGGCTTGCCTACAGCCCTGTCTTATGGAGGTATTTTCTCAGTTGAGCCTTCCTCCTCTCTGATGACTATAGCTTGTGCCAAGTTAACATAAAAGTAGCCCACACTGTATATAAACGGCCAGTAAGCATATGAAAAGGTGATTAATAGCTTTAGTCATTACAGTAATAAAATTTTTAAATGTAGTATGTTAACACACGTCCTTTGATCAGTAAGCAATGGAATGAATCAAATTTTGACAAAAACATTAATTAGTTTTAACAGTCATCTACTACTTCTCATGATGATGTAAACTATTAGGCATTGACAAACATTTAAATTTTTCATACATAGTTAAGTGCAAACCTCCCTAATCACATACCCATTCCACACCTAGGCCGTTTGCTAAAGAGGGAGAAAACCATGTGTTCCCCTCAAAGCTTGTTTGTGTATGTGCATGTAAGTTTTATTTCTAATCCATTATACTCGTAGATGACAAATTGTCTACAAATAAGTGACTCTATCAATAAATTGTGGCAAGCAGGATATTAATCAACAATAAGAAGTGAATGATTAAAATATGAAACTGCTTGCCTCCTAGTGTAAATCCGAGTGGAAGAAGGCAGACATAAAAAGCTCATGCTGTATGAGTCTATTTGCATAAGTTTCTGAAGCCTTCTTGTGATCAGTGTATCAGAAACCAGAGAATGAGCCTGAGAACTTGGAGGACTGAATATGTCACAAAGCAGCTATGGGAATGTTGAGAATTTGGGGGATTTTTCAGTATCTTTATTACGGTAAGGTCACAGGCACCTAATAGGTAAAAATTGAACTACAGATGATTTGTAATTTATTGAATACTCAATATGCTATAATAAATTTGTAAAAATGAAACAAAATAAAGTGATTGAAGCAAACTATTGATTATTTGATCTAACCTTTGGAGAAATTCTTTAGAATTGTTAGAACCGATGAACTCATGGTGCATTTTGATACAAGACTCCATAGTCTTTAGTCAAAACAGAAAGTGTGAACTCGACAGTTATGTGGATTCATTAGACAGCTAAAGCATAGGTAATGCATCCCTTGCCAATTTTTAAAGGAGCATGATGGACTGGATGGAAGCAGTAAGGAAGGTTTCCTTTCTCCATCCTGCCACTAACCCCACCTTTGCCCTCACCTCTCTTTAGATTGACACATGTCAAGGTAGTAACAGTCACCCAGAAAAAGATCTGTTCATGTAAGAAAAAGGACAGCAATTTACCTCTGCCCCTGGAATTTCTGTTTTGAGTTTATAGGTGAATGTGTTGACTGTGACCACACATCCATATAATTCTAGCCAAAGTGAGCACTCCTCTCTGCCACGGGCTTTCAGAAAACACAGAATAAAGTTCACTCGGGTCTCCCTTAGCTTTGTCCCATCTTCTTTCTTCCTTCCTCTTCCTTATCCATCTTTACTGCTGCCTCTTACCCCCACCACCACACACACACACTCCTCTTCCTCTTCCTCTTCTCTCCCTGCCTCTGCTTCTCTTTCCTCACCCTTCTCTTCCTCTCCCTGTCTCTGTTCTCCTCTTCCTCCACTACATTCTTTTCTTATCCATATTTAAGAAGGATTACATTGACTCATTAAGATCCAGAAACACTTGATCTGCCTCCTCCTACTTCTTTCCTTTATGCACAAAATTAGAGAGACTGAAATTTAATTCCGGAAGCTGTTGGAAGCCAATATGTATTTCTTAAGGGGCAGAATCATGTGATCAACTTTAAAGCTTGAAAATTCAGTCTGCCTAGAAAATTATAATGGGAGATGAAGAGAATGATAGGAAGTAGAAAATAGTAAAATCAAAATAAATCTATAATAAAAATAATAAATGGTTGAAGAGACTAGTCCTTAATTAGTATAAATAGAAGGCAAATAGGAGGCTTTGAGAGACATTGGAGGCAATGGAAACTGTGTGTTGGTGGACTGAGAGCTGGGAGTAAAATGATGGATGAATTATTATTGAACTACATTATTTATATATATGAAAATTCACAGAGAAACTCATTATTTCATACAAATAACATATATTTGTTGGAGAAATATCACACAGACAATACAGAATGAGTGCTGCCTGAATATAGGATTCTGTGGATAGATTTGGCTGGAAGAGTGTGTGTAGCTTTGAAAAGGATACAGCTGTATGGTAGATGAGGACACGGGCTACTGCTTAGAGAGTTCTCATTCAGTGAGAGCTATAAGTAGGGATAGCGTATAGATGACAATTAATGCCAAAGGCAGAATGAAGTTATCCAAGTTCCACCTAATGACCAAGGCAATCAGTGCTGGGCAACTCAGAAGACTTTTGTTGAAGAGGTTACATAAATAATAACCTTCATCTGAGCGATCGGAAGAAAGCCAAAAGAGAGGCATGCCACAGAAATGCAGACTAGGAAAACTGGAGGAAATGAAGTTGCCAACCTTTCCCCATGTACATGAATTTGGGACTACCACATTCCAGATGAGGCAAGCAAAGTAGTTAATCCAGAAAAGTGAAGAACATAAGTGTGAGAAAAAAATCAGTGTGAAACTGGAGGCCTAATGTCTAAAGACTCATCAAATGCAGGATAGAACAGATTAGGCTTTTTTAAAATGACTCCTGAAGCCAGGATTAGTAGCAAAGTACAGAAATTTGACAAAGAACCAAGTTTAAGGAGAAAATCCTCTTCATTTTGTAAAAATTACTCAAAGATTAAGTGGGAGCCTCTGGAAAAAATTTTAGTACTACATTGATCCAAATGGTCCATGTGTAGACAACATATAGACCTGTCGCCATCAATCAGATGTACTTACAAGGCAGTGAATAATATATTGAATAAGATATAATTGGCAATGTTAAGCAAGTTAATTAAAAGTGATCATTTTAATGATTCAATCTAATTAAATAAACAAATGAGTGAATGCTGGACTGGGAAGAACTTTTGATTTTCAGTGGATGAAAATGTAATTATTTCTCAAAAACATTTCTAAAATGACTAAGGACAATAAAAACATGAGCTGACTATAGTAGCAGAAAAATACAGAACAATATTTATATTTCATTTGAAAGTAAAGGGTTTATCTTCCAATTTAGATTATATGATTCCATTTCTGTTGGCTTTTACCACCCATTTCTAAGGGTCATAAGTTTCACAGAAAGAAAGAAATTGCTAGTTGTAGATTTTTTTAATGATTCTGAGTTACTATGATTATAATTTTCTCCTGTTGTTGCCAGGGAATCATAAATGTCACTACAAGTGTAATTTTTTGTTCTTATTTTGATTTTCATTGACAAAGCCTTTCCATTTCCAGCCACTTAGTGTCACCCTATTACAACCCAAATTATAGTCTAAATTACAAAGACAAAGTGTTCATTCCCTCAGCCACAGTGGAACTTCAAACTCATGGAGCAGGGACTGCTCCCTGGAGCATTGACGAGCCAACCTTTCATTTCCTTTTGCACTAATCATTCATAAGAATTTCTGGCAAAATCAGGTGATAAGAAAATAAATGTTTTTCGTCTTGGACACTTTGTTTCATTTATATTCTAAAGTCTATTTAATCAAACTAACTACTAGTATGTTTAACATCTGAATAAATACTAAGTGATTATATGATATTAATTCTGTTCAATAATCATTAATAATATTTGAAGTATCTACATTTACTTTCTGGTTAAGATGTTAATAATGGCAAGACCTTCACTTGGCATTTTTTCATCCTGAACCATAACCAGATAAGATACTGATAAAATATCCCGTGAACAGTTTCTTTCATAAAGGTAAAAACATGCCTGATTTCTTTATTCTGATAATGCAAGCCCCTGTGAGCTGCCCCTATACTCCTGCTCATAGCCACATGATAACCTTTGGATCCAATCCTCAAACAGTCTTACATATCTTGACTTTGTTTCAATTCTTTGCTTTATGTGTTCTTCAGAATTCATCTCCAGCATCTTCTTTTCTACAAAATCTGCTGTGAAATAGATGTAACACTTAAAACACTATCTAGTCCCCAGGCTTCTCTGGTCACTATTTCCTAAGACTTCATCTCTTGATCCTCAGGATCTGGTATACAATGGAAACCAAAAGGTCTGTAAATCCCAATAGAGAGAACATCCCACATATCCTTGAAGAAGCAAATGATGGCTCTGTGTATATCCCACATGTGAGAGTCAGTAAGTTGAAGATAAAGAGAGAATGTTTTGTTACACACACTGCTGGCAGACAGTCCTCTGTGCTGCACATTCTGTATCTACTCTCCTCACCACAGGAATGTTGGCAAATTGTCTAAGTTCCATGATGGTATTTACCCCACATGGATAAGGAATGGCTCCCTGCAGATCAGTTACAGAAAAGCCCAGGTGAATCAGCCTGAAAAAGTTCCACAGACCAGTTGTGGAAACTCAGGACACAGAAAGCATAGCTAATATGACCTGCTTGAATCAGAAAACCATTGGCCATTTAGGTTAATTTGGAGTATAGAAACAAAATATGTTTCCCAGAGTTGTGTGTGATCCACAATCCAAGGAAAGCCAGTTTCCTAACAATAGATGTGAACGGCAAGTCATGTGTACCACTTATTAACTATCATGTAAAAAATAATAGAGTTAAATGCTAAACTCATCCATTATCTCTTCTAGTTTTGAAATAACAAAGCAGCTCTGAAAATTTTTTAACCTTTTTAAAGTTTATGAGGAGAAATGAACACCAACATTCCAACTGGATTTAGAGAGGGAAGCAACATGATATGGAAGTGAAAAACTAAGAACAGAATCCCTCATGTATTCACAAAGGTTTTTGTAGTGTTTTATAAAACCGATTTTAGAATTGAGACTCCTGTGCTTCAAATATTTGGTCAGAAAAGAAAGTCTACTGAAATCTGTGCAAGGAACTGCAAGTTAGAGTTTATTATCGGTCACATAATATGTACTACATCAATGTTTATTCAATGGCTTTGGAAACATAACCAGAATGCATTATTTTTCAGGAATTCAGTGATGTCCTGAGTAAATAAACCAACTTCTCCTCTTACACACATCCAGACTAAGCAAGGCTTGTCAATTATTACCATAACCATCTGCACTTAAAGCAAATGTTTAACTCTAAGTTATGTCAAAGCACTTTTCAAAGGGGTATAATTTGTGTTAAATCTGCAGAGGACTACATTTAACGGTTCATTTCAGACATGGTCTCTTAGTAGCTGGTACAATCTAGTAATGAGTGTAGAACAAACCAATGTCAAGTTTTTCCACTCAAAATGCAATAGACACACTGTGTCCCCAAGCTGCTGTTTGATTCATCTAAATGGTTTTCCTCTGAAGTGGCCTGATCTGCTTCTTCCCATTGCACTTCAGCTTGATCTGCTTGACACCTTCTCATATTTATATAGAATTAGCTTAATAAAATTTCAGCAAAAGTGATCTAAAATTGAAGCTCATTTTTGCCCTCTGACATCAACTGGACTGTGACGTCACAGCAGGAGGACGTCTTCCTCCTATCTCCCAATTTCTAGGACAGTACACTAACAATCAATCAAGTAGTTAATGTAAATCACCAAATGTTTTTGACTGTCTACTGTGTAGAGAGCACTGTTTAAGGTACTTCAGATACTCAGTGAGTAAAACAAGAAAACATGTCTTTGTCAAGTTTCCACTCCAGAGGGTGGAGAAAGACAATGAAGAATTGTCATTCATTTGGTATTGTGACTTGGTATTTTCAAAAAAAAAAAAAAATCTCTGAAAAATAAGGCCGACAGAACAAATCAGGAGTATTGGCTGGGATATTATGGTGGTGTCACACAGAGTGAGAAGGAAATGTTAGCAGATAATGCAATGCCACAGCAAAAGAGGCCAGGGAGTGAGTGGCCTTGATACATGAGGGGATGCATTTCCAAAAACAAGAAAAGCAAGAATCTTGTCTGTTTGTGAGGCAGGAGCATACCAGGGATATTGAAAGAAAGTGAAAAACCAAAACCAAAGATTAATAACTATTTCAACACTTGCCTAAGCAGCAACATGTGTACTAAAATTGGAATGGTTGCAGGGGGCATGTAAGGACGACTCCCACATTCATAAAGCATTCCATTAAAAGATACATAACTGATTTACTGTTACACTGATAGTTAGTGTTGTCTTCAGTCATGATCTCTCAACTCCTAGAGCCTCACTCTGATCCCTCACTTTCTATGAAGTAAGCAAATGACCGCTTCTTTTTGGTTGTTTGGACCTTCTTTATGCATGCCACACACACTCATACCTTTTATTTATTCTCACTTAATCCTTTGAATTTCAGTCCTTAGCCCTTTTGAACAGCTGGATTCAATGACCTTTAAGGACAAACATCAATATGACTTCTGAGCTTCAGGGAATTGGGGCTTTTGCTAGGCTCAGAAATAGTTTTCATAGTCAATAGTCGCCATCCGTTTGGGCAGTGTTTCATTCTCTGTAGCAAAGAGAAGGCCCGGGGAAATGAAACTGAACAGACAAATGTATAGTGCCTGTGCTCTTGTTACAAACTTAAAGATCTAAGGCTCACCATGCAAGTACTCAGGAAATTCAAAGTGCTCAGTTTCATCTGTTATTACAATAACAATATTTATCCTTTTTCTTCTCTTCAGTTCTTCTTGGGAGTTTTGCTTCCTCAGATCCTTATATTCAGACATAAGAGTGTGTGAACCTAAGTGACCCCATTAGTAGCAAAATCAATTGTCCATGTTCAACTAGAGTTTCCTGTCATTAGGATTCACTAACACGTGTCCATGCTCATAAGCACAGTTAAAGAGATGTTTTAAATGATACAACACAAATAGTAAAAATCCTGTGGGTAGCTGTTCTGTCCCTGTGCATTTCCTCACTGTGCTTCCATACAACTGTTATGGAAGATGCTGCTACTAGGGAAAACTGGGTGAAAAGGAGATGCAAGCTCCATTCTAGCTCTTAAAACGGCGTGTGGCTCTCCAATTACCTTCAAATAAATAGCCAAACAAGAATTCAGGTCAAATGTCATTCATCATCACCACTTTTCCCCCAAGACCACCCAAGTGTGCTGATCCTTGGGAGTCAATACATAGAGAAAGCACCATCTTAGGTCCACTGAATCATGCACACCTTCAGACCAGCACAGAGAAGTCATAGAAGTAAATGCATGATAAACCGGGGGATGAAAGAAGTAATGAGCGTGATTTTTCTGCCAGCAGAAATGGAGCTGTGGTGCTTGCAGCATCACTGTGCCTGAAGATTGCATCTCCATTCAGTGGCTGAGCCTTTAGCCAGCCACCTGCTGCACAGTCATACGTTATTAGACAAGAAGTATTTAATCCTCGCATTTGGTTAGTCATTGTGCCGGTTTCTAAGGCTAACCCAAGCATGCTGCCCTTGTCTCCATTCCATCTCTTTTCTCATCATCTGGCCTTCCCTTCCTTCCCAGCAATTCTTAAGATCATTGACTTCGCTGACGGAAGTCAGGCTTCTGACCGACTAATAAATAAGTTCACCAGTGAAAAGCCTATTTTTCATTCTGTTTAATTACAGGCTTCAAAGACACTCAAAATGGAGGCTGTCTTGGGCACAAATAATACTGTAGGCTTGGTTTACTTTCCTCCTGTTGGCCTTGGCACTGAGCCCTTCCTCTGCTTTGAAATTCATGGCTGTGTCTGTGTCTGCATACTAAACAGACCATGGCCACCACTGAGCCTGCTTCGCCTGTCCAGATGCAGCTCAAATAATCCAGAAGCCTTAATGGCCAGTTCAGAGCTGGAGTTTAGTTAACTAATATGGTCCATTTGTTTCCAGTGTAATCTATGTATGTGATCATAAATGGGTTCCTATATAGTAGTTTGCATTGAATTTGTTAAACCTAGAGTGGGAGTTAGGCTGCAATGTGCTTCTGAATTCCAGATACCTGACTTCAGATTTGGCCCTTTGAATACGAATGCATAAAACATTTGAATGGCATATAGACACTGCAAAAGATACACTTAGCAAACAGACAAGAAACTAATAGTGAAAAGAAGTTTCCCCTTCCACACTTCTTTTCTTTGTGTCCCATTCTCATTTACAATCACTTTGAACAATTTATGCCACAAATTTTACATTAAGAAACACCCTAACTATGCCTTTCTTTTTGTATAAAAAATGCAACACGGTATAGGCAAAGTCCTAGAATTTATTCCTTTTGCTTAAAGATCGTACTTGGAGCTCTCTCTACATTATTTTCTGTATTCTGCCCACAGACTTAAAAACAAATTCCTAGAAATAACCACCACAGCCTCCAACTATTTTGTTGCATGGATGTAGCCATTTTGTATTTGTTCATGTTGATGGACATTTGATGTTTTAGTAGACAGCATTGCAAATTACTATAAATTGCATACAGGTTTAAACAATTTAAAGGTACAGGACACATTCTACAAAGGTAAAGTCTTGGCCAAATGGTGCTCTTTAATTTAGTAGATAATGCCCAATAATTACTTTCTAGTATTTTTAATTATATATGAAAGAATGTTTCTCCATATCTATCACTTCTCATTGTATTTCCAAATTTTAAACATGCTAATCTGATCATTGTAGACTCAAGGCTGAGGTCAACAGCTACTCAAAATGTTATGTAGGAAAAGAAGTTCAAGGATGAGATTGAGGAGGGAAGGGAGGGAAGTAGAAATGAAGGAAGAAAGAAAAGAAAGAAAAGAAAAGAAAAGAAAAGAAAAGAAAAGAAAAGAAAAGGAAAGAAAAGAAAAGAAAAGAAAAGAGCCCCCGGCCATCTTGGCGGCTGGTGTCGGTTGGGGGCTGTCCTGCACCTAAGGCAGGAAGATGGTGGCTGCAAAGAAGACGAAAAAGTCTCTGGAGTCGATCAACTCTAGGCTCCAACTTGTCATGAAAAGTGGAAAGTACGTGCTGGGGTACAAACAGACTCTGAAGATGATCAGACAGGGCAAAGCGAAATTGGTTATCCTCGCCAACAACTGTCCAGCTTTGAGGAAATCTGAAATAGAATACTATGCCATGTTGGCTAAAACTGGTGTTCATCACTACAGTGGCAATAACATTGAATTGGGCACAGCATGTGGAAAATACTACAGAGTATGCACACTGGCTATCATTGACCCAGGTGATTCTGATATTATTAGAAGCATGCCAGAACAGACTGGTGAAAAGTAAACCAGGAAAGTTTTTCTTTAATAAAACTTTACCAGAGCTCCTTTTAAAAAAAAAAAAAAAAAAAAAAAAGAAAAGAAAAGAAAAGAGAAAGACCTCATATGTTCCCTGGAATAAAAAATGTGCTTGAATGTTGAAAGTTATTCAAACAGCCAGCTGGCTTTGCAGGTCAGCATTTAAAAGCCTTGACAAACAGTACCAGTGTTCTGACCGTAAACTCCTTGAGCTCTTAGTACCAGAGAGCATGAACCTAACATTCTGTCCCTGGACGCCCTTTATTGGTCACAGAGTCCATCATTAATGCATACTGCAGCAGGACACATAGCATAGAGCAGCTAACAGAATTTGGGAGAGTTCATCAGAGTGAGCAAGCCTCTGTGTCTGGGCAGATCATTCCTTTGAGTATGTCAAGATCCAGTCCTTTCTGGGCCACTTCCAAAATCCCAACAGCAGGAAGCCTGTGTTTACCGCTGTTCCAGGTAACCATCAATACTTCTGGGAGCTTTCTGGGGTTCTCTATGGGCTTGATTTGCTGCGGGTTTGTCCTTTGTGTAACTCCCGCACATAAAAGATGTTCCCTTCCAGGTGTTGCTAGCACCTTGTGCGTTGTGTTATTTATTGCTCCAAGACTGAAAAACAAAACATTCACGACCTTAGACTCATTTCTTTGTTATTTAGCTGCGATGTTGTGGAACTAAGTGATGCAATATACCCTTTACTTTACTTTGTTATGCTTTGGGATGTTTTTAAACTCAGCAGTGCTGTTGACACAGAGATGCTATGACTATATTAATTTAGAAAATATTTATCAGTTTCTTCAACTCACCGGACTCTTGACAGTTTTTCAGTTCCGACTTCTTTAGAAAGAAGCATTTTAGGGTTTATGTGGTCACTCTGTGCCAGTATCTCTTTCTAACCAATAACGGCATCCTTGTGTCTCTGTTACTTGAATGTGATACATCTGAAAGATATAGGTCTACAGCGTATTAATCCCTCCTTTCACTATTTCATAACAACTTGGGAGACCAGCAGCTAATACATTGGCAGTTCAGTAGTAATAATGAGATACCATGCACTCCAGTAAGAGTACAGCAGAGTGAGAAGACTAGGAGCTGACTTGAAAGGAAAATGCTGGCTTAATTTGTTTTATCTGCTAAGTGAGATTCCAAATGGTTGCATCTACTCATAAACAAAGTTTCTTTATAGACAGAATTTGAATGTTCATTTTCCTCTCGGTTAGTATGCAAATCTCTTTGCAGCATTCCAGCAAAAGAGAATGCAACTCATTTTCTGTGCTTATAAATTGTTCATTATCATGCTCTCTGATGGTCAATCCATTGCTCCATCTGGCATAAATACTAGGTGCTGAAAAAGGCACATTTGGGATCAAGGGGGAAACACAGACCCCATGCAAAATCCAAAGACTATCACTTGAAATTTTGTAACATCTTACTTGTATTTGTATTTATCTATGGTAGTCTGGAAAAGTAAATGCTTCACCTGACCTCAACCACCCTCAAGGCTACGTGCGAGTGATGTTTGAAAAGTCTTCTCATTGTACAAAGGAATCTTAATTCACAGAGTTAGAGTAACACATCAACACAGTCTCCAGAAAGAAACATCTCTTTTCTTGTGATTGTTGGTGTGAAATGTTGTAGCCTCCTCTAAGGTTCAACACTGAGAACTAAGATAATTTTGTTAGATTGCTTAGGGTTTGGGCCTCTCAAAGATTATTTCTTTTTTCCTCTTTGATAAGGAGAAAATTTTATTTTATGAGTTTTTCCCAAACAGAAATATCATGTGACCATAAATTAACCTCAGTGATTCAAGTCACCCCTTTTGTACATATATTTAACTTCTGTCAATGCCAGCATGGTTGACTTCCCTTTCCCATGACTGGGAAAGTTTTTCCTTTGCATGAAAATAGTACTCAAATCGTGACTCTCCTCCCTCTCACTAAAATATGAAAACAAAGAAATTCAAGGGTGTCCATGACTCTCTAGATCAAGCAAAATCTGCAGAGAAAACAAAATACTGTTCTGATCCATCTCTTGGGATATGCAGAGGAATTTTAGTGGATCTCCTGCTCTTGCTGAGCTTAAGAATCTACCCAGAGAATTTTTTCCCAAATTAAACCTCTGTGTACCAACAATAAACTATGCTGCAGAGCTTTTAATTAAAAAAAAAAAGATGTAAAATCACACTGTCTCCAGGCACTGCTTTCATTAAAGGATTAGACCGATGAAATGTTTGGATTTTATTGTTCTAAATATGTGTTTCAGCTGGTGCTCTCAGATCTATCGTGTGAAGAAAATAAAATGTAAGTAAATAACAAGATATTTCATGTTTTTATTTAGCATTTGAAAACTACAAAGAATCAAACTCAATTCATTTGAAAAGCTCAAAGGTAAAAAAAATCATGATTTCTAAAAAAAAAAAAAAAGGAAATGCTATTGCCATTATGATCACTTTGCTGAATAATAATAATAATAGAGCTATCTGCAGGTGTGTGTAGGCTCTTGGGTTCTCCTACTACGAGGTTCCCGTGGTTGTTAGGCCACAAAAGAATTGTGATGTCCTCTTCCCTTGCCCCCACACTCATAAGTATGGCAATTTCAAGGAATGGTTTCAAGACAGGTCCTTTTCAGTTTTTCTTTTTTTTTTTTTTTTTTTTTTTTGGTTTTTGAGACAGGGTTTCTCCGTGTAGCTTTGCGCCTTTCCTGAGGTCCTTTTCAAATACAACCAAGGAACTCAAATCTTAGCCTGTGTTACGTGTGCATTTCAAAGGGCATCAGATGCAAATTATGTGAATAATTGATTCATCTCCTTACTTTTGGAGAATTAATGGTTCTCAGAATTCTACTCAGGAGATGAGGAGGTGCCATTAATAATGCCGATGATGATGAATGGGAACTGTAATGCAGTGTGGCTGAGCACAAGTGTCAAAAAAAGCACTTCTGCCAAGTGCTGGGTTCTGGGTGCAGCACTCTGCCAGCCAGCTGTTTTCAGTTATCATGGCCTCGTCCTCTCAGAGCCCTGTCTGTGGGCATCGCCTCTAAAGAAAGAGACGGGGCCGAGAGGGAGTTGTCCTTAGCCCTGGAATCACTCACTGTTTCAGATCATCTTGTCAACAGTGTGTGTGTGTGTGTGTGTGTGTGTGTGTGTGTGTGTGTGTGTCCCTTCTACTGCTATTTCTTTACATTAATTTTTGGACCTACTATTATGCTCTGTCTTCTGCTGCTTGTGACTGAGCAGTTTTTTCGTAGTGTTTGCTTGACTCTGAACTTCAAGGCTGCCCACATCTTGCCTCCTTAATTTTCTGCCTTTGACCCAGAATAATAGACTCCTATGATTGGGAAGAGCCTTAAATGTTGACTCTACTTGCCAGTCAATACGACAAGGAGGGATGGTACTGGGAAGCCTATAAGCTGCATTACTGCTTCTGGGGTGACTGCTTTCCCTTTATATAGAATAAACTGAGAAGAGGGGGATAATCAAGTCCACAGCACAGTTTTAAATGATGCTTAAATATAAGCTTTCTTTAGTAAGCCATTTTACATCTCAGCATCTGTTATATTTACCCACATTTATTTTCTGTTGAGTAAAAATCAGAAACTGCCTCAGTTAACATTCAAGATAGCAGGAAAGAAAGGTAGAAAAGACAAGGAAGTGGCTGGTATTCCAGGGAAATAATATAAAAGAAGTCAATCTATTGACGACAGACAAAGTCCTTTGTGCAAAATGCCTTGCACAAAGCAGAGTTAGTTGGATGAGTCTTAAAAAAAAGACATGCTACTGTAGGAGAGAGCAAAAGTCCCATATCCAAACAAGATTTTCTTTTTCCGAAGGACTTTTAATTTAGGCTCATTTCTATGATCTGAGACAATTATTTTAAAAATACAGTACTTGACTAAAAGATTAACATCATCCAATACCAGTTTTTGGGATAAAGAGTAATACAAATCCACTAGATTACAGGTAAAAAAAAGATCTAAAGGTGTGGTTAACTCTTAACATCTTTTAGAAAGGAAAAACAAGAGCAAATAAAGGCTGGCCCAAAGTTCATGTGCAAACCGACACTAAGAAGGAGACTTATGTTTGTATGGAAGAAAAAAGGAGGGTCACTGCTGGGGAGGGGGAGGCTTGCTTGGGTGCAGGCCCAGCCGAGAAAAAAGGTTCTGATTAGCTAGATATCTTTTTTTTAGTGCCTCAACTTTTATATTCCAAGAGTCTCCAAAACAGTTTATATGAATTATAAAATGATCAACTAATTAGTTCCACTTAAATTTGTTTTTAAATACTGGATATTTTTGTGATGTGAATTACTCTCTTTTATATTTGTAGCTAAAATTTTAGTGTAAATAACACATTGTTCTGCTTTGTATAAAAATCTATTTTTTTTTTCAAGACAGGATTTCTCTGTGTAGCTTTGCGCCTTTCCTGGAACTCACTTGGTAGCCCAAGCTGGCCTCGAACTCAAAGAGATCCGCCTGTCTCTGCCTCCCGAGTGCTGGGATTAAAGGCGTGCGCCACCACCGCCCGGCTGCTTTGTATAAAAATCTAAATACTATAATTGATTGTATGAAATGAAACATGAGGCAGACCCCTTTCATTTTAATTAGTTGTGCTTTTAATCCATTCCTCTCCCTATAAATAACCAATTATATTGTCAAAGAGTACATAGTGATTTACAAAATATGAATGTTTTATATATATATATATACATATATAAAAAATGACTTTATAAATTAATTACATGAATAGATTTCCTAATGAGATGTTGGCAATTTGTTTGGTTCAGTGGGTTAAACATTTTGTTTAATAATAGGAAAAGGTCAAGGTGTGATGGTGCATGCCTATAATCCCAGAACTCTGAGGGGAGGCTGAGGCATCTCAAGTCAGGGCTAGCTTAAACTACAAAATCAATGCAAGAAAAGCCTGGGCTAGGTAGTGAGACCCTGTCACAGAAAGTAAGGACACAACTAAATAAAGTAGGAAAACAAATAAAAGGCAGAACTTCTACCCAGAACTGAGAATTCAATGCCCCATATTTTTACTGCAAAGACATATTCATATTCAACTTTTAATTCAATTTCTTACATACTTGGTGAAATACCTGAAGGATAAGCAGTCCGTGCTTTTTGTAGAGATCTTGCAATTTACGGTTAAGTTTTAGATAATACCATTTCCCCCTCACCCACTTCCGAATTATTATAGTTGAATTGCACATTGACTCATGTTGAGAACTTAGTTTTCAAAAGAAAAAAAGTGAAATCGGTTGTTTCACTTATTCTAAGAGTAGCTATAAAGACATTGTCCCTCTTATTAGCAGAATTTTCTTCTGGTTTCTATACAAGGAGTAATTGTACAACTGACGAGCAACTCTTCACTACATTCCTCTCCATATGACCTTCTTTCTCTCCTTCTATTAACTGCGGGAAGCTTAGGCCAGAGTCAGAGATCAGCCCCCCCTTGCTGTTTTATATGAGATTTTCTGCATTCGGTCAGCAAACTGATGTCACTCTTGGCCTATTTTCTTTTCAGATCCTCTCCCTGAACTTGCCCCTCAGTTCTTTTCCAGCATTCCTTTAAAGCATTTTGGAACTAGCTTCTGGGTGTAAACTGCGTATGGAAATATGAAGCCTGAGGTTCTACTTGCAGTATCACAGGGTGCTAAAGGACAGGGCTCCATTGCCAGGTCATTTCTACTCATGCTCTTGCATCTCCCCAAAAAGCTATGCCACACAAGTCATTTCACCTCAGACTGAGTCTCCTCAGTTTTACAGGAGGAGCAGAGAAATATGCTCCCTCCTTATGTCCCTGGGAGTAAAGAATTTCACAGGAAGCTATGCACCCGTCCATAACACTTTCTGCTGTAGGAAACGCTGGATGATATCATCAGAGGAACAGCGCAGCAGCTCTCCGAGGTTCTCGAAGTTACCACATTAATGAATTTGCAGCTTCAGTCCATAGACTTACAGCACATAGAACAGTAAGGACCAGTCTAGCCATCTGTGTAAGCAGGAACCATTCCACAACATCCAAATAAAGACAAGCCTACATGTTCTGGTTCATAGAGCAATTTCCTTTGCCATCTACTTGAAGAGAATTATAATCATTGCAAATGTCCCCTTAAATCTGTTAGTATCTCTTATTTTTTATTTGTTTGTTTGGTTTTTCAAGACAGGGTTTCTCTGTGTAGCTTTGCGCCTTTCCCGGATCTCGCTCTGTAGACCAGGCTGGCCTCTAACTCACAGAGATCCGCCTGCCTCTGCCTCCCGAGTACTGGGATTAAAGGCATGCGCCACCACCACCCAGCTATAACTCTTATTTTTCCACACATCTTTTCCTTTTTTCTTGAAAACTTTTAGTTAAAAGTCTTATTTAATATTCAGTCAGGTGGTGGTGGCACACGCCCTTAACCCTAGCACTTGGGAAGCAGAGGCAGGCCAATCTCTGTGAGTTCTAGGCCAGCCTGATCTACAGAGCAAGGTCTAGAACAGCCAGGACTGTTACACAGAGAAACCCTGTCTCCAAAAGACAACAACAAAATATTCATACAATTTCATATGTGTTTGAATCCAATCTACACTTCCAATTCTTCTACCTTTCCCTTCTACATTTTTGTGCTCCCTTCTTCCTCTCTCATTCACTCTCTAGGTTGTTCATATCCACTGAGTTCATTTAATGCTGCCTATATGTGCATGGGTGTGGGACTTCGTTCCTGGAGAGTGAGCAGTCTCTCAGGGCCTGCAAGCCTGAAAAGAAGTGACTCTCCTTCTCTCAGTAGCTAACCACTGTCAATAGCTCCTAACATAGGGGTGGGACTTCATGAACCCATTCCCTGTCCATGCTGGGAATTTGTCTAGCTTAATATTTTGCATGTTTTCTACATGCAGTCCCAGCCACTGTGAGCTACTGTGTCTATCTACCACATCCATCAAATACTGTTTCACTGCAGACACACTCCCCCCTGGCTCTTATACCCTTTCTGCCTGCCCCACTTCCATGATGAGCCCTGAGCTTTTGGGACACCAGTGTAATATGGCCGCCCTATTTCGATCTGTGCACTCCGTGGTCTCTTTCTTTGCAGATGGACTGGTGGTTGGTTTACAACTAATATCAGCCTCCTAGGCTGACTATTATGTGTGGTGGTATTGTGTTCCCCAAAATATTGTGCACTCTAATAAACTTATCTGGAGTCAGAGAACAGAACAGCCACAATATTAAACATGGAGGTTAGGCACTGGTAGCACACGCCTTTAATCCTAGCATTCCAGAGGCAGAGATCCACCTGGATCTCTGTGAGTTCAAGGCCACACTAGAAACAGCCAAGCATGCTGACTCACGCCTTTAATCCCAGGAAGTAATGGCAGGAGGCAGAAAGGTATTTAAGGCATGAGGACAAGGAACTATAGCCTGGTTAAGCTTTTAGGCTTTCGAGAAGCAGTTCGGCTGAGATTCATTTTGGATGAGAACTCAGAGGCTTCCAGTCTGAGGAAACAGAATCAACTGAGAAATTGGTGAGGTGAGGAAGCTGTGGTTTGTTCTGCTTCTCTGATCTTCCAGCATTCACACCAATACCTGGCTTCAGGTTTGTTTTTATTAATAGGACCTTCTAACAATTCTGCTACAATTATTCTTCAATGATAACTTTATTTTCAAGAATGCAAACTCTTCCTACCCTGAAAATATTACATTAAAATCTGAGCAAATATAATATTTTTAGCGTGCACTTAAGAGCTCAAAAATTGCTTTTGTAAAACACAGTTTGGGAAAGGACTGGAATCCAAGAAGGAAGGATGTCCTCACTGTCAGAAGCGCCATCTTCCAGCTAAGACTTGCTCCTGAATAACTCTGTAGGCTTCTTCCAGAATTCTCCAAGTTCAGGAACCAATGTCTGTCCTCACTCTGGATATCAGGTCTGCATGTGTGAAATGATCAGAATGAAATAAATGTTCCCTCAATGCTGGACATTGTGAAAATAAGCCATGGCTTCATTTCTACAGTGAAGTTGCCTGACCTTTTGTTTATCAGAACCTCCACCAGGGGGTGCAAAGGGCTCAGAAGGAGAAAATGAAATGAGGTTATGTGTGTTAACACTGAAATCCATGTTAAATGGCTCAAAAGTTGCAATTAACAATGAGACACTTGGTATTTATAATTGGCTTTAAGTTATGTGGACCATCTCAAATGGAAAAGAATAGAGATGGAGATTTTTATTTAAAGAAAGATGAAATGCTCCATATTCCTAGCCAGGAGCTCAGGTCAAGAGTCTAAAACAAGAGTTCCTGTTTTGTTTTGGGGTTAGGACAGCATAGCTTAAGTAGCATTGTTAGTTAAACAGCGTGCTGCTTGTGAGAGGAGAGTGCTGATCGAAAGAATCACAGGCCATGGTTACCTTTTTAGAGCTTTATTGGGAGAGAAGAGGAGAGAGAGAGAGGCCAGACGGAAGGAGAGAGCAGAAAGTATTGGGAGAGAGGAGGGGGAGAGAAAGAGAGGGAGAGAGAGAGAGGACAGCCGGAAGGAGAGAGCAGAAAGAGAAGGGGGCGCACAGAGGACCCACCCACTTTTTAGGCTGGGACACCATGGCAGGATGGTGACGTAATTAAGGACAGAATCCTTATAAGCATACTATGTTTTTAAGATTTTTGCAATCAGTACTTTAGAATTTTATGACTACAAAAGATTTTATATATATATATATATAATTGTAAAAATAGTACACGATCTCAAAGGATATAATTTACATGTGATAATTTTTGTCTCTATGAGACCAACTAGACTCCTTATGTGTGGACTGGCTCCTGCTTTACACGGATGGTTTGACTCTTTGATCTTTATAGTTATTCTTTGTGCTCAGCTGGTACCGTATTCACTGCACCAGCACTTGCACCTGACCTCAGTCCACAGAACCGGTGATGAGAGATCATGTCCGCTTCTAAGATGTGCCTCCGATGATTTTCAAGATCCTGCGCTGATACTCACTTTGCTCAGGATCTATTTGTTTGTCTGTTGTTTGGTTTTTCTAGACCGGGTTCCTCTGTGTAGCTCTGACTGTCCTAGGACTCACTCTGTAGACCAGGCTGGCCTGGAACTCACAGAGATCTGCCTGCCTCCGCCTCCCGAGTGCTGGGACTACCAGTGGAGTGTCACCACGACCCGGCCTCTTAGGCACCTTTTTAAGGTTACATTTGAGTGTCCATTTTTCTCTTAGCCACTTGTGTTTATGAACTTTTCTAGCAACTGCAGGTATCCAAAACTGAAAACAAACCTCAAATTCAAAGTTCAAAAAAAATCAAAATTAAGTCAAATTCTGCCTTAGTGAAATCTTTTTTGTCTTCTAAGTTTGGAAAAAAAAAAAATCCATGGTGTTGCCTTAGATATGTCACACATGACTTCTGACTACCGTAATGGAACACCTGGTGCACCACCTCCTGGAGGCTGCTGGGAGCCATAGTTGATGAATGCTTTCAAGCTCAAAATGACTTTAATGTTGCCTGAAGATAACATGACGCAAAACGGCTGCATCTCAGAAGCTGATCAGGCTCTGGGTTCCAGTCATTCATATTGCTCACGCTGAGGAAGCCATGACAGCCTCTGTGTTTTGAGGTCTTTAAAGAAGTCCCTCGGCATTCAATGTACTGTACTTCCCCACATAGAGGGGCACTCTGAATTGAATAACACATGCATGGTCACACCCTAGAAATTAATCCCACAGATTATAAACCCTCCTCAGGGAGTTTGAATTACAAAGGGCTCTACTCTGGGTATCTGAGAAAAGCAGAATGAGAATAGTGGTATGATTATCTGCCCAATGCCTCTGGCATTTTGACCTTAAAATGCTCCTCACTAACCTTTCCATGCTTAAGACAAGACGGGGAGGAAGGAGGAACAGTGGATGGTATGTAAAATGGAAAAAAAAAACTTTAAATAAACAAGTAGACCTGGGGGGGGGCAGAAATCTATCTGCTTTGAAGCTATTGCAATGAAGCATTTTCTTTGCACGTCTAGTGGTTTCCAACTTTCCTGTCTTCTCAGCACCTTGAATGAAGTAGACACGGGGAAAATATTCTCTTAGTCTATTGGGAACGGATCTGTAGGGCACTGAGCAACCGAATATTATAGGAAAATAGATGTGTTGAGTATAAAGTTTAAAGCACCAAAGAATAGTCTTTAGCTGTCTAGAATTAGACACTCATGCTCTTTCTTTATCACTAGGTGTGTAAACTATAATAACCAACATCCTGATGGCTGGTATATCTGGTAAGGATTTCCTCAGATTGTTTTATAAAGCATGTGGTTGTCCATATGTACTTGTTCTCCTAGATAATTTGAAACAGCACGTGCAATCAAGAGCTGAAGGGAAATTTAGGGGAGTGTAAGTCAACAGCTGTAGAAATATCAGTATCAGGACAGTATTTACTAAACGCCTCCTGTGATAAAGAGTCTATTGTTTTCAAGACTGGATTTATTCTATAACTCGAGTTTGTTAATGATAAAATAATTGTCTCCTCTTGAAATCTTTCTAAATTATTCTTCCACCTCTGGTGGTAAAACCCATTCAACATAGCCAAATGTGTCTTTAATGAGATACTCCTCCAGAAAATTTAAAACAGTTCTAATTCCCTAAATCACAACTTTTATACCTTCCAAACTTAACACTAAGCAATTCTGTTAATAAAATACTCAATTCCTCAAAGGCAGAGACACTGTCTTGGCTATCTTGAATCCTTAGCCCCAATATCTCAGATATTTACATTTGTTTAAATACTAATGAAGTGGATAGAATGTTGAATAAAAAGAAGAAAAGAACAGAAAAAAAGGAGGAAGCAGAAAAGACTTCACTTTTTAGATTAACCCTCTAGTTTTCAAGGAACAAATGATTGTCACCAGCCATCAGTATCAACCCTGCCTGAGGTTCTCCAGTTGCACTGGCAGTACAGGATGGTAGTGGATTGCCCCCCCAACTCGGCATTCTGGTTTGCTTGCAATTAAGCTTAGCTGAGTCCCTGTATACTTGCCCGGCACTTCCAGAAACTCCAACTCCTACATGCTCCACCTCACTTCTCCCCCATTACTTTTGGTGCCAGGTTCCTGCTGCTGATTTTCTTGGCGGTTCTCCTCTGTGGAGTAGTGCTTCTCTGTCTCCAGTGCTGGCTGAGAAGGTGCCGAGCTGACCCTCCCAGACGCACCGTGGCTGTTTTTGCTGTTGGAGACTTGGATCTCATTTATGGTGAGTTGTCTGCATACTTCTGGATTCCTCTGTGAAACCTCGAAAAACTATCACTGAAAGCACATTTATACACTTAAAAAAAACCGCATACCTATTGGGAGACTCAAAGACATGTATTAAAGATAGACCATACATGAAGAAAAGAGACAACAGAGAAGAAGTATGCCTCACCGACTCTCAGAGAATGGCAAAAGAGGCTAAGCAGTTTTTTCAATCAACAAATGAAGAGTGTTATACCCAGATCATGGCGACCCCCAAAAGACCACCACAGAGACTGAATCCTGTATGTAAAATCAAAGAGCCTTTATTCAAGCCTGCTCAGTCTTGGACCCTCAGTGTGTCCGACTCAGGGGTAGGACTGGAGAGTTCTGGGCCAGGCAAGGAGGAGTTTTTTTCATAGCAGAGGTTGGGGGTGAGGAAATTTCCAGGGTTCAGGACCCTGATAGGCTAGGGACATCTTGGTAAAAGAGAAATGGATGTGTGCCTGGGCTAAAGGACACCAGGTGATATCTTACAATGGTTGGAATGGAACATTTGGAATGTCAGGTATTTCCCCTTAGATGCTGGCCCTCCCTGGGTGGGGTCAGTTTATGGCTTTTCCTGGGAACTGGGTGGTACCTGGCAGTAAGCTTGTCCTGGCAGCTGTGTGGTCAAGCTGTTTTGGGCCCCCCACAAATAGAAATTTGAGGAGATGAACACTTGAAGTTCAGAAGAGCATCTCTTGGCTTTGATGTTCCTGGATCCTACACTGTAGTTAGAACCTTAATCATTAAGCCTTTGCCAACTCATTTAACTCATCGGAAGTGACGCTGAACCATATTTTCTGAAGTATCAGTTGCCAGTGCAGAGTCTGAAACCATCAGCATCGGGCAGAAGAAAATCAATAGTGGTGTACTTTCTCTGCAGAAACACCAAGGAATGCCAAATCTGCCCGCACCCATCTTATCTATCCCAAGTCATGCCATGCCCATCATTTTCGAGTTTTCATTTAGGATTAAAAAAGGAAAAAGAATTATTTGTAGCAGTCAGTCTTTTCAGTACGCCAAGTGAAAACCACTTATCGCTTGATTGTTTCCAAGTGGCTACAATTGATAATCCTTTCTTAACCCTTAAGCATGGTCCTTTCACCCAGAGATGGTGAGATTTTTTCCCTCCTAGATTTTACTTGACCACACAGTTACCCCAAGAGTTCTTGATAAAAACTAACTTGGCTACCTTTCAGAAACTTGGGCCAATGTGGAATTTTCAATATATAAAACAGAAAAGCTAACAACTGTGTTGAAGGGGTAAAAAATAAGCTAAGAGGGTTTAACTTGAACATGTAGTGCTCTTGAGACTTAGGGATTCTTAAGCATCTTTGGAGTGTTCAAACACAAAGGGGGACATCAATATCACCCCCTCCCAATGTTCAGGGATCATTGCAGAAGAGAGAGCCAAAAGATCACGAGCCAGAGGCTCCGGAACCAAACAGTGTCTTCTGGGCACAACAGGACCACCGCACTCATCAACTCACAACCGCTGTGGTTGCCTGCACAGGACCTGCTCCACGCAAGTCAGCCAACATTCCAGCATGGAGAGAGGGGTATACAGGACCCTGCTCCTAGATGGGGAGCTGTTGACAGTTAACCATTTCTAAGGGTGTGGCCCCTGGTAGGCCAGTCATGCTCCAGGGGATGGTCTCTTCCCACAGGCAGCACAAAAAGGACTCACTTAGTGGGTTAGTAAAAAAAAATAATAATAATAAAAAATTTTTAAAAAAAAGGATAAATAATTGAAAAAGTTGAAAGTAGGTAGGGAGGTAGATGTGGATCTGGAAGTGGGTGGGAGGTAGGGGTGGACCTGGGAGTGGTTTCCAGAAGGAGTTAGAGTAATTATTATCATGTACACGTGAATGCAATTATCAAAGAATTAACAAAAATACATTAAAAAGAAAAATATTTAGTGATTCTTTTTGTTTATACGCTTCCCAGCATGAAGTCATTACTTAACAAGGAAAAGACACTATCAACCTGAGAAATTGTTGTTTGGGAGAGGATAATTAAATTCTACAATAAAAAAATAGATTTTTCTCCTAAAATAAAAATTACTTTTCATGTGGCATCAAGGGAATTAGGGTCACTAACCTAACAAAATGTTTGTCAAAGGGATATGCATGGAAATATTGATCTCCTTTTCTTTATTTAAATAGAGTTAGTTAATAAATGTAATGTTCTTTCTTCCAAGTAAGCTTTTATTCCTAAAGAAGAGCACACAGCCTCATTGTCTCCACTCTTCCCTCCCTCCGAGGAAAACACTTCCATTAGGCTACCTTCAACCTTCTGAAAAGTCTCCTGTATCTTCAACATCATACTGCCTGATGATTCTGCTACAGTTCTTAAAGACTGCTACTGTAGCCGTGGTTGTGTGGTGTTCTTGGTGTCTCACATATCTGCTATTGAATTTTCTTGCACAGCCTCAGAGTTGGGGAAGAAAAACATTAAATCTAACACATAACAATAATGTGCATAGATGTCTTGAAGACCTGGGCCTTAGAATTACAAGCTCTGTATTAGGCTGAAGTCATTATAAACATAAATAAACAAATACCAGAAAGAAACTGTCTTCTAAAAAAGCTAATATTTATTTCATTTCTACCAAGTCCTAAGCGATAGTTTGAGACTTTTCCAACCTTATCTCTATTTCATAAATGTCCTCTCCAGAGAGTGCTCATCAGTTCTCTTAGAGAAGATCTGTTCCGCCACCCCCCCAGTTAATATATTAGTAGAGCTTTGCTATGAAATGGGGATAGTTAGCTATACAAATTAGGTGTGAGTGCTCATATCCTAGCCAACTCATCCTATGATACATCTAACATTCAGATACTTAAAGACCCATCCCAGATGGTAGGGATTACATTACAGAATCTTAATTCTTGTCATTTTCCAACCTTTCTTCCCAAGCCGGCTAGTAAAGCTTCTGGTTCTTACTTTTAAAGAAACACTTAAACGCTCTTGCGATGTCTCTTCTACTGCTGTGTATCGTGGAAGACATGGGCTCAGTTGCTTCTTCTCAAGGATACTTCTCTAGCCAGCTCAGAGAGGGCAGAAAGCAGCCCTACCTTCTGCCCCTCCCCCAGCCTGTCTAAGGCGCTCACCTTCCTGAGAAGGCAGTCTTTGATGCAAATATTGACCTCGAGCTGTGCCTTTTGGCCTTCTTATTTCTGTTTTCAGGAACAAAATACAGGAAAGTAATTTAGACAGTGGCATTCTCTGTCATTCTAGGGAGTGCCAACTAGCAATTTCAGGAAGTAAATTCCAGAGAATTAATATTTTGGGACAATTTGCAGCCTGGACCCACACTATATTTACATAGTAGATGAAACTGTAATTATATTTTCACATTCTGAACACATCTGTTTCGTTGCTACGTATTTACTCTCCCAGGAAATAAGAACTCTTCTTGATCCTGCAGTTCCTGCAAGATCCAGGAAGGGTCAAAACAACCATGCCTATCTCCACAACTCCTACAAAACATGTGCTCACAGTCCTAGCCTGAGCCAAAGCCTGAGCCCAGCCACTGAGTGATTCATGGGCCTACTCTAAGGTTATGGGAGTGCATTTTTCAGTTTTTCTGACATCCACTATTTAGAAGAGGGAATAAATAAATAGAAATCACGTGAATGACACTGATGAGCAACTAGAATATAGAATAGGGCTCCTGACTCTCTGCCATCTCTGACACACAGAGGATGTCCCCCCTGGACACAGGATGTGGGAAGTAAGCCATTGGAAACGTCTTAATGGACACAGTACAACTTCTGTATTAACCTCCATTTCCTCCTGGACCTTTATTTTATCTCTTTAGAAGTTATTTCACTTTAATATCACTACTTATTGCATATATTAATTGAAATTGCTCTGTCATTCTGACATAAGGGGCAGAGGTTTCACACTCAGGATCTCACAAACATTGCCCTCAAGAACGAAAAGCCAAGAAGAAAATTTTTTTATGATTATTAAAGGCTGGAATTAATTGAACTTTACTATTACAAAAATGTATAAAATAGGCAATTTTATATACGTGCATTTCCTGCCAATGTTACATCGCTCAGATTGCCAATTTATTTGATTAGAAATACTAAAGAGGAGAGTAGGCACAGGGCTCTGCATCCATATATATAAGGCATACTTAAGGAAGGTGTTGTCAGCACAGTCCATAGCAATGTCTGATGAGATGCCAACTCTGAGAAATGTCCCTGCGACCTCGGTGAAACACTGCAGACCCGGGGAGCATCTCGTGGCCCAGTGATGGCATCTTTTCACAGTACTCTGCTGACTCAGTGCTCAGGTAAACAAATACTACCCACTTCTCCCAACACCTATGCCCTTGAATGAAGTAGTCTAGAGTCAGAAGCCCCCTATGTAGCCACTGGATCCAACAGAAGAGACCTTGACATTTATTGCACTCGATCTTCCCTTTTGTGTCCATGCTTGCTATATGTTCATTATTCACGGGAGAGGAAGACATAATCCCTCTGTTATAGCTTGCTGTGAGCCACTTTGTGTACCCATCAAATTCATCTTATCAGGTCCTATTGGTTAGTTGTGTTTGGACTTTCTTTGGACCACCAGCTCCAAAATAAGGACTCAGAAACTTCTTATTAATTATGAAAGCTTGACCTTAGCTTAGGCTTGTTCCCAACTAGCTCTTAAAACTTAAATTACCCCTTTTATACTAATCTACATTCTGTCATGTGACTTCTCTTTGGTACTGCATGTCCCACTTGCTCTGTGTCCAGTTGACAGATCTCACCTAATTTCTTCCCAAAGTTCCTATCTCTGCCCAGAAGTCCCACCTATTATCTCCTGCCAAGCTATTGGCCATTAAGCTCTTTATTATACAAATCACAAGGTGCCTAGACCAAGACACATCTTCATGGTATACAAAAGGATTATCCTACAACACTTAGTACCTCTGAGTATGAAACTATTTGGAGTTACAGCCTTGAGAAAGGCAGTTCAATTAAAATTGTATAACAAGTGTTGATCTTAATCCAGTCTGACTAGCATTCCTCTGAAGGGATATTAATTAGGCCCAGACAGGAACAAAGGGAGGATACTGTGAAGACACAAGGGGAAGATGGTGTCATCTGTAAGCTGAGGAGGGAGATTTCCCAAGACAAGAGGGCTACTGACTCTTGTTCCTGAATGTCTCCTTCAGGGTCATGAGAAAAAAAAAAAATCTGCTGATAAAGGCACCCAGCTAGTGGTACTTGGCTGCAGCAGCCCTAACAAACTCATACAGCATCTCAGCAGGAGCAGGGGTTACCAGAGAATAGAAGGAATAAGAAGGACAGCAGTTAAAGGAGTAGAGCAAGAATCTTAATTGGAGGTATGAAAAGCGCCTGGCATGGATTCATTTCATAGAGACTTTAAACCATTCCTTTCTGTTCTGCTGTGGGCGCACTTCCTCTTCCTGTCTCCAGCCACAGACTCAGCTAGGCAGTTTTCCTTCCTTCGTTATCCTCATTCCGACCCTACACCATCTTCTGTGTCCAGTTCTGCATCAGCATCTCTGCCACAATATCCACTCAGCCCTGGGTCTTCCCAAGTGCCACCAACTACCAGCCAGCTTCTCTCTTACTCCTTCCTGTTTCTCCCAGGCTTTAATCCTACAGTTATTTAGTTGTTTTTTCCTAATTCCTATTGATTTAGGCGTAAAATGATAACTTGTTTGACCTTTTTGTCAACTTCAGGATGTCTATGATTTTAATAATTATTCTAATGGATAATTGAACAGAAAATGCAGAAGGTTTGCAACCATCAGTTATTATTATAATCCATTATGTAAAGTAGAGATAGTAAAACAGTGAAATAGACATCGCTGTGATTTCAAAATAAGTAAAAAAATAAATAAGTAAAAGAATTTGAGTTTGTTAGATCGTGTTTTAGTTTGTATTTGAAAAGTAATGTCAAGTGACTTTTACAATGTATTCACAACAGAAATAATGAATTCTCTAAAAATAAAGGTAAAATTGTGATCTCATGGAAAGTAAAGTGATAAAGCTGAATATTAAAATGGAGCCCATTTTAATAAGGAAGTAGGCATTTGATGATATGAAGGAAGACAAACTGGAGGTTTGGGAAGTGAGTGGAAGACAGTTAAGGTATGTAAGTGACCTAGCATTCATTAGAAGAGCGTATAAGAGACAACTCCAGTGCTCACTTCGGCAGCACATATACTAAAAAAAGAGACAACTCCAACTCTGTTTGTCCACATTTAAACAAACAACAGCAGTTTACTATGATTTCTATGTAGCAGTCCACCTGTCCTCATTCCACTGGTCCTACTTGTCCCTGACAAGGACCTCTGACTTTCCTCCCTCTAGGAAGCCTCACTCTGCCTCAGCCTCTTAGGGCTGATGGCCTAGGTACGCTGCCTTCCAGCTACGCAATCTCTCTAACCCCGACTTTTTCTGCAGTTTCACAGATGACTTTCTGTTTTTCATAGTTCAGGAAAAAAAAAAAAAAAAAAAAAAAAAGAGCTTCTGGTTTTTTCAGCCATGATTAAATGTGAGTACTCTCAGTTGGAAAGAGAAAGGAAGCCAAGCCTGGAGGGATGTAGACAAGAAGAAGCAAGCCTTTGCATATCCAAGTCTTTCTTCTTGTAGGTGGCTCAGGATTGTTTTTATCACAGGATCTGTTAGAGATTTTCTATATAGGGTTTACGTTGCACATGTGAGTATCTTACGGCACATTTGAAAGGGAAGTGTGCAGGCTTCATTCCCACACTGGTGGGAAGACCTATGAATGGCAGATGATTCGGTGTTTCCCGCATGTATATACCTCAACTTTCACTTCTTCTTCCCAACGGCGCTCTGAAAACTTTGCTACCATTCTTCATAATCTGAAGACAAAGAGAGAAAGGTGTTCACAGATGAAGCCACATGCTCAGTGTATGATAGAAGGATGGCTCACACTCAGGCTTTTTAGCCATTCCTCTATGTGAGGAGGGAGAGATGAAACGGGAGTACGGCCAAGCCTGGTGATTCATATCCATAATCCCAGCACTCAGGAGACTTAAGCAGGAGGACTCAGGTTCCAGGGCAGCCTGGACTACATAGTAAGTTCAAAGCCTGGAGGAGGAAAGCAGTGGGACTTCCTCCTTCCCCACTTCCCAACACTCCAATGAGGAGTAAGAAATGAAAGAGGTAGAAAAAGTATGTTAACATACATCAGATCTGTTGGAATTACTATCAATGATATATGAAATCTGGACTCTAATTATAGTAACTCAGTGATAAATGTGTGGATTTTACAAAATTGAAAAATAAATAGGTCCTTCAAACAACAGTTTTCTGGCAAAGCCATAGGGTTTTCTCAATACTGTTAAACTGAGTTAACTTGTTATAAGGTAAACATAACATAAGACTAGCAAAATGTCTCAGTTGGGTAAAGGTGCTTGCTGCCAAGCCTGATGACCTGAGTTCAATCCCTGAGAGCCACATGGTGGGAGAGGAGAACTAACTCCCACAAGTTGTCCTCTGACCCCCATACATGCCCTCTAAATAAATATGCAAACAAATAAATAAATCCCCTGCTCCACCTACTCCATGCCACATGCAATTGTATATTAACATACTCAAAAAAAAATGACAATTGGTATATCTTCAGTTTCCAAGTTTTCTAAGATCATTGGTTCAATTAGTTTATCAATAAAACACCTATGGTTTTCATAACAACCATAAGAGTAGCAGGCAAATTTGTAGTCAAGAAATACTACTTCCCCGCCACAGAGACCAATTGTCAGGATCATATCACTGGGATCACAATATTGATGTCAGCAGGAGAAATCAATTAAAACTAACATAAAAAAATAAATGTGTCAAGCCACTGGCCAAACATTCCCAGGCAGCAGTCTAAGTGACTTCTGACTTTGTGCTGAGTACATTAGCAGCAGTCTACCAGGAGAACGGCTACCGTTCATGGCTTTAGTTCTGAATGGAGGTAATTACTGAGATAAGGGTACTGTAGAAAATCAGCTTTAACTCTATCTGATGGAGTCCCCCCGCTTAGCTGACCTCAGTCCAAGATTATGCACTTCATAAGGTTTTACCTTCTACACTTTTATTTAGTGATTTTTGTCATATCTAACAATGATAATGATGATTTAAATCACTAAATAACCATTAATATATAGAATTGATAAGAAAATAATGTTACAGATTTAAATTGCTACACTTTCCTAACATGGCACCATATCTGATGCTATGTAAGAGCTGTAACCCTTAACTGTATGCCTGGCTCATTTTAAACATTAGACATGTGTTTGGTTTTCCTGAGATTTCCTTCTTCAGTGCTGGGGATTAAACTCAGGCCTTCTACATGCTAATCACATGCCCCACCACATCTCCAGAGAGTTAATGTTGCTTTTACAGAGATAGATACCATCATTATCCTTTAGCTCAAGAAGAGAAAAATGAGCTAAATAATTGTAGTAGCATAGGGGTGGGTTATTCAGTTTAAAAAAAAAAGCATTCTAAGAAAAATCCTGGAGCAAGAAATAAAACATATTCAATACATTTCTGTCTTTCTCATGTAATACTAATAACCAAGGATCAGCAAGATATAAAATAAAGCAAATGCACGTGTGGAAAACATGATTCTACATTATCATAATTCATACAAAGTAATCATTTTGATAATGTGCATATGCATTCCTTTAGTGAGTAATGTCTAGTACTCTGAATTCACTGGTAACTATGGTATATTCTTTGCAATATAGCATTCTTCCAGATGCTACCAAGTCTGAATCCTTTCAGGAAGGTTAGTGAGCCTCTTCTGTTGGAGGACAGAGAGAAACAATTTTGACTTTGTAACCCATAGAGTTTCTAGAGGAACTAATGACCCAGTCATTGTAATTTAAAGCAGACATAATCAATATGTAAATATTTGAGAATGCTTGTGTTTCAGCTAAAATTAATATATAAAAATGTCAAAGTAATTCAGCGTTAGATAAATATCCAGGATAAAAATAATAAGTATGCAAAAAGAGAGGGTTATAAAATATTACTATTGATTTTTCCAGTGACTCAAAATAATCCTTCAAGGCAATCCTGATTTCTGAAAGAGCCACTGGAAAAAATTCAAGGTCCCTCAAGGTTACCACTTTGTAAAAGGAAATGCTTGTTTAGCGGCTGTATTGTACATGATCTAGATGTAAGGACGTCAATTTGAAAGTTTTTCTTTTATTTAGAATGTTTTGTGTTTATTATGTATGCATTTTAAGTGCAAACTTGTCACCACTTATCTCAACATGCTTATTACCTATTACAAGGAAACACCGAACTGTTTGTATTTGTTGTATTTTGAAAACCTAAATATGGCACAATGGAGTTTAGTAGTAGTCTAATGTTCCTAGTGAGACTTGGGTTTCCTATTAGTGAAACAGCATTAGCAAAAACAGCATTAATATTTAGAGGAATCATCTCCATGGTCCCCAACAGAATATTTCTTTCTGGTTTCAGTTGCTACATTGTAAAGTTTCCAGGTGGGTTAGTCAGTAATGGTGTAAGCAAATCATTCTGGGTATTTTCCCCTTGTAGTGACTCAGCTGTCGGTGTGGCGAGAAAGGTGATTGTGAATGTTTTCCTCAAGGGCACAAATAAATTTCTCAGTGATGCAAGAAAGGCCAGATTCATCTCCTCTGTGCGTTGCCTGAAAAGTGACTCACACCCCCTGCATTTTTTTTCCAGGTACAGAAATGGCTGGAAGTCCAACGGCTGGAATCTGCCTTCCTACACCAAACACTGAACTGTGTCCTGCTCCATGTTTGGGTGCCTTAGGTCCTCCACCTCCATATGAAGAAGCTCCAAAAACAAGCTGATGGTAACCAGGATCAACAGTGGAATGCGTTAGAAATATTTGTAAACAGAGACAAAGAGTTTTAGGCAAATTTTATGGCTTAGTGGAAATTCTTGGAGGTCTCTTATAGAGTCTGAAGTACTAGCAAACAAATGAATGGATGGAAGGGGAAAAAATAGCCATAGTGATGTTTTGACAGTGAATTAGTAGACTCTGTAGCAATGCTTCTTTACACATTTAGACTAGACAACAACCACATTTCCTTTGGTAAGGAGGCAGCAATAGGTGCTAGGAATCATGTGCATTAATTAAGCCTCCCACTGCCTTCCACAGCATATCATTTGATGCTCTAAACATCTCCATCTTCATCAAGCCTCTAATAGAGTCAGTGAAAATAAATAAATACATAAATAATTTAACAATGACTCGAGCATAGATTCAGGTGTGACTAGAGGTAGAATATTGGGTTAAAGTCGAAATGAGAGAGTGGGAGGAAAGTACTGCATTTGAAGTTGACAGAGGAGAACAAATGGAAAGGAAGAGGAAAGATTGCAAGTCTCAATACAGGAAGTTCTGCTCCCCAGCTGGAGAACAGAGAACTTGTACCTAGAAGCAGAAGATTGCCTAAGACATAAACTGTGGGTAATGATGACATGGGGAGAGAAGGGGAAGGGTGTCATTGTCCTTGGGGAATGTGAACTCCAGAGCCCAGTCTTTCCTGGGTCCCTTAGGATTTGCAGCAGAATAGAAAGAAACTTTGTTATAGATGACTTTTGCTTCTTGAGGACTGACAGGAGAAGTAGCAACTTGAAATTTCCCTGCCAGATTCCACACTAGCTGAATACAGATAGTGAATTTGTTTCATAAAATAATTGACCCAGCCACTTGATTGTCAATCTAACTTGACTAAACCTAACTCCAATCTTTTCTCAAAATTGCTTTGTGAAAGTGTTTCCAACCTTCCTATAGCTCAGCCAAGGACTTGTGTTACTTCATGTAACTATGTTATCTGAAAGTCTTGGTGACCCCAGTTTTAGAATTTCCAGACTCTGAAGGTTTCCTACTTAACACATCTCTGGTATGAACCACCTCTGTAAGTCCTTGCTGGAGTCCTACAGTAGATCTAAACTGGTCCAGGAGCCCGTTTGTTCTCGGGTATCCTGTTGACTACACAGCAGCCAGGAAACCCTTTCAAAGTTTTAGAACAGTTTTAGATTTGCGTGCATACTGAAGAGAAAGTGGAGATATTTCCCATATTTCCTGTACTCACACATGTACAGGGTCTCACAGTGTTGCATCCTTCACCTGATGATGCTACATTCATCACAAAATGTTATAGCACGAATCTTAAAAGGTCTTATTAATTAATAAAAACAAACCTGGAGCCAGGTGTTGGGGTGAATGCTGGAAGATTAGAGAAGCAGAACAAGCCACAGCCACCTCACCTTGCCAGTTCCTCAGCTGACCCTGTTTCCTCAGACTGGAAGCCTCTGGGTCCTCATCCAAATGAATCTCAGCTGAACTGCTGCTCCAAAGCCTAAAAGCTTAACCAGCTCTAGTTCCTGGTCCTTATGCCTTAAATATCTTTCTTCTTTCTGACATCACTTCCTGGAATTAAAGGTGTGAGTCACCACGACTGGCTGTTTCCAGTGTAGCTTTGAACTCACAGAGATCTGGATGGATCTCTGCCTCCAGAAGGCTAGGATTAAAGGTATAAGTGCCACCATTTTCTGGCCTCTATGTCTGTCTAGTAGCTGTTCTGTTCTCTGACCCCAGATAAATTTATTAGGGTGCATGGTATATTGGGGAACACAATATCACCACAAAATGTTGTGTTGTACATTCTATGTGGTTGGTGGATTTGTTATGACATCCGGCACCACCATTGCAATATCTTACAGTTTCACTGTCCTGGGAAACTCCGTACTCTACTAACCCAAGTCCCTTCCTCCACTCTAACTCCTGGCCACCATCTTTTTATTGTCTCCCCTGTTTTGCCTTTTCCAGTGGAGCATTTATTTGAACAGATGTAGCCCCTCCCCCCTTTGTTTTTGCTTGGCTTTTTAGAGTTTTAAAGATGTATATAAGTTTCTTCTGAGTCCTTCCAGTTTCTTCTGTGTCTTTCGTGGCTTGATAGCACATCTCTATTCAGTGCTGAATAGTATGCTGCTGTCTGGAAGTGCCATGGTTTAATCACGCACTCACGGACTTCATACCATGCCTTGACATGGAGAGCGGTCTTTTACAAAGTTAGCAGTCTGATCCTCTCCTGATGCTGCAACTTAAAAGTCCTTAGCACATAGCTCCATGAGATCTGACCTTACCTTGCTTTCCCTTTCTTAGGATGTTCTGAATGCTACAGCGTGCTCACCTGTCCTTTGTGCCCTTGGGCTCGAACTCTGCTGCTCATTTTGCTTGCTTTTGCCATCCCCATATATTAGAACTGCTGCTACCCCTCACCTCCTTTTGTCTTTTTAAACATGCCACCCTCTTCACAGGGCCCGTTGCAACTACCCTGCTTTAATTTAAATTGCAGCCAATCCCTCCTTTGGCAAACCACATCTTCTAATTCCAGATACATTTTCTCTTTCAATAACATTGAAATTTGACTGCCTATCAATGAACAGATGTATGTGCTCTCTTGCTAGAATGGTGATTTTTCCATGAAGGGGACATTGTTCCCTGATTTGCACTGTATGTCTGAAATAGTTTATTGGGAACTTAGTATGTATTTTAAACAAACAAAATTTATACTTTCCATTCCCTGGTCCTAGGAAGTCTCAAAAACATCCACATGGCCATCTAATAGGTGTGAGGCCTCATGGTTATGAGCATGGGGGAAATTAGGGTTGGCTCATCCACTTAGGCTGCAGACTAACAACTCTCTACTGAGTCCATTGACAAAGGAAGTCTAGAGAAATGTATCATTGTGCTGTGATCTGCCTGGTGGATGTGCAGGACTTTGTGTTGTATGAACTGTCTGTGTTCATACCATTGGATTCTATGTTCCTCACTGTCTTATGACCTGGCTAGTCCTAACCTCAAGCTGTACGTGGTAGAGTAGACAAGCCCTCTTTTCAGAAAGCCGTTATGACTGCAGTAAAGGTGTAAAAAAAAATGCACTTAAGTATTTAATTCGGAAGAAAAATAACAGTAGTGAGAAGAGGGCAGAAGAGGGTTGGCTGCAGGACGGTGGTACCGGAAAAGAAGAAAGAAGAGCACAGAACTGTCCTCAGAGATGACGGAGGCTTCCACATTGCACCTCTTGCTCAGTGCCTTCTGAGAAGAAAAGGAGAAGAGGTGAGCAACTCCAAGCTGAAACCATGCAGAAGCACCAAGCAGGAATGTGGAGCCTATCCACACTTGGTGGGGAACGTTAATTAATTAATTAATTAATGTAATTAAGGGATATAGAATTGCAGCCAGCAAGAGGAGAGTCACTCCAGTGAGAACATGCATGGCAGTGGCATGCAATCAGGTTCTCCGAGGCATGACACAGAAAGAAATAGAATGCAAAGGTGTTCATACACCGGTGATTGAAAAAAATGGAAATAATCAAAGTATAAAAGCAATTATTAAAACACACAAAAAAACAGAAGTTGAATGAACTAAAAGATAATTAAGCTCTGACTAATATAAATGGCACTATTTTAAAATGATTGACTATAGATAATATAACCGACATTGTTTAGAAAAATTAGAATTGTTAATATTTTAAAGTGTGTTGTAAGTTGCCAAGCAAGGACAGAAAATTACATGAGAAGTAAAGTGGCAGGCTGCAGCATCAGGCCTATAGTCTGTTCTCAGATGCGAGAAAGAAAACAGATGCTGAATGAAAACATTCAAGTGCATCTTCTGTAAAACCATGGGCATCTGAAACAAGACACTGAGAACTGAAGTGTTGTTTCTAGAAACAGTACTGCAGTGTAGCTGTGTGGGGGATAAAGCAGAGCAGAGAGCTCTGATTGGTTTTCATCTCCAGTCTGTAGTGTTATTGGACTTAAGTGTATGTACTGCTTTACTTAGACATACAATTAAGCAACTGGATGCCTTGGCAGTAATAACTCTAAATTGCAAGCCTGAAGAGGAGGTCAGAATGTAAGGAAACACAAGATGTTAAGGGAGCACAGGAGATGGGAATACAGGTAGTTTCATCTTCCACACACACTCCAGGACTAAGAGTTTGATTGTCCAGACAATTACTTACTTAGCTGAAAATCTTAGGCAGACATGATCCTCTATGCCTGTATGTTGGACACTGGAGAAGTGAGACAGGACTACCAACTGGAGGTCTGAGGCTAGTCTGCACTGCATACTGAGCCTCCGTCTAAAAAATGAAAAGGGACAAAAGATGAAGAGAAAAAAAGGAAGGAAAGGAAAGCTCAACCTTCTTTTTTAAGTGTCTAGTGAGACGGGTGTGCCACACACTCTGATTTGATGACTGTGTGTTATATATGGGCTCAAGCATTCTGTACCTCTTGAATGTGTACAACGTATGTATCAACTACAAATAATATACCAATGGATTATCCCTTAAACCAGACAATGAAGGTAACAATTAAATTTATCTCAAGTAAATAACTTTAGGAAAATAATTCTTATTTATATCCTATGAAATAAGGATCTCAAATCATACTCCATGTGGATGTCAGGCAGTGGTTATAATTTGTATCTAGAAAATGATGGGAGAATCTAGCGAAGGGGGATGGTGATTCAGCACCTGGACTCTGTCTAAGGGCAAATACCAGAGCTGAAGTTATCAGAACCTGCTCCAAAGCTACTCTCACATGTGTGTCAATTCAAGCTTAGTCAAAACACATACTGGGTATAGTTATCTGGATGGAATGCTGTTGACTAGACGTAGTTGGGGGTGTGTGAGAGACTAGGATAGGTGGGTATATGCAGGTGGGTTGAGGTGGCAGAAAAAAAAAAACATTTATTTTCCTAGAAGTTTTTTTTTTTAAATAAAGGTCTCTGAACAAATACCAATGGTTGTTTTCATTCGATGTTTAAAAGATACCCAATGTCTTCTATGTGTTAAGCATCAATGTTTCTCCAAATACATCTGTAGCAAACGTTGGTACTTGTGCTTAATCACAATAATGGGATTTCAAAGAACTTCCAGCTTTGAACAACCAAAGTAAGTGGAAATTACTCTAACTGCCAGATAGAGACTCAGAAGATCAATAATAGATATCCTCTATGATCCATGGAAAAGCCATGTTGATTAAAATGATAATACTGATTTAGATCCCATGGTTATCCTACACTTAAAATAGGCATTCAAGCCATTACATTTCTGTTGTATTCATAATCTTTCCCTATATTTTGATTGCTTGATGCCCCATTAAAATTTCTATTTCAACTGTATGTCTCAGATTTTTTATTTGAATAGAATTATATTTTAGCTTTTCTTCCCATGTCAGTGAATGTTTAGGTTTTCTCTCTGCTGTAGCTTGTTCCCTAAGTATCCACCAGAGGGCAAAACCCTACCTACATTTCCAGCCAGTTAGCTGGATTTAATTTAATGGGTAAGCGAATCTTGAAGTTAGGTTACTATTGATACTACACTTTTAACAAGTCTAAGCAAAACAAAGCAACAAGGAGGTTAAAATTCTCAAAGAATAGAATAATAATAATGAGGCTCCAATTTGATAAGAGGTATTTGATACATTGAGTAATACCAAACTGAAACTGAGCATTGGTGGATGCCTGTTAAGCCAGAGTGTAGAGAATTGGAAATAGTCACCCTCAGAAGACCACACCTCCAAGTGTGAGCTGCCTGCTGGCTGGCAGCTGCAGTGTGTGCTGTCCATTATGGGCATGACATTATGGGTACACTCATTCCTCCCTTACTTGACCACACGTTCTCCTTATTTTGTTTTGTAGCTTCATGTTTATGTCATTGTGTTAGAAGCACAACTTTTTGTAAAAGCAACCTTAAAATTCAATAGTTTTCCACGGAAATGAAATAGAGGCCTGATCAGCTTGGATAGCATTTGTGTAGAGTGTAAAATGAAACTCACCTTGAATATCACATTAAAGCAAAATGTGGAATCCTTCAGAATTGCATAAGGGCAGAGGAAACAATGAAAAATGTGTTGCTGTAAAACCCTATTCTTGGTAGAGATTTCATTTTTTAGATAAGAACAAAGAAAGGAAATAGAATATAAGTTATAAAAGAAACTTGCGCTTTGAAATTAATTTTGCTCTGTGATTGTATACAAAATAATTCCATATGGGCCTTTAAAAAAAAATCTATGTTATTTATGTTCTGGTAAAATGGTATCATTTTTAATGACATTTCACTAACTGCAATTCCAAGAAAAATGTAATACAAATAATGTTCCTTTACAAAAATGGGTTAGTTTCACAAAGAACACAAATTGTTGTATATTTGTGCATTTGGAAAATAGTTCTTGCCGCTCCCCACCCCCACATTACATCAGTGACCACAACGACCTCTAACAGAAGCATGGCTCGTCAGTGAAGATGTCAGATTTTGGAACAAAGAGTCACAGCTTTCAGAATTACTGAGCTCATCAATACATGCAGGTTCCTTGGTTGTATTTTCATATTTGTCAGGAAGGTCTTACTCTGAAAATCTATTTAGAAGCTATAAAAAGCAAATTTATATAATTTTGTCTCTCATAATTAATATCTAGTTACATTTAATAAACAGTGGTGGTGGTGTTTTGGTTTATTCCTCCACTGGGTAGGAAAATGAGCAAACATACCCAAGTAAATTTATAATGATGGAAGTCTTAGCTAACACTGACTAATTTCCTTCTGTATTTAGGTCTATCATCAGCACGTTCCCTTGAAAGATCTTGAGAGGTGGAATCTGAGAAAGCCCAGGGGTTCATTAGAAATAATTAGTGGACAACTGCATGCTTACCTGCTATCTGTGTGAGGATTGTCATTTGTACTGGGTAACAAAATATGCTAATGCTATATGAAGCAGCCTGGGTTGGGAACAGGGTGCCAAACTCTCTAGTGCAAAGACTAGATACCTCTAGAATGGTGATTCCGTTGCTCCAAGGACAGTATGCAGTTGGAAGTAATACTTTGGTAATCTGCTAAAGGGAAGGAACTGCCATCCACAGACACATTCGGTTAAAAATAGATGGTTGCTGATAAGGGTAAATCTGGATAATGTGTACAGACTTGAGGACAGGTCTAAATGTGTAGACTTTTAGTTTGTTTATTTATACTAGATGACAGATGGACAATAGATAGACAGATAGATAGACATGTAGTCAAATACATAACTTAGATGACTGATAGATAATAGATGATAGATAAATAGATAAATTAGATGATTGATAGACAATAGATAGATGCATAGATGATAGATGACAGATTATTAATGGCAGATATGTATAAATATGTAAGATATGTATTTGTTGTAATTTTCTTATGATTTTATTTCACTGTTGAAGACAAGAAGAATCACCGCAGAGCAGCAGTTACTGAACTATTGTCTCCATGGGATGAGTCTGTACTTGGCTTTTAGCTCTTCTGTTTTTATTCCCCAACAATAGTATATGTTTTCAGTTACCCCATTTTTTTTTGGTATTAAATTTTTTTCACACAATATATTTTGATCGTATTCTAACTCCTCCAAAAACCCTTCCTGACCTCTTCGCACCCAACTGCATGCTTCCTCTTTCACTCTTTCTCTCCCTCTCCTGTTCTCCCTCCCTCTCTTCTTCTCTCCCCCAAAAAAGAAAGAAATCAATCAATAAAACAAACAAAAAACTAGCAAGACAAAAAATATCAAAACCAGACAAAAACAGGTGCAAAAAAAGAGAGTCCGTTTTGTATTGGCCAACATCTCCTGAGCATGGGCCTGCTGGAGTGTGGTTGGCCTACCACTCAGTGTCACTCAACTGGAGAAAACTATTTTCTCTTTCACAGTGGTTAACAATTACAAATAGCTTCTTTGTTAGGGGTGAGATTTTGTGACAACTTCCTTTTCTCAGTGTTGGGATTCTGACTGCTTTGACCCTGTACAGGTCTTATACATGCAGCCACACTCTGTGAGTTCATCTGTGCATCAGTCCTCTTGTTTCAGGAAGAAGCTGTGTCCTGGAGTCATCCACCACCTCTGGCTCTTACATATCTTTCCACATCCTTTTCCACATAGATCCCTAGTTTCTCCGTTTTCAGCAAATTTCACTTTCTACTGCATGAGCTGAGTTGGCTGATTGTGTATCAATTCAATTAAACCAGAGATTTAAATTGCAATATATCATTTGAATCCTGTCAGTTCAGGTTAGGTCTTGGACTTTTAATGTCAGGTCTTGGAGTTTTCCATACAAAGACAATGGTACTTTGCGGACACCTGGAGTAGAACAAACACTGGGGAAAAACTGATATAAGGAACTGTTAAATATTAGTGTTATTAACTGTGATAATGAGGTTCTTAGTTATTTTACTAACTCCTTACAAGAGAGGGAAATATTTATGCGTAACATGATATGTTTTCTGAGATTTCTGTTTTAAGTAACCAAATAAATATTTTTTTTCTTTTCCTACTTCTTGGCTCTTAATAGTTATTATGCATTGAATTTCAGCATAAGTCTACTTTATGCTTGTTAACTCTAATCCTAACTCATAACTCTTTAAATTAACAGTGAAAATTAATAAACTATCTTAGTTTTTGTACAGAGTTTTTTTAATTATAAGAATAATATAAATTAACTCAATGAACATTCAAATACAATTGCTTACCACAAACTGAAAAGAATCTTAATACATTTTAATTTTTAATACATTTTAAGATAAACTTTTCTAAAGACTGAGAATATTAAGATAAAGAAACAAAATCAAAAAATGATAAAAGAACTGATTTGAAAGAAGATTAAAATGCAAAGGAAAGGATATGGTGAGGAGATTCATTATGAAATCACAGTTTCATCCTTGATGGTAAAGTCTGGCTTAGGAAGACTTTACTATATGGATAGTACAGGTACTTACTCTAGATTGCATTCCAGCAGAGATATTGAAGTTTTTTACATAAACTTCCTAACCTCAATTTTCCTGTCTTGGAAGGAATAAGAGATACTATTTTGTATACATTAGTCATAGTGTATCTGCCTTCTAGCTTATAGAATGATGTAACTTTTTATAACATTCAGATTCTTAAAGATTTAGATATGTTTTTATTATTGTATATACTATTACTGGTTTTAAAGTCTTGTATATTATTTTATTTATAAAATCAGGGAATTAAATAAGACGACTCTAAATTTCTGTCTACTATTGTATTGACATTGTTCTGTACTTCTAAATCATTGAGATAGATTCTTTTCCAAGTTTAATTTTTTTCTCTTATGCTTTTCCAATGTTTGGCAGAAAAAAGTTGCATTTCTGGCTCTCATTGTTCATAAGTGTTTGTGCAAATTTATTTATTTGCTTGTTTGTTTATTTATCTTATGAAGGGAATGTTAAGACACCCTGTGGTGTTTGTTCCTCCTTCTGTGATCACTTCTTTGCCGAAGTAAGTGTGAGGTGAACGTGTGGTGTATAATTAGCATAGTAGATGTTATGATGGTTGGCTACTTCATAAACTCAGTAACCACATAACATCCTCCCCATCTTTTATATTCTTATTAGAAAAATCTTAGAATAACTCTACCTTCCTTTCTATATATTTCTGTATCCTTATTTTTCTATTTTTTTAAGCTGAAAGTTAACAGTCCTTTTAGAATTTACACTCTCACCTTTGGAACCTGCCTTTGTCCCTGTTCTATTGTTGTGAAGAGACACCATGACAAAGGCAACTCTCATCAAAGGGGAAGAATTTAACTGGGGCTTGCTTACATTTCAGAGTTAGTCCATTTTCACCTTAGTGGAGGCATAATGGGAACATGGTGGCCCTCATGGCATAGGAACAGAAGCTGAGAACTACATCCTGATCCATAGACAGAGAAAGCAAGACTAGAGTGGGCCTAGTGTGGGCTTTTGAAACCTCAAAGCCCACCCCAATGACACACTGCCTCAAAAAGGCCACACCACTCAATCCTTCTAAAATAGTGCTACTTACTCCCTGGTGACTGAGCATTCACATATATAAGCTTACAGGGGCCGCAATTATTCAAAACACCACAGAACCACTCATTTTATTCTTTAAATAAGTTTATTAAAATATACTCATCTTGAAATCAAGCAGAAAATTTGAGTGCTTAAAGGAATAAATGGTTGAGAATTCTACTGCATTAAAAAAGAAACAGGACTGGCTAGGTGACTTGGTTGGAAAAGAACTTCCCACACAGCCATGACAACATAAATTTGACCTCCAGAAATAAAAGTAGAAGGAGAGAGCTGACTCTGTGAAGTTGACCTCTGATCTTTACACATGTGCAACGGCATGCCTCCTTCTCCAATGATAGTAATAATGATGGCAATGATGATGATATTTAAAAATCAAACAGCTGATTTTTTTTTAGTTAATCTTGTATCCTGCCACATTACTGACTTAATATACCAGGCTCTGAGGACTCCCCATGGGAGACCTTGCCTTTTTGGAGAAGGGGATGGAGGGTGGGTTGGGGGAAAAAGAGGGAGGAGGGAAGACAGGGGAATCTGTGATTGTTATATAAAATGAATTAAAAAATTCCTTAATAAAAAGATACAAAAAAAATCAAACAACTGTTTGTGTTTTCAAACAAAATAAATATGCCAATCCTATGTTGTATGAAACATTTCTCTAGTGCAAACTGTATTCAGAGGCATTAACACTGGACACCGAAAAAAAGAATTCTCTCTCATATTATACTCTAAGCACTCTATATGATATTAATATCAATAAGTTACACAAGTGTGTAGTAGATACGTTGGCATGTGTGTGTTAGTATTCAATCAACTTTTTAAATAATGCACTTAACTGAACAATGTTATCATTACATTGTAATTCAGATTATTGAAAATTTAAAGTTCACAATTCTACAAACAAAGAAATTAAAGGCAAAGAATATAAGAAGAAAGCCGTGTGGTTGTACAGCACAATAAAAGTGTATGGAAATTATCTTCTCTCAGCTACCACACATGATTTTCAAAGTTCAGTCAGTTGTTAACCACATTACAGAGTAATTATGCAGGATGTATATAAATAATAAGTCAGGAGTTTTACTTTATTATTGTTTCTTGATCTCAAACCTAATTATATAGTATGTAGGATGTTAGGTTTATTAAAACTATCATTCAATGAACTTGAGACTTATACACTTTTGTATATATGTTACAGTTTGAATAAAATAAAATATAAACGATATTATGATAGGTAGGCTATAAAAAGGCAGAGGAGAATATCCCCAGAAAGTCAGAAATATTTAATTAGAACATGAAAAAATAATAGCTACCAAAGAAATATAAAGACCTGGATCATGTTAAAAATAATTTCAGTCAAAAGCACCATTCATAGAGTTAAAAAAATGCGTTCCATTCATGTTTTGTATCTCTGAACAGGGCCTTATGTAAGAAATAAATGATAACTACCTAAAAATCAATAAGAAAAAAACAGGGAACACAATAGAAAAACTTGTAAATGCATTGAATATTAAACTCATTTTTATGATATCCAAATGACTAATTAAACTTACACAGTATACAACAGTCCACTATCCACTAGGGAGACTAAAATTAAATGGAATTTTAATTTTGTTTTTTGATGACAATGTATAAAAACTAGATTGGCTATAGGAAGAGAGAACACCAGTGTTCATACAAATGTGTAGCAACCAGAATTTTCACACATCTGTGAGACTGAAGTTGGTACTAGCATGTTAGAAAACTACTCCATCCATTATAATGAGCATACACATACTTGTGATAGAACAATCTCACTCCCAGGTACGTTTACAAGAAAAGTGAGTGCAGATGTCTGCCAAAATCACATTTAGGAATGCTCATGGCAACATTATTTGTAATAGGCAAATACTGGAAACAAATCAATTATCACTACTAACATGGAGTTTGTGAGCATGTTCACGCAGCAATGTACAGTAACAGAATTCTGTTATATGTAGCCTAAACTACATAAGCTATATAGCCACATGCAACTATGCGGATGTGTCTTAAACTTCACAGTATGAGAGAAAGAAACTGGACAGGAGTGATAAATAGGCAATTATTCAAAGACTGATAAAACTGATCAACTGTGTTTGAAACAGGATGGTCGTTACCCCAGGAACCAAGAGAGTAAGGGCTGGAGAGCAGGATCCAAACCTTGTGGAGGGATTGTCTCTTCTCTGACCCTTAATGGTTAACCTTGATTGAAAACTGGACCAGACTGAGAAGCACCGAGGTCATCATGAGGTCTGCCTCTGGCTGTGCCTATGAGGACTTTTCCAGACCAGATTTATCAGAAGGGAAACCCTACCCTGAACCTGGCCAGGCTTATTATAGAGGTGAGAATGGGCAAAGTCAGGTAGCACACTTTCCCCCTGCTTCTGGCTTCTTGGACCTGAGCTACTCTGTCCCAGCAGGCTTTCCACACAAGGGTAGACTGAAACTGAAAGTCACAATGAACCCTTCCTGAATTTAGATGTTTTCAGATACTCTGTCGCAGCAATAACAAAGTGACTGATACAGCATACGTCTGACTGCACAGGTAAATTCACACTGTGACTATGTGGCCACCGAGTATTCTTTTGTGCATATACTTCAACAGTAACATTATTGGAAAAACTAATGACAAGATGGTAAATAGAAAACATTTGAGGTATCTGATGAAGTCTCTCCTAACCAAAGCACAATAATTTGGGAAATAATATAATTAAAATGGATTCAATCAAAGAAACTCTGGGTCCCCAATGATATTTTAAAATGCATAGCACTGAAAACCTGTACACATCATTTTCAGCAGCAAAGGGACACACCTGTGTCCCCATGTCACCCTCACATGAGTGTAGGCAAACTTCACTGTACAAGTGTCCCAATTTGGATGATGAGATGTTGGAAGGTCACTGGGGGCATGTCCCTGAGGATGTGTCCCTAGGGATGTGTCTCTGGCATCTACATCTTGTCCTGGAGTCTTCCTTCTATTTTTTGCTTTGTGATCACGATGAAGGTTCTCTGCTCTGACATGCTTTCCCTATGAGGATGGACTAACATCTCTAAAATACTGAGCAACACCAAAATAAACAATGCCTCCCTTGTTAAGCTTTTCTCAGGTATTTGGATACAATGAAAATAACACTAACACAATATTTAAATAAAACATAGTTTTGATTGTTTGTAGTTCACATCTTCTTATGAGGCATATATAAGTGTATAATGGCAAAAGGCAGCTTTCAATATATGTGGGAAGGGAGGTAAACAATATTGCAGTTTTATCCCATCCTATCTTTTGTATTGTGGTGAGCAGCAACAATTAAATGCTAGAATTCAGTATATTGACTGTTTTCATGTCTCAGCCTAAGAGCATCATGTGTGTGCACTTAGGTTTATGTTATCTTTTTCTTTCTTGGCATTTTGAGTGACCACTCTGTCCCATTAATTCCTAACTAATATCTGTTTTGCACCTGCTACTATACAAGAAAACGTTTTATGCCTAGTTTTGTGATGTTTCATTAAGCTATAGTGTACTAAGAATAAATATTTCAAATAACTTTCAAAATCCCAAATATATTTTAATTACTGATACATTTTAATGCTGATATATTTTAAAAAACATTTTAATTAATAAAAATTTTTGAAATATAATCAGTCTCTGAAATAGTCTCATACAAATGAAATCTTTAAAATTCAAAACCATTTATAATCTAGAGGGCTATTTAATTTTCTTGTCTTTCCTTGGAAGAACTGTAAGATTCTTATTAGACTATCTAAAGTGTGATAGATACTGTGACAAAATTAAAGCAGAAGAAAAAAATACAAGGTTGAAGGCCTGGAAAGACCATGTAGTGACTAAAAACACTTGCTGAGCATGAAGACCTGCATTTGGATCCCCAACACCCAAGTAAGAGATTGGGAGTGGTGTCACAAGCCTGTGTCCCCAGTGCTGGAGGGTTGTGGTATGAGGCAGAGATGGGAGGATTGATGAGGCTAGCTGGCTACCAGGCTCAGGTTCAGTGAGAGATCCTGTTTTAGTGCAACAAGATAGAGTAATGGAGGACACCTAATATCTTAGTTTCATTTTCTCATGGTGTGTGTGATAAAGCATCCCAACCAAAGCAACTTAAGAAGTTTACTAAAGGGTTTATTTGGCTCCAAGTTCTAGGCTGCGGTTCATTACTGTGGGAAAATTAAGGGCGTAGGAACATGGCATCCATAGCCAAGAGCAGAGGCCAACTAATTAGTGCATGAGTGCTTAAGCTCAGCTTGCTTTCTCACTTCCTTTACAGTCCAGGAACCCCTGCTGAAGGAATGGTGTCACCCACAGGGAGTGGTGTTCCCATCTCAATTAATCTAGTCAAGATAACCCTCAACAGACATGCCAGCAGGCCACCCTAATCTACACTGTCCCTCCTTGAGACTTTCCTCCCATATGATTCTAATCTGTGTCAAGTTGAGAATTAACACTATTACAACTGACATCTTCCTCTGGCCTCTGAAGACATCTGTATACATGGTCACACGGGCATATACCCAAAATATTCCCAGCTAACATTCAAAATTAAAAGCAAGTTAGAGGGAAAAAAAGTGCAAAAGGTTTGGAAATGTGTAGAATAATATCCATATGATGATCATGCAGATTTTTATGTGTCCGCCACAACATTAATGATATCTGTGAGGTAGGAGGATCCAGCTGTTCTTAGTAGTAAGATTAGATTATAATTACTCCAGAAGCCAGCATTAAGAGGATACTCTAAGATATCTCCATGAATTCATCAAACACAGTAGGGTTCCGACATTTCATTTTCATATTACTCTTAGTTTTCTGAGTTAGAAGCACTTGTTTTTTTTTTGGGGGGGGTGGGTGGGTACAGAAACTCACAACTTCCTTTCTCCTTTCCCAAAGAATTAAATTTTAGTTTGTTTGACAGTTTTTAAGGTAGTATAAGAATATTCACATATCTCATATTATGAATGAGAATAAATTGGGAAACTTGATATTAAATTTTCTAGCCTTTTAAAAAACTTTATGATTTAAAAAAAATTCAATATATCATGTTGTAAATATGCATACATCTCTTTAAGAGCCTTCACTGACTTCTTTAGGTGTTTATATTTTTCTTTTTTATCTTTCTTAAAACAAACCTCATATATTTTATGAGGAATTTCTTCTGTAGATTGGAGGAACAACTTGAGAATATTAAAATCAATATGTATTTTCTACATTTTGTTACATACTGGATATTTAGCAGCTGGACTCTGAGCATCTGGCAATGATTGGGCATCTTCACTGGTGAATTCTAATGTGGTGCATTTTGGATGTTCAATCCATATGTGAATGACTCCCTGGTCAAGTCATTATACAACCGAACATAATTTGGCAATGTATAGGCAGATTTGGGGTACTACAAAAATTTTCCTCTGATCTCTTGCATTAGTGAGGAGAAATTGCCCTTGACTCCAACATCAATTTAACATTTGCCATTGACATTTAGAATGTGAAAGGGAAGCTTCCATCTGCAGCTCCCATTGGAGGCTAGTACGTGACGCTGCTATTTTCTGCTTCCATTTTAATAATATTTGAATATGTTAGATTCTGATCTATACAAGTTTAAATTTAGAACAATAACCTTCCTTTGAGTTATTGACGAATTCCCTGAGAATATAAAAATTGTGCTTTGAGTCAGGAACAGCTAAGAGCTCCTCGATCCCTTCAAAATTAGAACCTTGGACCTGTTTAAAATTGCCTTGTGTTTCTGAAGCATCATTTCACTTTAATATCACCACGTCATAATCTTCAAAAGCAATAAAGATATCTGAAACATATTTCTACATTCTACCAGCCTTAACTCAAAATACAGTGCGCCTGTGGGGCAACAGTAGAGAGATTCATAGATGTGACAGCAGAATCAAGTATTTTGATTGACCCAGCAATTAATGAGTTGAATTTGAAATGTTAACAAAATGCTCCGAAATTGATCAGTTATTTTTATTAACTTGAACACATTGATTGATTAATTAAACAACATAAAGCACAGACTGACATTTGGCCAATTTTACACCCTGGTGTCTACAGCATACATTTTCGCTGTCTCTGTCCGAGGGGCCATGTAGGACTTAGCCATAGAAGTACCTGCGGTGGAATAGCGCTTCCTCATGGCATAAGGATAGTTCCTCTCGGGTCCAACATCTGTTTCAAAGAGAGAAATGCAGAAAAATGAAAATAAGTATGACTCAGTTAATTTTCAAAAATAAAAAACTAGAGTCATTTTATATGCTGTTCTCCAAAACAGAGCAGGACACACACGCACAAACACACGCTTGTGTACACACTACACACTCAGACACATACACACTCATGCATGCGCACACATATGCACATATGCATATATACACATACATTCAAACACACAAAGACACATATACATATGCACACACACTCACACACATGCACATATATACTCTCTTTTACACATACACACACACACACACACACACACACACACACACACACACACACAAGTCTCCAGTTGAAATCATCTAGGAATCCTAAATCTCAGATGAAGATCTGAGTATTTCAAACTGAAGTTATTTTTATATCAAAAACGTGGCTGAATAATTTCTTTTGTTTTATGATGACGAGATCTAGGTATTTCAGGTAGATTTTTAGAAAACTAATATCATAATATCATATATTAAGTTCCTTATCAAAAAAAAAGTTGGTTGGCCCTCAGGCAAGCTCTCCATTTAACCCTAAACATAAATTTAATTGATTTAGTGAGGTTAGATGCATAACAATGATCATTGTACATAAACTGCTGGTACATGTTTAGATACTAGACAGAGTTGCAACTCTGGGTTTTCTTGGCTACTAATATCTACTACTGTGATAGACCTTGAATACTGCAATTCAGTTGTCTTTGAACAACTGAAACTGTGAAGGGTATCAGAGTCATTTGGTCTGATGGAGAAGTGTTTCTTTTGAATTGGGAAAGACAAATGTAAAAGAGTAGCTCTTACTCTGCTTTGTCCTTACCTTTAAAGAGGTACAAACAGCAGGTGAGGAGACCTCCAGCTAAAAAGCAACCCAGAGACCCAGCCATTCCAAGCCAGCAGGACCAGCCAAATTTGTATTGGATCCCAAGAAATATATTGTGTATAATCAGAGATGAACGCTCGACATAAACATCCACAGCATACCACACAGAACCAATGATTCCAGGGGCACCTGAAAGAGACATGGGTGGGGGCAGGGTTCAGGAATAATGTAGAGCATTCTTCAGATTTAGGTCACAAGGACCTGCTTATTGTTTGAAATGCATGGTGTCATCTGAAGCAGTGATACTGCTACTGTGATTCATGAACAATTGAAGTTTGGACAGCTTCTACTGTTGCCTTTCAGTGTCCCTCTTCACAAAACAAATCAGCTAAAATCAAAAACTCTGAGGGCAGCTTATGTTGGAGAGGATGTGGAGTAAGGGGAACACTCCTCCACTGCTGGTAGGAGTGCAAACTTGTATAGCTACTTTGGAAAGCAGTATGGTAACTTCTCAGAAAATTGGGAATCAATTTACCTCAAGACCCAAAGGATCCTCAATCATACCACAAGAACACTTGCTCAACTATGTTCATAGCAGCATTATTCATAATACCCAGAACCTGGAAACAACCTAGATGCCCCCCCATGAAAAATGGATAAAAAAAATGTGGTACATTTATTTACACTGAAATGAAATAACACAGTTCTCATCTGTTTGTGTAACTCTAAAATGATTGTTATGATTCTTTTTAAAAGTTTCCCATTTTCCCAAAGTTATTTTTGGTTAGCTATATATCATTTAACAGAGAAATTTGTGTGGTGGCATGCTATATACATGAGCTACATGTCATGCCTATGTGCACACACACACTTACATGTATACAAAAATATCACAGCTCATTGCTTCCAAGGCCACAATGAACAAAACAATTTTAAATTGAGGTCAATAGCAGGAGAAAATAATGCAGTGAAGAAATGCAATAACCATGAGTGACAGAAGTCTGCTGTAACAGGGTATGATGCTTTACAGAAAACATTTTTTAAGTGGAAGGAGTACACTATAAAATAATGGTAAAAATATACTAACTATATCAGCAGTTAACATACTGTGCATTATCATCAAGTAGCATGTGCTATAGTTGTGTATGTTCATCTGTGCCAACATTGCCACAAATATATGAGAAATGCCTTATGCTAGGATGATATGACAGTTACTGCATTCCTAGAGAAAATGAATTATTAGTTCCATTATGCTCTCATGAGGCTCCCATCATATATATGTCTTGTCCCTCAACAAAATGCTTTATGTGGCTCATGAGCATTTCATAAATGAAAATATTTAAAACAAAATTTGAAAACAGGAAACACAAATAATATAGAACATGTTTTCATTCTACGTTAATTTTCTTCTTCTTAAAATTTCAGTTTTTGAGACAGGATTTCTCTACACAGCCCTCACTATCCTGGAACTCACCATGTAGATCAGGCTGGCCTCATACTCACAGAAATCCACCTACCTCTGAGAGCTGGGATTAAAGGTGTGCACCACCACACTCTAGGCCTTCTACGTTCATTTTCAATTGAAAGTATATTCTGTTAAAAAAAAAATTCTGCTTCCAAGACTCTTGTCTGAGGCTCTCCTAGGTACCTGGTCAACACCTTCATGTAAACTGTGCTGTCTCAGACACACAGTCAACACCCACATGTAATCATGTTGTCCAAGATATGCAAGCAACACGCACATGTAACCATGCTATTCCAAATAATACACAGCCAACACCCACATGTAATCATGCTGTCCCAGATATACAGTTAACACTCTCATATAAACTGTGATGTCACAGTACACAGTCAAGACCCTTGCTGTGCTACATGGTTTTATATCAATTTTACATAAGCTAAAAAGGAGGGAACCTCAAGTATGAAAATGCCTCCATAAGATCTGGTAGTGGGACGTTTTCTTAATTAGTGATTGATGGAGGAGGAGTCAGCCTATGGTGGGTGGTGCCGTCTCTGGACTGACGGTCCTGGGTTCTATAAGAAAGCAGGCTGTGCAAACCATAATGAGAAAGCCAGTGAGCAGCACCCCTCTACGGCCTCTGCATCAGTTCTTACCTCTAGGTTCCTGCCCTGTTTGAGCTTCTGTCCTGACTTCCTTCCATGATGGACTATGATGTGGAAGTATGAGCCAAATAAGCCTTTTCCTCCCCATCTTGCTTTTGGTCATGGTGTTTCAGCATAACAATAGTAACCCTAACTAGGATTCATGCTGCTCCAGATTCAGAGTCGACACTCACATATATACTGGGCTATTCCAGATACGGTCAACATCCACAGGTCAAGCGGGCTATCTCAGACATGCGGCCAATACCCACATGTAAACTGTATCTAATGCCGTTCAATTCAGTGTGCAAGGGGCAGAGGGGGAGATAAACACATCCCATGTTAAAAAATAAAATAAAATAAAACTCGTTCTTTTCTAGTAATCGCTGTTCCATATTCCACACCATGTCAAAACGAGCCAAGAAATCGCATCCCTTTTGCATTCTGACTAAAGCCCACAGATTAGCCCCTTGAACAACTGACTGGTTTGAAATGATAGCACAGGGTTCCACTATTCTAAGTATGAACTGCGTATCGAAGGCCAGATCGGAAAGAGAAAGGCGACAAGTGGGAGGCAGAGCAATGAGTTGAAAAGGGTGTTTTGAAAAATGTTTGCCCTCTGAGAAAATCGTGTCTTCCCTCCCAGAGAGTTGCCAATATCTATTTTAGATATTATTTGGGTTTATGATTCTAATTGTTCGTCCAAGCAATTCAAACACGTAACTATTAAAAAAGGGTATGTTTCCATCCCTTTCTGCCACACTGTTACACTTACCAACTAATTAGAAAGACCTTTTTGCAAACTTCAAAGCAGACGTGCTTAAAAAGGCTGGAGGGTGGGAAGAGGGAGGACAGGGGAATCCGTGGCTGATATGTAACATGACTAGAAAATCTCTTATATAAAATAAAGAAAAAAAAAAACCTGTGTGTGTGGCAGACTCATTTGAGACAATGCTTTTGATCCTTAGTTATCTTGGGCCATTTAATTTGACTGCATTTATTGTAACACCTACAAGGATTTTCTTAAGTGACTTGAATTTTTGTTTTATTGTTTTATGAAAAACAGAGTATCTAGTGAAGCCTTAATTTTTTTTTCTAAAACAAACTTACACAGCATGACGCCTGTTCAATAAATTCACGGGTATATATAAGAGCTGTACACTGTGAGGAGGCAGGTCATGGATACGGTGCCTTAAATGAGAAGAAGTGATAAATTCCGGTAGCAAAGCCCGGGAATGATCAGGGACTCACAGTCTCTGGACATAACAAACCAAGCCAGTACCTGCAATAAGCAGTGTGGTCCCAGCAACAAAGCAGAGGCGGACTTTAATGTGTGGCTCGCCAGGTAGGAACTTCACACAGTCGAGCCCAAGGAGCAGGGTGATAAATCCAAAGCCAGCAAGAATGTCCGCTGTAATCATCAGTGCCCGGGTTGCCACCAACTTCACTGGGAAAGTGTGGAGAAGAGGAGACATGGTAACTCCCACAAGGACATCACAGAACACAAGATTAGACAAAGCAACAGAAGGCCATGCACAGAATTCAGAACTCATACTTATGTAGGCTTCAATATGAGCGCCTGTAATTTCTCACGAAATTCAAAACTATCACGAAGCAGCTTCTGTGGTGGAATCAAAACTCTGAGTGACAGTTACACAGACTTCTACATAAGAAGGGCTGGTATATGGCTCAGAGTCAGAACACTGTACTAGCATGTAGGAGACCTTGTGTTTCCTCCTAAATACTAAAAAGAAAGGAAATTATTTTCCAAGTAGAGTATGAACTACTGTTACATTACCTGGATCATAGAAAAGATTAATACATTTATTCCTTTCATTATATACTAATTATATTTTATGCATAATAATCTGGAACCTCCCTGTCTTTCAATATTTTTTTCCAGTGAGGAAATAAAATTCTGGCTTATGTTTGTGGAAACACAGCCAATTTTCCCTGTTTAAAATTTTAAGATATGTATGATACATCTGCAGAAAAAAAAAATCAGTGTACCTGGGGTGATATTTTATTTGTGCTCTAATAAGTAAAGCTTGCCTGTAGATCAGAGGAAAAAGCCAGCCATTATAAGTAGACACAGAAGTCAGGCAATAGTAGCACACACCTTTAATCTTATCCCTTGGGATGCAGGGATCTGTCTGGATCTCTGTGAGTTCAAGGCCACACTGAGGAACAGAGCCAAGTGTGGTGACACACTCCTTTAGTCCCAGCACCAACCATAGAGGTCTGGAAGTCTATACAGACAGACAGGAAGTGACAGAGCTGGGCAAGTAGGGGAAGTGATGTAGCTAGGCTGAGACAGCCAATGAGAGAACAGAACAGAAAGGAATATAGACGTGGATATACAGCAAGTCACATTCTCTTTGGAAGCTGTGGAGTTGGTGAGGTGAGGTAGCTGTGGCTTTCCCTATTTCCCTGATCTCTCGGGTTATCACCCCATATTGGGCTCCATGTTTTTATTTAATAAGACCATTTAGCAATTCGTCTACATGCACAAAATTTCCTCTTACCTTATCAGCAGATGACTATACTCTATACATGTCCATATATTTTTATTGTGATGATTCTCATTAACTGTTAACATGACAGGAACTGGAAATGCCTAGGAGACAAGCCTCCAGACATGTGACTGAGGGATTACTTTGTCTCTAGGCCTGTCTACAAAGGATTCATCAGTGAAGTTAACTGAGATGGAAAAATACCCATCTTGAAAGGGTACAACACTGTTTCCTAGGTTTGAGTCATGGGCTATGTGAGAAGGATGAAGTTAACTGACCTCAAGTGTTCACCTTTCTCTGCATCCCAATTGCGAGTGTAACGGGACCAGCCATCTCAAGTCCCTATTACATTGACTTCCCTGCCTCAAAACTGAAAGAAAGATTAAGAATATTAAGCTTTATGAGCTAGTTTGTTTTACTTTCCTTTATTTCAACACACCTTCTTGATTATCTCTGGCATAGATGAGTGGGCCCCCTACTGAGAAAACTTTGCCCCACCCAAGGCCATTAATGCCATTAGGACGAGATAGTCTGATTTCATCCATATCTACATGGGCCCCAGTTTCCTCTTCCTCTAGAGACTCTCCCATGTTCTGTTCCATACAGAGGGTCTTTGTGAAACTCTAGGATTTGAGCCCATGGTCACCCTGGTTCCAGGAGGGCAGACCTACAAGCAAAATGTTCAGGCTAGCTATGAAAGAATTTCATTGGGAGGGGGTTGAGCTCTGGCTAGCAGAACAGGGTTAGCTTTCTTATTTGGGGTTGCTCAAACTATTTTTGTGAAGAGAAGCCCCATGGGACAAATGTCCATCTGGAGTCACATACCCTGGGTATACAGGGCAAATTGTAGGAGTTATTGAACTCGATTCTATGAATTTAGGATAAAATGAGGAGAAATCTCTACTCCTCATAGATAGCGTCCTAACCAATAGAATATAGAGATGTTATTGTTCCAGAACACATCTTTATCATCACTGTCTCTAAACATATGGCAATATTTAAATAAAAGTGAAAGGTCTTCAACTTGTGAAAACTTAAGCAAGGACAAAGGACAGACGAGAGACAGCACGAGCAAAGCATTAAGAGTAGCATATTAAAATATCAACAGTTATTTTCCTCAAGAAAGGTTCTAGGTCTTCTTCCACCACTGTATGTACCAACATTTAAAAGTTCTAATTCTTGATTGTCTTCCCACACCCACAAAATGGCTCATCAGATAAAGGGGTTTATTTCCCAGCCTGAAGACCTGAGTTCAATCCCCGAAACCCAGAAAGAAGGAATGAACTAACTCTCTGACCTTCACAACTACACCACGGCATGTCCATGCCCCCACTCCCCCCCCACATAAATAAGTCAATAAATAAATGAATAAGCAAACAACATGATAAATAAATAATTAAGAAAAGAAATAAATATGTTTGTCTTGTTGGCTTTGTCTACACATTGCATTTTTAGAATAGGCTGAAAGCTTGGCCATTCCTATTCATCAAATCATGTTGGTTATTTGTGTGTGTGTGTGTGTGTGTGTGTGTGTGTGTGTGTGTGTGTGTGTAGATAGAACTAACTGAATATAGGGAGGAAATGGGGGAGTCTTAAAACTTTTTTTAAGCTCATCCTGAGAGAGGTAACCCAGATTCAGAAAGACAAACATGGTATGTACTTACTCATAAGCACATATTAGATGTAAAGCAAAGGATAGTCAGACTACAACCGACAGCTCCAGAGAAGCTAGGAAACAAGAAGAACCCTAATAGAGATGCATGGTTTGCCCTGGGAAGGGGAAATAGATGAGATCTCCATGAATAAACTGTGGATGGTAGGCAATAGAGGGGAGAGAATGGGGGATGAGAACACGAAGGAATGGGATGGTCTAGCTGGGACAGAGTCAGAGAGCAATGAAAGAGATATCTTGATAGAGGGAGACATTATGGGGTAAAGGAGAAATCTGGTGCTAGGGGAATTCCCAGGAATCCACCAGGATGACCTCAGACTAGACTACTAGCAATAGTAGAGAGGGTGCCTGAACTGGCCTACCCTGGTAATCAGATTGGTGAGTAGCCTAACTGTCATCATAGAGCCTTCATCCAGTAACTGATGGAAACAGATGCAGAGATCCACAGCCAAGTACCAGGCCGAGCTCCTGGAGTCCAGTCGAAAGGAAGGAACAGGGATTCTATGAGCAAAGGGCATCAGGATCATGACGGGGAAATCTACTGAGACAACTGAACCTAGCTCATAGGAACTCACGAACTTTAGACTTTCAGCTGTGGAGCCTGCATGGGACTGGACTAGGCCCTCTGCATATGGGAGACAGTTGTATAGCTTGGTCTGTTTGAGGCGTCCCTGGCAGTAGGATCAGGATCTATCCCTGGTTCATGAGCTGGCTTTCTGGAGCCCATTACCTATGGTTAGATGCCTCCCTCACCCTAAATGCAGGGGGGAGGGGCTTGGTCCTGCCTCATCTGAATGTACCAGGCTTTACTGACTCCCCATGGGAGGCTTTACCCTTTTGGAGGAGGGGATGTGGGGTAGATGAGGGCAGGGGAAGGTAGGTGGGGGGAGTGGGAGGAGGGATGAGAGGGGGATCTGTGGTTGGTATGTAAAATGAATAAAAAAACTTTAATTAAAAAATCCAAAAAAAAACCTTTTCTAAACAAAAATTTAATAAAAAAGCTTTCTAAATTATGGCAAAAATATTTCAGACACCTAACTCCAAAAATACAGATGAAGTTTTTTTGAAGATTGCTCTGTTTAATTGTTTTGGATTTTTTTTTTCTGGACTGATATAGATGTCTGGGGGAAAAGAGCATTACATAGGACCCACTTTTCATTTATCTTCTCATGGGGCACTACCACCCATCATTGGCTTTGAAAGGCACTAATAGCACTTGCCTTTCGTAGCAGGACTGGTATTTCTTGGCATGGTTCAAAGTTCTAAGTAAATAAGTCAATGCCTTGGAGAAGAATTGAGGCCATCAACAAGGGCTTGTTAATTTAAAGATTGCTTTATTTATAAGAACATGGCCTTGCAAATATCAAGGTAGGATTTAGAGCTAAAAGAAAGTAGGATGAAAGAATTGACTCCAACACCGACAATGACGATCCCTCACGTTTACTGGTGTTCTCATGTCCTGGTTCAATGTTCTCTCTCTCTCTCTCTCTCTCTCTCTCTCTCTCTCTCTCTCTCTCTCTCTCTCTCTCTCTCTCTCTCTCCATCTGGCACTCATGTCCTGATCCAATATCCTGTCTCTCTTTGACTCTCTCTCTCTCTCTCTGCATCTGATACAAATCTATCTTAGCAAATCTTCAAGTGGGAAAAGAAAACCCAGGAAACTTTCTGCTTGAGCTAAGTTGTAGTTGTAACACATCTATGAATGCTATTCATCTACTTTGTCAATTCTAATGATAAAATCATAACACCCAAAGGGGAAGTTTTAATTATTGAAATACTTACTATAAGCCCACTGTATATAAGGCCTTGTGTCAGGTCCCTTGTCACATAGATGAGACAATATTTTTACTATAAAAGGATTTACAAAATCAGGGGGAAAGGTGAAATATGATTAACGTTTCAAAAATGATATCAATTTCTAATCATCAATATTTCAAATTAAAGCATCAATACCGTATAGCAGTAAACATAAACAAATAGAAATTTGAGCTCAGAGCTGGGTGGTGGTGGCGGCGGCGGCGGCGGCGCACGCCTTTAGTCCCAGCACTTGGGAGGCAGAGCCAGGTGGATCTCTGTGAGTTCGAGGCCAGCCTGGGCTATCAAGTGAGTTCCAGGAAAGGCACAAAGCTACATAGAGAAACCCTGTCTCGAAAAAACCAAAAAAAAGAAAAAAGAAAAAAAGAAATTTGAGCTCAGAATCCCTTGGCACACCCTTTCTGGCAAAAAGGAAGGTTTGCAGTGTACGTACAGGGGTGTTCTGCATATATGGAGTCATACTCGTCACAGGTTCGTATCCCATCAAAAGCGTTGGTGACACACTCCCACCAGAGGCCTCGGCATTTTGTGCTCACCTGAAGGTGGGAAAAGACACTGTGTGAAATAACTCATGAAGCCCATTTCATTTCTTCTTGGTCAAATGGAAACTCTGCTATCATATTTGCCAGCGAAGTACAGTGGTTACAAGCATGATTAGAATTCTATTTGTATAAAGCAGCAATGCACATTAGAATTAGTTTCCCTTAAACAATGACAATTAAAGGCTTTCTAAGCCAAGAAATTAATTTACTTCCTGACTGGAGGGGGCATGTGGAGAAATAAGTCATGGCTGAAAGGGATGAAACCAGAACTAAATATATTCTTCTGTCTTTGAGTCATGCTTTAACATAAAGACAATCCATTTCACTTCCATGTCCTAACATTTACTCATAAATAAATCCATAAAACAATAGATGGTAATGGTAATGTCTCAAGTCTATCAGCAATGCACATTAATTCATCTTCATTACAGACATTGACTTTCATGAAGAAAGATGCTGTTTTATATGAGGTTCATAAATTTAAAATTAGCAAAGAAAACCAATAAAGGAAAAAAGGCAGCAATAAATGACTGAGAATCTCTGATCATCTTCCTGCCTGCTATACTGACATATTACAAATGTTGAAGCTATAACATGAATATAAAAGAACCAAGAAGTAATCTAATATAATTTGACAGTTGTAAACCACTTTTACTTGGGATTAGCCTGCAGATGACAATGTCCACTTAGAGCTAAACGGTCCCAGCGCTGTGAGTCTTCTAATCCTTTGTTGGTGGACTGGAAGTCACCATAAACTTTTTAAAAACAGTGGTAAACATCTCAGCAGACAGCCGTTTCAAGTGTTCCTGACAGAGTCATGAATATGGAGCAGAGACAATATGATTGTTTCTTCAGACTCGATAACATACCCTATTACCTTGGAAATCTAAAGCTAGCCTAGAAAACTTTTAGCATTACTGTGGAAAGTCCCACTTTACACCCCATCCCCAAAGAATAAATAACACAGTAGGGTGGGGAAACAGCCACAAAGGGAGAGGTGTTGGAATGGTACCCAGAGGAGGGAGGGGGCAGAATCACATTTTTCAAAAAAGAAAATCACATTAATATGAGCATAGTAACATAGCAACTCTGAAACTCTCGCCCATGTTCTGCTCGGGGCCTGATAAAACTCTTACGGATACTCTCCTTATTGCTTTTTGCATAAACTACTTAAAATTGGTAATGATTAACGATCATATGGAGTCTATACTTTAAAGCATCTGCTATTGAAGTATATTATCATGTCATTTGTTTCTTAAATAGCATGAATGAGATATTTATCATCCATTCACAAAGAGGGAAATGGAGGCATGGGAAAGGAAAAATACTGTAACAGCACAATCAATCATAATGCAGGAGACCAAACTCCAACTGAACCATAGGTGTGCGTGTGTTCCCAAGCTTTGCTTGTGGTGTGCTTACAACCCATTATTATTATTTTTTTTTTAAAAATCTATTTCAAGTTAAGATATCCAGTACTTGGTACTTGAGGGTTGGAAGACAGCCTTTGGTGAAGTGGCCCTAACATGATTCTCATGCCAAGGCTCTCATTCTTCAAATCACCACTTTGGCAGGCTGTCCCTCCGGTAATGCCATAGATTTTATGGACGATTACCTGACCTAGAGAAACACAGAGGTCAAAGCTCTAAGGAAGGAAATCCATCCGGTACAACCTGACACAATGATTTCTAAAAGAAAGATATGCACATATACATGTATATGAGCATGAGCTTGAAAGACAGACTGACACTTTTAATAACTATGTTGTAACCTTGGGCAAGATCTTCCATTTTTTGAATTTCAATTTCCTCACCTGTATACAAGAGCTAATAATAGGATGATTAAAAGTATTAAAAATCACTAATATATAGGATAAATTATTAGCTCAAATGAGAATGGTAGCACATTTCTAAACACCATGAATTAAGTAGAGCTTCACTAAAAATGATGACAGTGAAGAAAGCTAGACATAACAGGATGAATGACAGCCTTCTAAAAGGTTCAACCAGTCGATGACCATGGCCCTGTTTGCAGATACGATCGACTTAAAGGCCTGAAAGAAGACATCGCATTGGGTTGTACTGATGGATCCTGAACTAACGGATAATGGTATCCTTATCATATGTCCACAAATGAAAGGCACACAGGCAGAAGGGAAGGAGGCCACAGAGGTGGCCACAGGAATACGGCAGTGATGGAAGTCACATCAGAGTCACAAGTCACGGTCAACTCAGAGCCACTAGAATCTGGAAAGATCCAGAGCAAGTCTCCCTGGAGCATCAGAGGCAACAAATGAAGCCTTGCCAAGATCTTGATTTTAAAGTTTGGGCCTCCAGGACTATGAGAGGATGATTTCCTTAAGGTCATTTATGATGGCTGCCTCAGGAAACTGATACAGTTAGGGTACACACTGACACACTAGCCTAGGAAGGAAAGCAGGCCTTGGTAGTCCGTGTCCTCAGTCTCTCATCTCACAGATTCAGTTTATTCTAACTTGAATAGTACACTATGGATATGAAGGTGTTGCTCCGTGATCAAACAGTGAATTTTCACATTTTCCTACTGTCTAAATCATCCGAGAAAACATTCATGCTATAATATACATAATCACTCCTGCTGCACATGATATAATTCACACAATCCTTAATAATAAGGGTATTCAGCTATAATCCAGTACGGGTGTCAATTTCAAGGCTATTGATCATTTACCTGCCATGACCATATTTCGAAAAGCAATGAGGTCATTAGAGGAAACAAGGAATCCAATTTCATTAGGTATTAATGCTCAGGGGCATACTGGTAAATCGCTTGGTATTCACACTCAGCTAAGATACGTGAGAATAGTGGCGGTAATTAACTAAACTTGTGTGTTAATACAGCACTTACTGCAGACGCCCTTAAAGGTGCCTTTGTGCACAAAAGACAAGGTTAAAAGATTTTTATGTTATCATTTTAGGAAAGCCCTCCTGCTACAGTCTATCACTTTCAGCCAGCCTCACTGGCTGTGATAAAATGGCTTATTTAACTGTTTTATAAGGTAAGTCAACGGAAATTCTTGAAAGCCTTAAAATAAGGTTCTTTAAAGGCTAACTAGTACTTAAATAGTGTAGCTAACCTTTCTTAAAGGGAAAAAACTATAAAATCGGAACTAATCATTTTAATCTCACAGGGTCATTTGAAATAGGAAATTCTAATTTTGAGCTTACTCCTTTTAACATGCAATCGATGTGTTTATAAATAACACAGCCAGCAATGCTGAAGGGATTTATGCTTCAGTGACGTCATTGCTCCCGAGAGTGAGATGGGGATCATTTCCCACACAAGGAGATGAAGTTTTCCAAAGCATCAGGAAAGCAGAAGCCACAGCACATCTCCCGACTGCTTGTCAATACTCCAAGTGGAGAGATGCCGCCACAGAGAGCCCAGACACCTGGCTCCCCTTGCTCGCGTGGGTAGCTTCGTCTCCTGGCCTCCTGGTGGATGGCAACATTTAGCAAGAGTGAGTGGCTGCTTGCATCTAAGTGAGGCTGTTCTCATCATGTCCCTGCAAAGTCCATTTCACTCATACACAGTAGCTGCCTGGTTCCTCAGTATATTGAATGATTCAAACTTGGTCTATACTAAAAATGATGCTCCTTGCTCTCAAATTTCTACCTGGAATTCAAGCCCCACCCCCTTCAAAGACATTCCTTCTTCTATGAGGCACCCCTCTACGCTCTTTCTTGCTGGAGTTTCTCTCTTCCTACTCTGTGATTCCCCAAGAATTTGTCTACAATGTCATGTTCTAATCTGTATCACTGAATGCTTGTCATGTTCTAATTGTCACGTCAACTAATGTTGGGAACACAGCAACAGCAGGGCAGCTGTGACTCCTTGTTTCAAGGATCCTGTTATTCCCCTTCTCGGTATATAACAGATGCTCAATAGATGTTTCCTGGAGAAAAAGTCTGTCAGTTATTGTCAACCCACACAAATGCATATTAACTCTGCTTTGAGATCTGAAATGCAAAGTGGCCAATACTACACTATGCACTTTCTGCTTCTTATGTACATATGTTCAGTTGTTAATTCATCTTTTTCTTTTGGTTTGATGCAACGGAGACTCAGTTCATTAGCCCAAGCTGTCCTGGAACTTGCAGCCATCCTCCTGTCTCAAACTCTTGAGTTCTGGAATCACAAAGATGGACCACCATGCCTGGCTTCATATGTGCTTTTAAGCAAAATCAACAAACTATAACAGTTAAGTTCATGAGATGAAAAACTTCATTCTAACTGGAGATTTACACTGACTTAGTGTTTCTCTAAAAACCTTTAGAAATCATATCAGTGAAGACTCTTCCCAGTGAACTATAGTGTCACAAACTAGTTCCTTAATCCTGAGTTGGCTACTGAGAATGTCGAAGCAGTTGTCCTCTAAAGATTCTGTCCTATGGCACAGGCTGCCAGACCCCTTCATGGCTAAATGACTTGACCCCCACCCCAGAACCTATGAAAACACTTAGATTTTGATATAATTCTCTTGTTGCATGCATTAGAATACTGTCTTTAAAAATATGCTCAGTGTCAAAGGTCACAAATATTTCAATAACAGTTAGGTTTTTCCCTTTCTATATAAAATTTTCTCTCTTTGAAGAACCAAGCAGAAAAGCCTCATCATTTAGGCCAAATCCACTTTTTCATCAGCCTTACTAAACAGCCTCAGGGGATAGATCTTTAGTTCTTGAAAAACAAAATGTTCTTACTAAAATGATGGGCCAAATGCATGTATTAGTTCTTTAAATTGTAGCAAGGTATAAGACCCTGCTTTTAAAAATATGGTTGTTTCGCCATAGACATACTTCTTACTTAAGGTTCAATGTCAGTTTTCAAAGATCGTCTTTTGGGGGCTGGAGAGGTTGCTCAGCAGTTTAGAGCACTGGCTGTTCTTCCAGAAGACCCAGGTTCAATTCCCAGCATGCACATGGCAGCTCACAACCATCTGTAACTCCAAGATCTGACACTCTCACACAGATATACATGCAGGCAAAACACCAATGCACATAAAATACAAGTAAATAAATTATTTTTTAATCATCTTTCATTCATTCCCTCAGCAATATGCTACATTTTATAGCACATTCTCCCTGAGTTCATGTGTACAAATGCATCCTAAGCTCATGTGGACCTCAGTGCAGTAGGAAATCATAAGTTGCATAGGAGTTCATGCAGCCTCAAACGTCTGCTAAAAGAACTTAGAATATAACAGGAGGCAAACTGGTATATAAATAATCAGTGCACATATTACATATAATAATTTTAATGCATACTTTATGTCTGGAAGAATTATAACATCGGTAAGGCAAATAGAAATCTCAGGAGAAAACCTGATTATGAGGGTGAAATAAATTCTAATGTGAACAACCTTCTTTTGAAGTAATAAAAATCTAATCATAACAGTGCTCAGAGTATAGCAATTCCCAGGAAATAATTAACAAAAAATTAACTGGAAATTGAATCATCCTACGCAAACATTTTTTTTCCTCCTTCTGGTAATGGAGAGACCAGCAACTTTCTTAAGAAAGTATTGTTTCTATTCCTGTAAGATAATAAATAACTACACATCCTGCAAGAGAGTTAGCATCATAATAATGTGATTAATCCTCCTAACCCTTGTTTATTGTAAGCATTCACTGGTAGACGGATAGCTTCTGCTATGGGACTCCATTGTCTGCCTTGCTCCTCAAGTTAAGCAATAATCAGTCATAAGTATAAAGCTGGGCAAATCACTGCCCAGAGAAACAAACAACATTCCTCTGAGAGGATCAATAGCAGAAATGAGGCCAGAACTTCATTCTTCAATCTCTCAGTTCAGAGAGCATTACACAAAATGTCATCTCCTCCCCCAGAACAAAACAAAACAATGAACTATAAATTAATCATAATATATCTGACGCTTATTGGCTGATCTGTGTTTACCTGGTGCTGTGGTAAATACTTTGTAATGCACAGGCTCATTTAACCGGCACAAGAAGCTATGTCAGAGGAGTTACCGTTCTCCTTATAGGGGAGACAAATGAAATAAAACCCGGGTACCTCTGGCACTGGGTGTAGTTTATATACTTCCCCACTGACAAACTGTTTCTGCTGACATGCTAAGCTAAGCCAGGAAAAAAAATATGGTGTTGCAGGGAGCATGCTCCATAACTTCAGTATAGAAATTCATATTTCCATTTGACCACTGAGTGACTGATCCCATAATCCTGCCAGTGACCCCAAGTTGGTAAGGTGGATTTCAACCTAGGCTTCTTTCTCCCCGTTACCTTCTTTAGCACAGGCAATCAATCACCAACCCTACCCATCTGAAATACACCTTTCCCGCACCTTTCCACATCTTTCTACACTTACTACCATTATTGTTCACACAACTTCTGTTTTCCTCCTGATTTATGCAAACATTCTCTAAATGGTCTCTTTATAGCATATTTTGCCCACTTGAAACATCCACCAGGAGCAGCCAGAAAGGCTGATATTTTTTAAAAACATGTATGTATTTGCCTACAGTGAGGCACTCTTGCCTATGGGGATCAGACCTATATTTTGCATAAGACTTTAAACCTTTGATTACCTAACCCCATAATTTCCTGTCTACATCAGAAAATATGGACAACACCACAAACATACAACACTACCTCACCTATAGCTCTGTGCATTCCCGATGTTTAGTTCAAACACTCTCTCCTCTGGTTCATTCACTTGCTTTTGCAGCCCTACTTTAGAGGTAACTTCTCAGAAGACTCCTCTGAGTATCCAAAGCAGAGCATTAATGTTCACTCACGGTTGCTCATCCTCAAGCGTAGCACTTGACACACCGAACTGGAACTGTGTGTTCACCAATTCATGTCCCCCACTACACTGAGAATCACCCTCAGATGCTTCAGAGAGGGAGCCACTCCGGTGACGCCCTACTGTAGATGCTCAGGAATGTTTGTGGTGCAAGAGGAGATAGAATGAACATAAAGAGGAAAGGAGAGAAGGAGATGAGAAAGAAGGATAAAAAAACAAAGGAGCCGGGCGGTGGTGGCGCACGCCTTTAATCCCAGCACTCGGGAGGCAGAGCCAGGTGGATCTCTGTGAGTTCGAGGCCAGCCTGGGCTACCAAGTGAGTCCCAGGAAAGGCGCAAAGCTACACAGAGAAACCCTGTCTCGAAAAACCAAAAAAAAAAAAAAAAAAAAAAAAAAAAAAAAAAAAAAAAAAACTAAGGAAAGGAGGTGAGGGAAAGAGGAAGGAGGGAAAAAGAAGTCACAGGATGTGGGGGAGATGTTGAAGACTGGGGTGTGGTAAGGTAGGGATGAGAAATGAGTATATGGAATAGAGTGAAGCAAGAGAATATTCACACTAAATTCCCAATGGAGGTTCTGTTGTTGATGTTATTGTTGCTTTTCCTAAGGAAGCTCTTCATATCTTTGGTCCCTTAATAACTAACCATTGCTCAGGGGTTGCAGACAGTCAGGGTATCCAGATGCTAAAGAGAAAGGTGACAAAGGGACCACTGAATTTAACTCCATCTTACATTTGAGGAAAGAGAACTGAAGACAAAGTGTGTGATTCGCCTGAGAGAAGGCAGTTAATAGGGGCTAAGAGCTGAGTGAGGACTACAGGCTTGAAAATCTTTGGCCCCTTCTTTTCAGCGCCCAACTCTTCCCAGGAACAATAGACTTAAGGTTATAGTGAGGGCAAGACAGCAGCTCAGCCCGTTGTTCAGGGTCCTGCCCACTGTGCTGTTTCTTTTGTCCTAATGTTTTTATTGAATACAAAGAATTTTATCCTTCAAGGCAGGTGCATCATAGTAAAACCAAAGAATATCTTTCCTTGTGCCTTTCTTTCTGCCTCTTGCTTTGAGTTATATTCTTTTACAAGCCCAGAGCTTTCCCTCATTCTGTATTTTTACCATCCTGGCCTGTCATCCAAAGCCCCGGCTGCCATTTCTACGCTTTGAAATCGCATCATTTTGAGGCTTATGTTGAGAGCCCATTCTTCCGCAAGACCCATTTCAATACGCCTAATGGGGAAGGACAGCTTGGTCATCTCTGCTCCGATGGTATTCTGCTCATTTACTCCTCAAATGTGAACTAATCTGTGTCATTTGTTATAGTTCATGCTTATCTTTTTTTTCCACCTGCACTCAGCATCCCTTCCTGAAAGGCAAGATGCATTCCTGCCTTATCGTTGCCTCTTTCAGTATCATGGGCACCGCGCCTCTTCATGACATACAATTTATGTATTTGCCGAGTTGAACTGATCCATAGAACCAATTTTCCAACCCACATGTTTATACTAACAAGGCCATGAGCCAGAATACTTCTTCTGCCGCTTCAAATGTTTTTGTCTACATATTTTTATTGCACTTACTTTCTCCCCCCAACAATTGTTTAAAGAAGGTAAAATGTTAGTGTGGACTAGTGGTGATTAAGCAAAAGACAGAGAACAGCCTAAACGGGCCAATGATGATCAGGACCTTCAGATTTTTGCACAAAATATCAAATTTTGTCCCAACCAATTAAAGAAATTACTAAGAGAGATTGATGTCTCTTTAAAAATATTGGTAGATGGGGATCGTGAAAGAAGAGTGGAGGCTGGGGCAGACAGGGTAGTTTCCACATGCAGCCTCTATGGCCAACACACGTTTCCCTGAGAGGAAACGGAAAGGACGTTAAGAAATATCAACTTTTCCAAGGTTAGGATTTACTTAAAGTGAATAATCTGGGCTGCTCATCTCATTCCTTTGAACTGGTAGATGTTCTTGTGCAATGTGGAGGGCAAATTGATTGACAAGCTACAGTGAAAGGGAAATGCTGCTTCCACGCCCGTGTTCCTGCCTCCCTCTCAGCAAGCCTGGCTCTTCTTCAGACTCTATTTCTCAACGGAGAAGGTTAGCAACTTTCTCACTCAGAGCAACAAGACTTTCAAACTGCTTCAGAAAATATTTAATCAGTGGCTTTGGATGGGATTTTACATATTTTAAAAACATTTTTTAAAACTCAATTTAAAGTATACTCAAGTGCAACGTATTTTTCTATTGATCACCAATGACTGGCAGCCTGAATAATGACAAACTAACAGTAGCTGAGTGTTAGATCTACACTTTGCCCTGAGCACTGTCCAAAGGGCACATTTTTTTCCCTTCATTACTGCGCAAAAGAACTGCATCCCCAGACTCACTGCAACGCAGACAACCCAGAGGACTTCAATTTTATAACAGTTTTTGGAAACGTCAACTCTCAGCATTAAGGAGGCATTTATAACTTTATTGGTTTTGAAATGTCACGTAGAAATCAGAAGAAATTTAAACACAGAAAGAGAGAGAGAATGGAGAAGATTCCACAAAGAAACAAAAAAAAAAAATGTGAGTTTCACTTCTAACTCCAGCTTAAGAGTCTAATAAACAGAATTCAAATAAAAACATGTCAGCTCCCCACCCCACTCCTGATATTCCTTAGCCATCATAGACGTGACACCAGAGCATTGGGGGGTTTAGACCATTCCCCCAGGATACACAGAAAAGAAAAGATGGATTAACCTCTCCCTCTTCTGAGTTCCTCACTCCATAATATTTGTCTGACCTGCATTTTTCTCCGTCCTTCCAAGGAAAAGCAGCGAATTTTGAAGATCTGAATTTTGTTTAGCTCTGCCTTGCTCATATCCCTACTATACCACAGTAAACACTTCTGAACTTTGCTTTTTACAATTTTTTTCAGTGAGGGAAAAAAAAAATCAAATTCCCAAGGGTAAGTTCACCCAGTTGTCTCACCCTAAGCAGCAGCAGCTGTGATGTAACCATGTTCAAGAGTGGAGTTCTTAAGTCCACAGCTGTTCCTGAATGCTGAGAGGCACTGGAAAGACTTTTCCCCAAGTTTTCTCCTACTTAAAGTAACTTGTCCCCGTGCTGCATCAACTTAGTGGTTTTAGACACCTTGAGTTTCTTTCCCAAAGAGCTGGGATTACTTTCTCTCTTTCAGAAAGTCTTGCACAGAGTACACTTGCTCAACAACTCAGATAATTAGGTTTGGAATGTCTCTCATAGGAGTCTGAAATCTGCTATCAAGGTTGACACATTTATCTTAGAAAAAAAGGCTGGGACTGTCCCAGTGCTCGGCTTGCTATATAAAAAAGGGAGGATCCTGTGGCAGACATTATATAATTATACTTGTGAAAATTGTCCTTAGAAAAATAGATGGATTATTAATTACCTCATCTGTGAAATGGGACAACAGTACTTATGGCATAACCACTTAGTGTTAGGGTTTAAATAAGCTCACAGTGTTAAGATTCATTAAGGATCAGTTTACCCTTGCTGGCTGTCTTTGCTCACATTAATCCTACGAAACACACTGGTTTGGGTTTGGCTGTAAGGCTGACAGGAATTTTAGATCAAAACCGAGATTACTGGCTTCTTACCTCTAGAGAGTCATCAGCGTTCACCATCCAACAGTCTGTCCAGGTGGCCACAATCAAAAACCCGGTGGAGAAAAGGGCCAAGAAACAGGCAACATACTCAAGAAGATCCCTCATGGCAGCAAGCAACCCGCGAAGAGACACATGGGCAGATGCCAGCCCAGCTGGAATGCTATTGGCTTCTGATGCTATTGGCCTCTGATGCCGGTCCCTGGGGACAAGAGTGCCCAGTCTCACACCCCTCTTGCAGGCACCTTAAACTGCAGAAAGACTTGTACAAACAGGCTGTAATCGAGCGAGGGTCCTGGAGGTCACTATCCAGCAGCCAGGCTCCCAATCAGAAGCCAGGGCAGGCGAAGAACTGAGCACATTGTGGTTCATGGGAGATGGAGCCCTGGCTGTGAGCTAATGGGAACCTATGGTCACAGAGGCCTGTGGCTGTGCCAAGATGGAGGACGGAGGAAGGATCCCGGGCAGGGCTGGAGCCTGTAAACTGATCTTTCTCAGGCCCTTAGGAGAAGGAGCTGTTCTCCTCCCCCTTGGAAGGTGGCTGTATGGTTGACTGATTGCGATTTTATTGTTAGACTATTTTAATATGCCCCGACTACCTTAGACAGACAAGCTACCAGTGAAATTATGCTAAGAAAGCACTAGCTCAGGCAAGCTCACATTCCAAAGTGTTGGGCAGAACACTCGGCAGGAGGCAGGGCCAAGGACCCTAACCTTTCAGGTCAGGGCTGGGAACAAATGTGCACATGTGAGTTATTGTTTTATCTTTATTGACACATAACATTTAGACACACTTATGGAGACAAGTGTGGCTCGTTAACTTGTCAGTTAAATAAAAACTCAAGTACCTACCCTCAAACCACAAAAAGTAAAAACACAACGATTTTCAATAACGCCCGAATGTACAACAAGTACAAAAATACAAAATTGAGCTATTTCAATATTTTCTTTCTTAATGCAAGATATGGTCTGTGTGCATGTGCGTGTGTGTGTGTGTGTGTGTGTGTGTGTGTGTGTGTTCAGCTGGCTTACTGTTGACTTACTTCAAAATACACTCATGAAACCATGCTAAATGACTTACAGACATGGTAGCAGGCTCCACAGCATGTTAAGATAGCATCAGAGTCCCCATTGTGCTGGATCCATTGCTCTTAGCATAGCAGTTTTCAACCTGTGGGTCTCCACTTGTTAGGAGGTCCAGTGACCCTTTCATAGGGGTGGCCGAAGACCATTGAAAAACACAGATACTTTCATTACGACTCATAACAGCAGTAAAATTGCTGTTATAAATTAACAGAATTAAAAATTGAGAGTCATGAACTAGCAACAAAATTAAAAGTTATGAAGCAGCAGCAAAAATTATTTTATGGTTGTGAGTCACCACAACATAAGGAACTATATTAAAGGGTCACAGCATTAGGAAGGTTGAGAATCACTGTCGTAGGACAAAAGCTTACGTTTTTGTTTTTTTTTTTATTTAAATGCTCTAATATAAGTCAGAACAGGCACTGTGAGAGACAATGGAGATTCCTCAAAAACTAAAAGTATAAAAATGTAATTTAGCACTCTCACTCCTGGGTCTACATCCAAAAGAAATGCAATCAAGATCCTGCCCAGACTTCTTCACTTGGTCCTTCGTTTTGCCTGAGATGGATAAAACCTAAGGGTTCATTCACCAATGACTGCATAGAGAAAATGTGCTGTCTATAGACGAGGTAATACCCTTCAGCCATAAAAAAGGATGAAATCCTGTCTTTTGCAGTGACACCAATGAAACAGGAGTCATTAAGTGAATAAGCCAGGCACAGACAGAAAAATGCTACATCGTATCCCTTGTTTGTAGGATCCACAAAACATTGATTTCAAAATAGATAAAGTGGAACGGTAGTTATCAGGGACTGGAAAACTCAACAGGAAAGGCTAGAAGACTTTAGACAAAGCTACAAATAGCAGGAATAAATTTGAGTTGTCTATTTTACAGCAGAATGACTATAGCTACAATAATATGAATTTCAAACTAGCCAGTAAGGCTTTTGAGTGTTCTCCTCACAGAAAAATGGTAAAGGATGAGCACAGTCACTGTGCTACTGACTCAGATTTGATCACTATACACTGTATACATGATACTTTGGTTATTGATTTATTTCAAACTTCTCTTTTAAATATCTTAGGGGTGTGTGTGTGTGTGTGTGTGTGTGTGTGTGTGTGTATGTGTGTGTGTGTGTGTGTGTGTGTGTGTAGGTTAGCAGATGATTTTCAGGAGTCAATTCTGTCCTTCAACCAAGTGTCCCCTATGAACGGAATTCAGCCACCCAGCCTTGCCCTGCAACTTCTCTTACCTCCTGAGCCATCCTGCTGGTCTTGTGACACTTGTTCAATGATCATTATTTCCTTCGTGAATGAAGACACAGTCTGTAGTGTTGGACATATTACATAGCATTACGAAGTTCTGTTAATACTATTTGAGAGGACTGGAAATTAAACTCAGGACCTTGCTCCTGCGAAGCAGGTGCTTCCTGCTGAGCTACACCAGCAGATACCTCAATTATAAATTAAATCTATTTGGCTTTTTCTTCTTGCAATTGAGGGTTTTTTCAACCTTTACAAAGTTTGAATCTTCTTGATGGACATACATACTTACAATAAAGTTTATGTGATGAATAAACGCTTTCTTTTCTTTCCTTAATCAGTTCTTTAAGATTATTTTGAATTTGCCTGTTTTGATGGTTTGGTTTCCAGAAAGGAAGGAACACTAATATCAACAGTACTACCAGAAGCTATTCGCAAACAACCTCTCTTGTTCTTTTCCATTGAGCCACATTGCCAACCCTACTCTTTGAAATGTCAAAGGATAAATACAGATTTACCCAAGTCCTGAAGAAATATTAGGCTCTTTTTCCCCAAAAACTACTTGGACCAATCACATGTTTATAGCTTGCTTTGTATTTATTGGTTTGGCAAAAGAAAGTACCGTTAAAGATAGATGTGGTGGCTCACACCTTTAGTTCCAGCACTTAGGAGGCAGAAGCAAGTAGATCTTCGTGAGTTTCAGTTTCAGGCCAGCCGGGGCAACAGAGTAAGACCATGTCAAAAACGGAAAAAAAAAAAAAAAAAAAAAAAAAGCCTGACATATACACTATAATTAAGAGCAAATTGTTTTAAAAAACAGTTTGCAGAGGACTAGAGAGAGAGCTCAAAGGATAGGAGCACTGGCTGCTGCTCTTCTAGAGGATGAAAGTTCAATTCCCAGCACCTACATGGAAGCTTACGACCTTCTGGAACTCCAGTCCCAGGTGACCTAATGCTCTCTTCTGGCCTCCTTGGGCACCAGACATGCACATGGTACACGGACTCATATCCAGGCAAAACAATGGCACACATGAAAGGCAGTTTACAATAATGTTTTTGTCTTTTACATTTCAGATTTAAAGATCACAAAGGAATAGCAGTCAATAGGAACAGTGGTAAAAATTAACATGACCAAGAATTCCTTATATTATACCTTTATCTCATGGATTAGTGTTAGAAAACTGTGTCTAATGAAACAACAACACATGACCAATCTTTGTTTTATGAAAAGCATCCTGGCATAGTGGAGATAATTGGAGTTAACCTCTACCTGAGTGGGTAGCCATTATCGTTTTTTAAGAGATCTGTAGCCATGAGGTTTTTTTAAAAAATACTTTAGAAACATTTTAGTTTCATCACATAGGCTTCTGTATGTTAAAATAAAAAGAATTATGATAGTAAAAAGATTTTTGATAGTAAAAAAATGTATTTTACATAGTTACAATGCAACAGGAAGTGAGACTAGGAGAAAGAAAGTGAAAAAAGAGGGAGAAAGATTCCAAACAGATCATCATCTAAACAGAATCAATTGAGATATCCAAATATTGAGATATTGGCTCATGGCTGGATTAACTGATTTCTCATTTAATAATATTTGGTCATAGAAATTAAAGTAAAAGTCTAACAAATTGAAAAAAAAAGAATTGGTTAAAAAAAAAAAAACAGCCTTCAAGAATATATTAAAATAGGTCTAGGAATATGTCTCAGGTGCTGGAGTGCTTTCCTAATATACAAGACCCTAGGTTAGATCCACAGCACCACATAAACTGCTCATGGTGACCCACGCCTGTAATCCCAGCAGTTAGGAGGTAGAAGTAAGAAGATCAGAAGTTCAATGTCATCCTTGGCTACATAATGAGCTGAGTACCAACCTGATTACATGAGACTGTCTGAAAATAAAAAAAAGTAACATGTAAAAAGGGACTGAAAGAGAAAACAAATGAAAAGAAAAAGCACAAGAAACACAGTATGTTTGTTTTGTCCTATTCAGTTTTGTTTGTTTTTATTTTTATCTCATTTCATTATTTTTTCTTTTGGATGCCCGTTTTTTTTTTGTTTGTTTGTTTCTTTTAATGAGAGAGAGCAAGAAAGAATGTGGATTTGGGTGGGATGGGAAGGTGGGGAAGATCTGGGAAGAGTTGTGAGTCGGGCAACCATAACCAGAATGTATTGTATAAAAATAATCCATTTCAATTTTTTAAAAAAAGAGAGAAAGAATATATTAAAATGATTAACTCATGACTATACTATTTCTAATTTAACATATTTCACTCCATTTTATAACATTAAATTAAAGTGCAAAGCTGAATTTATAACCATAACAGAATATAATACTTGGTCATAAAGAGGACCTATATGAATGGTAATTTTCATTCATTTGTAGGTTCATTTAGGTGCCAATATTCTACTTCATTATATTTATTTTATTTGATTTATTCTATTTAACAACTGAACAGGAAGTGATTTCCTATTGTGTAAAGCAACACACCATGCAGCTTTGGTGAGTCACAAGTGAATCTTTCCCTGTGCCCTAAAACTGTAAATGCTCATGCCCTGCTGATCCAAGGGACCAAACCAATTCCAAAAATGCATGCCCAGTACAGGATAGGCCTGGCTTCAGCTGCTTAGCTTCCTGCCCAGGGACCTTTCACAATGTATTTCTCCAGCTAACTGAATACCCTGGGGCTGTGGTTCTTCAGCTTGAGTGAACACTGGAATCTCCAGGGCCAGTAGCTATAAATACAGACCAGGAAGCACTACACAGAGAGACCTGGATTCAGGAAATTGGAAGTGGATGCCAGGAATGCATATTATTTTATCTGTGTTTAATATAAACTCTTTTCCAAGACACAGGGTCAGGCTTTCAGAGATAGGTTCAGAAAAACAAATAAGCCTCAGAAAAGTGGCTAGTGCACCGCCTTTCAGAGCTCTATACTGAAGATCCCACACTGAGTTGTAGGAAAGTTAATGTCTGTTACTGCATCATTTGTCCCAACTTTTCCTAACTGATGGTCCCAAATCCAATATCACTACCCAATTGAGAGAAGGTAGAAAGTTAAAACCAAATAAAATATTGAGCATTCCTATATGTAAAAAGTACATAGTTTCTGTTTTTAGAAATCAAGCACTCTTCCACAAAAAAAAATCTATAGTGTAATATATATTTTATTCTCACTATTTGTTGGAGTTGTATGTGGTTCAGGAAAGAGGTTTATTCAGACAACTGTAGAGCTGATTCTGCTTTGAGGTTTACCATTTTTAAAGAATAAAATAAAATATTCATATTTAAATGTTAAGTTCTGTGGGTTAGAAGACAGTATGACAGGGATTAACATTGAGCTCAGCAGAACGACATAGGTGAGAGGTGAGCACACTTCTGAGGAAGAGAGAAATGGGAGGGAGCTGGGAGCATGGAGGGTGCAGACACAATGCATCACGGGTTCATCCAGTCTGGCTCTTCTCCATGGTCCGTCATATAGCTTCATCAGCTCCAACACAGTTAAGTACCATTTCACCCAGCATGTACTTCAGGACAGCTGACTTTGTGCAAAGTATTAAGCCAGGGGTTTAAAGCAACATAAAGAATGAAAAATGAAGACTTTGTGTCAGCCCTGAAGAAGTGTACCCTGTTGTGGGCAAGAGCAGTGGGAAAGACACGGAAAGAAAGCAAGGTGCTCCGCCCAGATAACTTCAACATCATCCAGGACTTTTTTTTTTTTTTTCTGTTTGTTTGAGACAGGGTTTCTCTACATAGTCCTGCCTCTCCTATGGTCCTGAGGTTGGCTGCCAACTCACAGAGATCTGCCTGAGTGCTGGGGTTAAAGGCATAGGCAACCACCTTGATTTCTAGCACTCTGCCTATAGCAGTACCCAGGGACATCAGTAAGAAATGTAAAAGGTCTCCACTGATTGTAAACATGAAGCATAATATCATTATGTTGAGCGACTGAGTGGAGTTTACAAAAATATTTTCAAATTCAGTATCTCATCAAAGCTGCATGAAGATAAGACATCTTTGTTTTGTTTTCCAGTGCAACCCACACACTAAAAGCTCTGTCTGACACATGGTAAGCTCTCAAAAGATATATATTAAATTCTATATAATCCTCTGTGTTCCCGCATTTGACAGGTGGAGCAATATTGGATTTTTCTGTCCTGAAACATCCAGTCCCCCAAGCTGCCGAAGCATCCTGGGCACCTCTTCAGCTCCAGAGTTAGATGGTCTACAATGTCCCTCAGACGATCACTTCAGGCACTCCCTACCGTTGATGCAAATCCTGACTGAGGCTCTAGAGACACCTGCTGATACCTACTGTCTGTCAGCACACCGATGGTTGGTCTGTGAAAGGATGTACTTGGGAACTGGAAATTCTGCAGTTGGCCTTTTGGTCTGCAGGTGGAAGCAGCCTCGCACTTTCACTGGAGCATAACAAGGTGTTTCTGGGTTGAACCACGTTCCCTCTGCTTCACGAGACATTTCTACATTCATGAAGATAATGGTGTGAGTCCTTAGAATAAACAAGTTTAGATCACATTTTATGAATAACCTTCTCCTTCTTTGTTCTTAATGCATAGAATTTTGGTGGGAAATCTGCACAATAAAATCAATCGCTGTTGTTAAAAACCTATGCTGGCTATCACTGATGGAAAAAAATAAATCATTGGTTTACAGGTTTGACTGCAGAGTCACAGAGATCCAAGTTCAGGCCACACCAATTAATAATGTCAGGTCTTCGGCAAGGTACTGAGTATTTCCTATGGGGCCTCCTTGCCAATAAAATAAGAATTATGAATTGTTTCAGGAAGTTATGGAAAATAATTAGTGTTTATAAATGTTCTATGTAGTACAAAATACAATAAATAACCAGCAAATTGTAGATATTATGATTTACATGCTGTAACTGTGACTGAAGTTATTAGGGTTAAAAGTCTAAGCTCTTGCAGGCAAACAAGCTAAGCTTGGCTACCTACCCGAAATGGCCAATTAAAGAAACAAGTGATGCTGAAAAGCAGAGAAAGGACATTTCTTCAATGTGGCCGCATTGCATGAGGAACAAAGACGTCCAGTGACCCTCGAAGTCCACCTTTGGAGACCTGGCATGAGACCAAGGTTTAAATAAAAAGCAACAAGTATGCATAACTGTGCAGTCCTGGCCACGACGTGCTCCTGTCTGTCTGCCTTTGACCTCCCTCACTGTATTGGCTCCAGTTTCTTGTGTGAGGCTGTCAAAGCAGCTGTCAGCATTTAGTGCAATCTGTTTCTGCAAGGTGATTCCTACGGCAGCTTTCACCCGTACTCTAGCCTTTGGCCAGCAGGAAATTCCAATTCCTTGGAACCAAACTTTCAATCATCTGATAGCCAGAGGCAGAAAAATGTCTCTCTTTAGCATAGCTTGCTTCTTGCCAGGATGGTTACACTACTTGGCTATATGAGCGTGTGCCAAAAGTAAGTATGTGTACATATATCTGTACTTGATCCACATCCATACACAAAAATGCCGGGGACGGCATATAAGATGGCTGACGTGCTGCCAATAGAGACTGGAGAAAAGGGGACCCAAGATTGTGGATCATCAACCCTCCGTGTGTTCCCCTCCGGATCTTCTGCTTTAGCATGCCTCTAGAGGGCCAAGGCAGAAATGCCTACGTGTCCCAAGGTCATGCTTTATGGCACGCATATGTCATGCCCTCCTCCATATAAATATTTCTTGTAATGCTAGTCTTTTTCTTCTATCTGATCTTCATGTTCTGTGTTCCTAGATCAATGGTGATTTCTGTGATACAGGAAAGGAGTGAAGTAAATTTCACAGGAAATTTTACAGAGATGATCACCCAGGCCAGGGTTAAGGCAGTTATGCAGTTCATGGAAAAGAACCTGAAGCCTGGAGAAGCTTTTTAGGCTTGGATAAACTGTGCCGAATGTATGGTCAACTATAGCATATAGATGATGTCAACACACTGGACTTAAATTGGCCATGATGAATAATTCAGCTTCTGAGGATATTCCAAGGACATTGTGTAAAACTTGAGACCCTAAGAGGTATTGGCTGAAGACTGTGGATGGAGTACCATATAGATGGGATGACAAACTAAAAGTGTGGGCACCTAGAATAGGAGGAAAATAGTGGCCTCCACCAAGAAAGGGAGATAGCAACTTTAATTCAGATACTTTTTATTCCTCCTGAAAGAGTGTGGAGATAATGTGACAGTTGATGGAGTGATTGCTACAAGCTTTATTGGGTTCCTAGATTGAAAAGAGCTGCCAAGAAAGGTGAGCTTCCTTTCATAGAAACTCTGAAAATTAGATTAGGTCTTCCTTGGCATTGTTGGATATAGAAGGACAGAAGTTGCCGACTTGCAGGGACAGATTTCTTGTCTGAGGTCATTGTAGCCCACCAGTCATGGGGCTTAGTGTTTGCAGAGGGCTGAGGAGGAACTTAGGTGGCTGCAGGGGTCTTGAGGTTGGAGCAGGCTGTGTGAGAAGGAAATGACTGTCTGGTACATTGACCACTGTTCTTATTTTTACCTTTTTTTTTTTTTGCAAAATTGCATGTTGCTAGCCTTTGGGTCAAGTGCTCAAAGGATTGTATAATCATTAATAATAAAAATAGATTATGCTTGCTTTGGTGTTAAGTCTGGGATAGTTCCTGTGTTTAGTAAAATATGATGAAGAATATATTGGTGATTTTCTAAGTATAACCTTTGGAATCATGAGAACATTTTGTATTGGGTGATTTCCCCTTTCCTTTCTGTTCCCCCTTGCTTATGATAATAAAAGACTGAGGTTACCAGGGCAAGAGCAGAAGCTAAAGAAGCTGTAGCAAAAACTAAGAGAAACTAATAGAAGCTAAGAGAAGTTAAAGAAGCTAAGAGAAGCTAGGAAAGAAAAAGAAACTTAGCAACTGCAAAAGCACGAAGTGACCTGTCAGCTTGCATGAACATTGTCTCTGCGTCATTATTGCGCCTTCCAGGTATCCCATCCTTTAGACCCCCGAAACTGCTGAGGCTGGTCCCGGACACAAAAGAACTTAACAAGTTTACAAGACAGATAGCAAATGTAACTGTAGGACAATTTGCTTTTTTCTCTCTTATGGTTCTTTCAAAACGATTTGGCAAGTAGCTTCAATAGGTAAGATTACTTCCTGAATAAGCCTGGTGGCCTAATTCTGAAACCGGAACCCATTTAAAGAAGCTCAATGCAGTGGTCCTTATCTGTAACCCCAGGATTTTTGTAGTGAGAAGGCAGATGAAGACAGGAGAGTGCCTGTAAACTTTTGGGATGGAGGGGACAGCAGAAACAACAGATGCTACCGCAGAGAAGGCCAGAAGGAGAGCAATGACTCCTGAAATGTTGTCCTCTGACCTATGCACACACACCATGGCATGTATACACACACACACACACACACACACACACACACACACACACACACATACACACACACACACACACACTTGCACTCACACACGCACGCACTTGAACCTGCTACGAAACTTGGGTTCACAGCAGTTTATACCCCAAGCAGCCAAGTTTAACGACCTATGCTTGCAAAGTCAATTAAAACAGACAAATTCGGGGTTGGGGATTTAGCTCAGTGGTAGAGCACTTGCCTAGCAAGCGCAAGGCCCTGGGTTTGATCCTCAGACTAAAAAAAAACAGGCAAATTCATAGTAGAAAGCAGAAAAGGGAGATTTTGTGGCCACTTTGGGAAGAGGGACAAAGAGACCCAGAAATCCCTTTAAGTCTATCTTTGGGTTCCTCAAATAACATACAAGTTTAAATAGAAGTCCAGGGCTATGCATATCTAAGCAGTCCTGACCAAGACACAGTCCCACCCAACATAGGCCTGTCTTGGTGTGGGCTTCAGTCTTACCCTGTAAGGTGGGCTGAGAAGCTGTTAGAACTATGAAACCTCCTCTGAGAAATGTTCCCTCTCCAGATACTTTCATTTCTTCCAAGCTGGTTATACATCCTTACACACATGAAACATGCTCCTCCCCACCTCCCACCCCCCACCCCTGCACACACACATGCAAGTTTGCAGAGAAATATGAGAAGATCAACGGCATAAGCCAGCAGTAAAACATCGAGGGGTGGGCAGCAGAGCATGCCTGTGAAGGTTCCTGGTGGATCTCTCTTTGCAGCGAGTCTTCCTTCTGGGTGCAGGAGAAGGACAGATCCTAGAACTGCAGTCATGGAAGTTGCAATCAAACAGGGTAGATCAGAGAATTTATGGCCAGCTCTAACACAGAAAAGAGATGGAGGTTTAAAGCAATATACACATTCAGGTTTTGTGGCTGATTCCAGGCAAACGGGTCTTGGTTTCTGTGATCCATCTTGGGGGAAGGAATTGGAGCTTCTGGGGTTAGAGAGACTTGGCTTCTGAGGCTACCAAAGGCCTGAGGCCCCCACCTCCACCTTGAGGTTTTGTTTTCTGAGTCACAATAAATGTCAGTCAAATGGTGAATGCTTCGGCTCTACTTAATTCATGATGGGCAAAGAAACACCGAGATTGTTAAGAGGCACACTACTAGCCTGGACAGTTGTGCACTTATCACAGCCCTCATGGCCAACTTACAATGTGATACCCTCAGCTTATCTAATGGATTCTTAGCTCATCTAATCTTGCCCACACACTCGGGAATTTCAAGGATGCCGAGAGAGTTTCTGCTTGTGACACTGGATGACTAACTGTTTCATTCACACAGCAGAATTGAATGATAACAGAGATGCAAGTAACATTACTGTCTAGAGCCTATAAGTAAAAGGACAGAGTATAAAATGAAGGAGCAATGTGTTCTCTCATTGTCCAAATGTGTTTTCCCATCTCCAAAGTATAACACATATTTGGACAGTAGGGGACTGTGAAGCTGAAATACAAGATTATGCTTACCTCATATTTATAAGAGTCTCAGTTCCAGCTGGAATTGATGTGATCTCATCACTAACTCACTGAAGAGTTTAGACACTAGACAAGAGCCAGAGATGTAGGTCAGTAACAGAGGGCTTGCATACCTTATGCAGAGCCCTGGGTTCTATCCCTGATACTAAAGTTAACAAATAAGCAAGAGAAAAAAAAGTTACCCAATATCAGACAGACCACGTAGCATCCTTCTGCTCCTTCCTGCCAACTAAAAACTTAACTCTTCTTTGCCCTTCAACTTTAAGCTTTAAACTGAGTGGCATCCCACAACCAAGTTTAGGAAGCTAATACAAATCATTCCTAATCAATTATATAATAATGAAGATGTTACAGTGTGACATGAATGTATGGAAACTACATTCCATATTCTGAACTGTTCTTTTCCCAGGCTAGCCCAAGGCAGTGATGTACTCTTTTACAAAGACTGGGCCCAAGCATTACAGTGCTTGTACCTAGCCAGCCACAGGATCACAGAGCTAAGCCAAGGATGCTCTATCTACACTGTACTTTTTTGGTAAGCTATGATATTCAGTAAACATATTAAATGCATCTTTTACTTCAGATACTTCAGCTACCAATATAAAGACTTATCTGGAAGTACCTCATAAGTTTAAAAGTATCTATATTTGAGGAAGTTATCTTGATTTACCTTCTCTACCTTTCTCTTTGCTCTTCATTCCACATCACCCTGCACCAATATCCTGGCTTCCAGTACTTTCCAGGATGGGAAGACTTTGGTTCATTATTTACATATCTCTGCTAACCCTCTGGCACTGAAAATTGATTTTGAATCCTCTGGATTTTACCTTATTATTCTACAGGACACAAGTTACAACTAATCTTCTTAGCCCCATCGGTAGCTACATCTTTCCATGTTGGGTTCCATCTCTGCTCCCTACCTTTCAATAGTTAATTTTTTGAACTGTTCACTGTTGCCCACCAAAGACAACTCCAGGCCTTGAATGTCTCCTTGGTTCATGGGCACGTGACCAAAGATTCTACTAACTTAAAAGTAAGTCTGTTCTCTCTCTCTTTCTTTTAAAGGTTTCCAGAGCATACAGCTAGCCATGTTTTCATGATCAGCCAGGAACCAGAAAAGAGGGGAGAGAGGAGAACAATCCACAGAGTACCTTATGGTTGTTAGAGGAGGAGAAGCAGTGAGGCTGGCATTTAACGGCTCCCTCTGCTGTACTCAGCATGGCGGACGATTGCTGGGACCACAGTCATCCATGACTTCCATCTTTGCTCATGTGTCCTCACCAACAGGCAGGACCCCCATCAATACCCCCAATCTACTTATCTCAAACCTACATATGGCTGATACCTTTTTTTTTTTTTTTTTTTACTTTTTATGGAAAATATTTGATTAGTGCTGTAGCAAATATTTTGTAAAGTTTTCTCGGCATCTCTTGCCCTGATTAATTTTACATGTCAGTCTGACTGGGCCACAGTACATTTCTGGGGATGTTTTTGTGAGATAGATATGGATAAAGTCAATATTTGAGTTGGTGAACTGGGTAAAGCAGATTGTCCACTGTAACTGTAATAAAGCCAGTCCACCAAAAGCCTGAAAAAAAAAATGAAATGTTGACCACAGCCCCCAAGTATGACACATAATCCTCAGAGTATGGTGGATTCTTTGTGACTGGTTTTGGACTGGGACATGGATTTCATTGCTACCTCTGGTCTTGATTTAAAACATCAACAAGTCTACAGTCTGAGGGACTGTGGCAGGAGCTATGATCCCAGCTCCCTCTAGAGTGCCTGGATTAGACTCATTGGCCCTGCTATGCCTCAGGCTACCAGCTCAATCTGTAGATCTTGGAGTAGCTCTCTTTCATAATTAAGGGCAAATTCTTAGTCAGTCTCTGTCTATCTGTACCTCTGTCTCTCTGTGTGTGTCTCTCTCTGTCTCTTCTCTCTCTCTCTCTCTCTCTCTCTCTCTCTCTCTCTCTCTCTCTCTCTCCCTCCTCGCTTTCTGCTTTTTATTGGTCTATTGGATCTCTATGTTTATTGGTTCTGTATTTCTGAAAAATCCCAACTAATATATATCTGCTGTGACAGTGACAGTTACATGTCAACCCCTCATTGCCCTTAGTCATTCTCTTTTTCTCTTCTGGGAACAACTGGTCTACCCATGCGATTTTGTTTCTTAATTTTTGATTACCTTTGTCTATAAACATGTTCATGCTGTTTCTTCTCTCTGGAACACATTTTATTTCTTTCCATTTATTATAATTCTTATTAATTGTGAAGAATGAATATTAACTTCAAAAAAACCTGATTGTGTATCTTTGGTTCATTCTCCTCTGTATATGATAGAGTTTTACTCACTAATGACCCAGTTTAGTATGTGACTATCCAAGGCATCTCTGTGTTTGCTTGATGTTTCTGGATGATGTTACTTGCCTTCTAGTAAAGATAAAAATGGAAAGAAGGGAAAGGAAGGGAAGAGAAAGGGAAGGGGAAGGGAGGGGAAGGATAGAGAGGAGAAGATAGGAGAGAAGAGGTGAAGGTTGGAAGAAAAGAAAGATGTCATTAAGTAGAAAGTACATAAGCACAGGGTAGACACTTAGTATCCTAGATTACTAATAATAAAAATACATTCAAATAGTTTACAAGGAAATGGAAGAATAAATATATATAATGAGACCATATATATATGTATATGTATATATATACATATATATGTATATATGAGTACACATATACAAACATAATCTAGAATATGCTTCTACAAATGATTTAGGAGCACAAATAAAGCCATAATTAATACATCTAGAAAGTCATTACCTTTTTGGAAAGACTGTGATTGGCTCAATTCTGATGTAGAATTTGGTAAACACAAAAGAAAGAAAATAGTTCCTTTCGAGTGATAATTATTCGACCAAGGCAAAAAGAGTATACAATGTGTTATTGAGGAATGAGTTTGTCATAGCATCTATGAGCAATTTAGGAGCAGTGATCTTTTACTTGGCTTGATTGTACAAATGCCCAACAATGCCAAGTACAGTGATTGTATAATTATAGAAGCCCATATGCTGAGGTGGTTTGTTTAAAATTTGAATTCCACAGAAATAGGGACTGTGCAACCTGGTCTATTAAATGCTATGTTTCAGTACATACACATCATATATATGAAAGTGAATTCCATGTTCTGGTTATTATGCTATGCACTAGACAGTAACCACTGAGTAAGGAATTCTGGGGCCGGAAAGGTCCAGTCATGCTTGGGATCTCTATAGATATATTTGTTATTGGCAGATAAGACATGTTGAGTGTAAAAATTCCAAGGAGACCCTTCGGTGGTAACCCCATGTCAAAACCATTTGTTTGTCATACACTTTACTTTCAAGAGGGAGGGCACATTGATAGGATATGTCAGTGGACTGGAATTCTAGATACTTAACTTTAGTATAGCATATACTACTGATTTTCTTAAATGTTTCAATGGTAATATAAGAAGTGAAGCTTTTGACAGTTGTTGAATAAATTTGATCATTGTAGATAATAACCCTGTATAACTGAGGTTTGACGGAAGCAATTAAAAATGGCCCAGGAAATTTCATTACTGATGCCTTGAATGAGTAAAAGGCCTATGCCCATGTACTTTAGTTCTCTTTCAGTGTTGTTTTAAAAATTGTTTATGTGTGTGTGTGTGTGTGTGTGTGTGTGTGTGTGTGTGTGTATGTGTAAGAAGGGAGTGTGTATCATGGCATGTGTGTGTCCTCTGACCTAGAGGACAGTTGTTGGAGTGAGTGCCTTCCTTCCCATGCAGGTCATCAATGACCTATATCTGCTGTTTTGAGACAGATCTCACAAAGTCTAGTCTGGCCTTAAACTCACAATATAACTGAGAGATTGGCCTTGAACTTCTGCTTGGCCTGTTTTCATCCCCCAAGTGTTGGGATTATAGGCGTGCACCACTATACCAGCTATATTCAAGTTCTTAAATTTTCTTACTTCAATCATACTCAACTGCAGTATATAGATGTTTTTGTTTGTATTATTTTGTTTTATGCTAGCTAAAAGATCTACTTAGAAATAAATCACTATTTTACAGATAAGAGAACACAGGAACCATTTACTAAGTATCTTATTCAATCTGAAAGAGCTATAGAGAAACTGAATCAGAACAGACCACTGTCAGCTCCATGAGTCAGGAAGGTGGAAATCTGCCCAAGGAAACCAAGCCTACTCAAAACCAAAGCTTGTTCAGAGGCAGGGTTCCACTTCCTCTGCTACCTGCCCACATTTCTGACTCACCGAGATTCTCAGCCAGCACTCAGATGAATTCTCCTCACTGACCACTGAACAGAAGGAGTTAGTACCTGGAAATAATGACATGTGGATTATCATTCTAATTCCACAAAGCATTCTGATGAAACTATGAAGCAAGCTGCTCAAGGCCTTGACTTAAATCAGTCAAGTAGTTTCAACCAGCTCACCCTTGGGAACACGTTACTCATGAAATGTGGAAGCTGTGGCTATATTTATGTCTTGTCTTATATGGGAAGCAGAAGCAGTGTCTAAGTTAGACCTTCCTTTAGCAAGAACTTCTGCCAACCAGAACCCTGCCATTCCCATCTCCTGGCCCTTAATATTGAGACCCTCATCCATCTTCTCAGCTGCTGTATTCTTAGGACTGCACTGGAGTCACAGCTGAGAATTAATTTCCTTAGAATTAATATTAACTTTGTTGTCTATTTCAATAATCACCTAGGAGGCAGTTGTTCATGTCTTTATTCCGGTTTTAAATTTAATTGGGAATTCATATGTGAAAGTACACTGTATTTCCATCCCTCCAACTCTTCTCGTGTCCCCCACAATCTCTCCATCTCAAATTCACAACCTCTTCTTGAGTAATTAATTGAAGCAAACCTCTAAAACCAGGATTTGCTCCATGGAAAAACATTACAGCACCACTGTACAGTATAGAATTCTACCTTGTGCCGGGCGGTGGTGGCGCACGCCTTTAATCCCAGCACTCGGGAGGCAGAGCCAGGCGGATCTCTGTGAGTTCGAGGCCAGCCTGGGCTACCAAGTGAGTCCCAGGAAAGGCGCAAAGCTACACAGAGAAACCCTGTCTCGGAAAAAAAAAAAAAAAAAGAATTCTACCTTGTATTATCACCAAAACTTGAAAGGGACTTTGGGTATCTTCTTGGCCAGCCCCCTCATTTATAGATAAATTGGGGCTCCAGGAAAGTATCTTAACTAAGAGGAGAAGCTGCTAATGACACAGATAAAACCCAGACATTGACTCTCCTCTGTGCTTGGCATCACGTGTAAGAGTCTTGAGCAGTAAGAAAACCTGCTCACCATCTTACCACCCACAGCACCACACACACAGCTCATTCGTGACATATGAAATCTGAATTTCATTTGACATTCTGTGATCACAGATTACTAAGCAGAAGACAGGAAGATGTTGGGCCCACACTTATAACTTGACTCTAAGTAGCCAACTCAGAGACTTAAGGACATTGCAGAGACGTTCTCAAGGCATTGGTTTTAGTTTTCTTACTTATTTGCTTGCCTTCTTACCAGAGAGTAAGTAAGGTTCACTAAACTAAACTTTATTTATAGACCAAAAACTAGTGATAACATTCAAAACAGAACTCCAAACAACAAGCTCTTACAATAGAAAGTCATTAACCATGGGGGGGGGGCCCTTCTAGTTAAATAGCCACAGCACAGAACTTAAACAGGCAAAATAAAAAGGTTCATTGGGTGCAAATCACTATAGCAATGATTGCTTTGCTTTATGCCTTTTATTTTTGTGACAGAGTCTCTCCAGGGTATCCCATGGAAACCTCAGACTGACAGTCCCCTCCCTCAGCCTTCCTAGCGTTGGACTGGGGTCTTGTGCCACCAAAGCCAGCTTCTCCCTTGCCTTTTTAAAGATTCTTGTCACTCTGAAGCTAAGGCATACACCATTACACACAGGCTTTTTCCCAGTCAGAGCCTTCCTGCTCCCTTCCCTGGATTCCCACCTTATGAGGCCCTAGCACACACCCTGTTGGATGGCATTCTGAAATCCATACAGTCTTTTACACCAGTAACACCATCCTGGTGCTTGGAAGTCTCCTCTTGACTGAAAAATGCTTTCCCCTCTCATCACCTCTGAACAAACACATCTTCCTTCTTCTGCATTCTCCTCATATCATCTCACCGCCAATCTACTCCCCAAATCTGCTTGCTCACCAGAATCGTCTAGAAACTGCTATCAAACATCACATGCCCACAGAGACTGTCATTTCCCGTCAACACCATTTCTTGTTCAATCACTAGGAGGTTCTGGAAAGTCACTACAAGAGGTAACTCCCCTGGGCCCTTCCTGTCCTATTTTATCAGTTATCAGAGGACTGGTCTCTGTGTCTTTCTTCCCTTCCTAGTTGAGAGTTCCCCTTGGGTAGGGATGTACCTTTCATCTCTGAAACCTCAGCATTAGATTAGTATATAAGATATCTTTCTTCTAACTATGAAAGGATGCATGGCAGAAACAAATTTACTAGGAGGAAATATTTATTTAGAGCATGATCTCAGACCACTGGCATGTTGAGGGTAGGCTGAGCAGCTTGTGTCGTGGCAAGTGGAAAGCAGGGGGAATGGAAGGAGGAACAATAACCAGGTACCAGGTGCTCTCAGTGCTGTAATTCTTCCAGCCAGGTCCAACTCCTAAAGTGTTCACTTCCTCCCACATTCTCATCACTTGGAGACCAAATATTCAACACAAGAGCCTTTCAGGGGCAGTTCATCATAAAATCATAACGTCTTATCATTCACCCTCAAGTGCTCATAGCCAGCTCTGCAAAGTATATTGAATTTTTCTCCAAGAGTCCCTTTAAAACATCAACATTCAATACTGGAGAGATGTTTCAGTGGTTTCAGCAAGAACCCTTGCTGCTATTCCGGAGGACCCGAGTTTGGTTCCCAGTACCCATGTCAGATAATTCACAACTGCCTGTAACTCCACCTCCAGGAAAGCCGGTGCCTCCTTCTGGGCTCAATGGGCAGCTACACACGCAAGGCGTATACCCACATACATGTACACACACAAATAAAAATTTAATACAATTTTTAAAGCTCTAAAATTGTTTATGTTTATAAGTCAAAGTCTGAAATACTTATGATACTTGAGACAAAATCTTAGCTGTAGTATCCTATCAGATAAGAACGACAGGTATAAGCTTTTACACACACACGCACACACGCACACACGCACACCACACACACAGTTACACTACACCACATCACATGCACACATGCCACACACACATGAACATATACACATGCAAACATATACAAACACCACACAGATACACACATGCTACACATACACACAAACATACATATACACATATACCATACATATACACATTACCACAGACACATATACACCATACATACACACATACACATACCACATACACGAACATACATATACATAAACATACACACGCAGAGGAACATACATACACACATACACACAAAAATACACACAGGTACACCACACATACAAGTGCCACATACACATGAACATACATACATACACACACATACATACACACAGAGGAACATACATGCACACATATGCATACACAAACCACACACACACACACACACACACACACACACACACACACACACTCCACGTACACAGTGGCACAGAAGAGACCTTCTGATTCTAAAATGAGGAATGTGGTATAGCAAGGACAGGTTGGACCTCCTGAAACCCAGAGGACAGGTGCTACATCCTTTAGATCCATGTGCAGCATCCATGGCACATGAGTTCCAATTGGCTTATCGACCTCATCCTCTTAACTTTGCCACTTTCGGTCCCCATGGCATTTCCACTGCTCTCACTTTTCCTGAAGCCTTTCTCTGGGCATGTTTCACAGCATCTCCAGCTTCCTGAGGTCTTCGTGGGACTTTAATCTTCTCTGTCTTTGTCTCTGAATCACATGATAATAGCTGCCTCCCCACTAAAAAAAAAAAAAGAAGAAATCTCACACTAGCAACTTAACAGCTCACCTGAAAGCTCTAGAAGAAAAAGAAGCAAACACACCCAGGAGAAGCAGACAACAGGAAATGATCAAATTGAGGGCTGAAATCAATAAAATAGAAAATAAAGAGAACAATGCAAAGAATCAATGAAACAGAGAGTTGGTTCTTTGAGAGAATCAACAAGATAGACCCTTAGCCAAACTAACCAAAAGGCAGAGAGAGAACATCCAAATTAACAAAATCAGAAATGAGAAGGGGGACATAACAACAGACACTGAGAAATTCCAGAGAATCATTAGGTCATACTTCAAAAACCTGTACTTCACAAAACTGGAAGATCTAAAAGAAATGGACAATTTTCTGGATAGGTACCACATACCAAAACTATTTAAAGACCAGATAAACAGTTTAAGTGACCTATAACCCCCAAAGAAATAGAAACAGTCATTACAAGTTTCCCAACCAAAAAAAAAAGCCCAGGGCCAGATGGTTTCGGTGCAGAATTCTACCAGAATTTCAAAAAAGAGCTAATACCAATACTCCTCAAATTGCTCCACACATTAGAAACAGAAGGAACATTGCCTGGTTCTTTTTATGAAGCTACAATTACCCTGATAACCAAATCACACAAAGATGCAACAAAGAAAGAGAATTATAGAATAATCTCCCTCATGACCATTGATGTAAAAATACTTAATAAAATACTGGCAAATCAAATCCAAGAATATATAAAAAAAAAAAATCCATCATTATCAAGTAGGCTTCATCCCAGAGATGCAGGGATGGTTCAACATATGAAAACTTGTCAATATAATCCATCATATAAACAAACTGAAAGAAAAAAACCTGCATGATCATTTCATTAGAAGCCGAAAAAGCCTTCGACAAAACCAATATCCCTTCATGATAAAGGTCTTGGAGAGATTAGAGATACAAAGAACATACCTAAGCATAATGAAAGCAATTTATAGCAAGCCAACAGTCAACATCAAATTAAATGGAGAGAAACTCAAAGTAATTCCACTAAAATAAGGAACAAGACAAGGCTGTCCACTCTGTTCATATCTATTCAATATAGTACTTGAAGTTCTAGCCAGAGCAATAAGACAACATCGGGAGATCAAGGGGACACAAACAGGAAAGGAAGAAGTAGAACTTTTGCTATTTGTAGATGATATGATTATATACATAAATGACCCCAAAAATTCTACCAGAGAACTTCTATAGCTGATAAACATCTTCAGTAGTGTGGCGGGATATGAGATTAACTCAAAAAAGTCAGTAGCCCTCCTATATACAAATGATAAATGGACTGAGAAAGAAATCAGAGAAACACTCCCCTTTATAATAGCCACAAATAATATAAAATATCTTGGGGTAACTTCAAACAAGAGAAAGACTTATATGACAAGAACTTAGTCTTTCTGTCTTTCTTTTGAGAAAGATAGAAATTCTACACTGTATTCTACACTGGCTTTGAACTCCAACTCACTACGTAGCCAAAAATGGGGGGAAGGTGAAGGGGGCGGGGGGGGGAGGGAGAACAAGGGAATCCGTGGCTGATATGTAGAACTGAATTGTATTGCAAAATAAAAAAATAAAATAAAATAAAATAAAATATTGAAAAGTTCCAGAAAAAAAAAATGACCTTGAACTTCTAATCTCCCTGTATCCAACTCCTGGGATCACAGATGTGCACCAAACTATCCAGTTTATGCAGAACTGTAACTTGAGCTCAAAAATCTTTGGCAAGTTAGATAAGCACTCTACCAACTGAGCAAAATCCAGTGGCCTTCATTTTTTGGTGATACTCAGCACAGAACTACAGTGATACTACACTCAGAACTCTGGGGTCCCAACACACTCAAACACCAAAGTAAAACTAAATGCCATGTCAGAAAGACAAAATGAAACAGCCTAAATCCCTTGGTCAGTTAACATTTGCAAAATGCTGTCAGTAAGTAATTAAACAAACATTATTTCTTTGACCTTCAAGGCTTACATATGAAAGGAAAAAGTCCGAGTATCATTTATCCTAAAGCACACTAACAAGTTTAAACATCTCATTGAGTAAATAAAAATAGCAGAGGTAAGGTACAGGAAGGAGAGAAATGAAAAGACAATACTTCATTGTAACACACAAGATATCAATGAAAAATTTGTAATCCCTGTTTTATAAAAATAGTATAAATACAAATACCGAAGTTCTCAAATCTAATTCTATATAAACTTATTTAAATATCTCCTGTCTTGATATGCTTACTTTGAATTTGTCTAATCTAATAATCAAAATATGTACACTGCCTGTATTCTCACTAATAATACTTTAACCTGAAGCAAAATTTTATATTAAAAAATCACATACATTACATGCAGGGGTTTTAGAATTTTGGTGTGGGTATTTTATTCTTCAGGGAATTTTAAAAGATTTTCCTTTTCTTTTTATTTTAACAAAAGTGTTTTTTACTTTTAAAATACTAAATGAATGTGAATAAAAGAATCAAAACTAATAAATTGTGTGTCTGGATCTATGTGAGGTGCACTGGTATTTATAGTAGGGACACACATTAACACACACTGTGTGCCATATGAGTTAGGATGAACCACAAGGGGATTGCTTTGCGAACAGATGGCCAACAGCAAGTCCAGTCTTGCAGGGTGAAGAAGAATGGAACATCTCAGGGTGTCAGAAAGAGTGGGAGGACAGAGAAGTGGAAAACAGCTCGCCACTCCTTTCAAAGGCATTCTTCACAAGCTGGGAGCTGGCTTTAGTTTAGTTTTCTCATTTTCAGTTTAGCTGGACTAAGAAATTCATGCAACTCATGAATAACTTGTACATTTTCCCTTGTAAACATTAAAAACCTTTTCCTGTGCCTTATGGAAAGCACACACACACACACACACACACACACACACACACACACACACCTTATAATGTCAGAAGCAAGAAGCATTGTCTAGAGTTTTACCATCTAGAGGTTTTCAGCTGCCTTTTGATGTCTTCACAACCATTTTATTATTTAGGTCCCAAGAATGGTAGGGGCTGTAACCTAAGATGCTCATGTGTGCCTGCTTAACATCCCCACTCATCTTTTATTACCCAGACAGAGAGGATAAGCACCTCAACTAAAGCTCAACTTCTGGGAACTTTCCATCCAAAAAGAAAGTAATAGGGAGAGTAGGAAGTTTCTTTACCATGAGATGAGTTTTTAATTGCAAGGAAAATGTATGAGAACCTTACAGGTCCCTACCAGACTTCCCAACAATACTGTCCTGTCTTAGAGTTTAAGAAATATGGGCACAGTCTGAATAATTTAAAGTATATATCACTGTCAAATATATTTTCTATGTCATTGACTGGATCTCAAGAATTTATTCATAAGGCAAAAGTGCTGCCTAAGCATGAAGCTTGATCCGAGCTAATTAGAGATGATTAAGGGTCTGTGCTCTGGGAACACAGTCTATCTTGCGCACAATAGCATTATTTAAGGTGATGTAAATTAGTTCAATGCAATGCATTACAACTATATTTCAGTCATGCCCACTCTTCACACTTATTAAGTTCAAGAAAGGACACTTTCTCTCAGAGCCTTTAGGCAGAAAAATAGAATTAAATAAAATCTTCTAAGCATCTTAAGCAGATTAGAATTCAAAGAACACATTTCATTTTTGTAACCCAGTCATTCATAAACATAGAAGTCATTCTTAGTCTCTGTGATTAGCAGAAATATTCATAAAGACACTCTTATCCTCATAGGTAAGAAGTAAACATGTTGCTGGCTGTAAGCCCAGCACCACCCCAGAGAAGGAAGAGGGTGATGGCTGAGGAACATCAGATTGGTTGAACCAAAGGTCTAAGGTGCTAGAATTTCACACCAGTCACTGAGAGCACGTTATGTCAGAACCCCAGATTAATATGTCCTTACCTTTCCAAACTGTCAGAATTTATTGAGTAACAAGTTCACATGATTCCACCATTTTACCAGCAGGAATTTTCTCAGTAGACCAATTTTCCTTGGTAGTCAGGCTGAGGCAAACTCAGGTTGTATACCCGCTTCCATCTTAATTACTAATATTAACTCTCAGAAGTTTCTGCTACAGTCAGGTGTTTCTACATTTGGGCCCTTTGATACGTATGCTAGGTGGTCACATGACAAGTCTGTGTGGTCATTACCATTGCAGTGCTGTATCTACCTCCCACCTTTGGGGTCCAGGTGAAGAAGTTGCACTGTTTTCTATGTCTGGTATGTCTTAAAAGCTTTTGGTTTTCCTGATATTTAAATACCATGGAGTCCCAGTCTATCCCCTTTCTACTCCCAGTCATAAGTCATCTGCGAGGCTAGCTGTGTGGGTGATGTCAAACCGATAGCTATGTTCACATATCCACCAAGACGCAGAGCTAGCTCAAAATGAAATTGAAAGCTGCTTGCAAACTGTATTCTCCCAGGGTAAGGCACCCTCTGACAATCGGGGGTTTCACATGGTATGGATAGCCTAATGCAGGCAGTCTGCAGATCTCAACACCAACCAAGACATCCAACCATTGCTTTAGTTCACACAGTTTTAACACATTGTTAGTCTCATTGCTTTGAGACTATTCAAAATGGGGATGAGAGAGTGGGGCGGAGGGGGGGGGGGCAGCATAGAGGTGTGTCTCACCTATTGAGCATCTCATTCTAATCTGATTTCCTGAACTTTACATATGTCAAATGAAGTTCATCGTAGAGACAGAGAAAGTCAGACTAGTTTCATCAAGGATCAGAAGGCAGATACAAGGGATTACATTTTAATGAGTCTGGCAGACATAACACAGGAAGCAGAAGGTAGCTGTACCAAAGAAGAGAAGTTATATCAGAGCCAGGGACCAGTATTCAGGAAACAGGAGGTGGGCAGGATGGTGCAATCACAGCTGGCCAGGGAAAGCTGCTCAGATGCAGGGTCAAATCCCTTACTCTAGGAAAACTTTCCTACTTCAGGTAGGTCTTTGTTAAATCTTAGGGAGTTTTCTTCCCTAAGAAATGAACTACGTACATAATTGCTAGGTCCCTAGAGCCATGTCACATACTTCTACTAAAAGTAACTCATTCAATCAATTCTGTTTTGTGTTTGTGAAAAATGAGGTTCAGAGAAATGTCTCCAAGGCTTAGGAGACATGAAAGGTATTGGTGCCCATCCTCCAGGACATGGTAATGAGGCTGACAGGAACAGCTTCCATTTTAAAGAAAATAAATACTTGTTTTATTTTTAATACATATAATCTCTAGGTGTGCATTGTGGAGGACATACACACATGTACCTGTGGATGCCAGAGGAATGTGTTAGATCTCCTGGAGCTAGGGTTGCAGGCAGTTGTGAGCTGCTGGGGATGGATGCTAAAACCAAACCAAACTTTTAGGTAAGAGCAGTACACATTCTTAATCATTGAGCTACTTCTCCGTTCACCTATCTTTCTTTTTAGGCAAAGCTTTTTAACTTTAGGGTTGGAAAACAAAATTTATATCCAAATGCAAACTTTTCATTAACCATGCTTCAAGTGCAGTGTCCTGTGGGAAATAAAGTAGGTCAGAATTGAGAAAGGTAGGCACATTCCACATTAAAGAAGGCATGTAGATTCAGGTGTCTGAAATTTGGGACAAACAGCTCAGAATGTAGAGTATATACACCACAGTCACGGCATCATGGACAGGAAGCATCCAAGTAGATGTTCAAATACTTAGAGGTGGTCTCCACTGCCATGAAATTTGTCACTGGTCATAATCAGAGCCAGGAAGAATGTTAGAAGTAAGGGATAAGACAGGGCATTTAGCAGGTAATTGGGATTACCAGAATGTTAACTCGTAATACAAACACAGCTTTCAGATGGTTTTGAATTGAATGCTGATTAAATAATTGTTTCACTAAGATTCATAGAATATCTTCTTGAATTCAAGGCTCTGCTCCATCAGTGGGCAAAATAGACAAAGATGCCTACATCCCTAGATATTAGGAGGAAACCACAACATGTTTCAGGTACCAAGCAGGACCATAATGTAGAAGAGATGTCAGGAGGGAAACTGAACCATCAGGGCTGACTCAGTTCGTGGCCTAACTGTTAGCACAGCTCCATTAAGCTCTCTTACCAGAAGCACACTCAGTCTCGAAGGCTTGACTGGCAATGAACACGGGAAGCAGACTGTGGATTGTAGGGTGAGGCAGCAGGGAAGTGACTCCTGGTGTCACTTTTGTTTATTAACAGGAAATTACTATGGAAAAGTGTAACCCATTGTATGTATGGCTTATTCATTCGTATATAATTGCCTAGATTAAATGTTTAGCAATTAAGAGTATATTTATAACCCAAGCTTACATATTTTGCCAGTTTCAGATTACACTCGAAGAGTTCATAATTCAGGCGACTGTCTTTGTGAATCACACCCTGCAGGTTAGCTTCCCACAGCCTACATGGATACTTCTTGCAGCCCTAAACTTTTACCAGGAGCTTAGTAATTGAACTTAACTTAGTAGTATTGTTAACATAGATATATCATACCAGAGTCATTCATTAAGATGAACTTTTACTGTTAACGTAGATAGATGATATAAAAATCATTTATTAATGAGTTTTTAAGTACTAAGTTAAATCAACTCATTTAAGTAAGTTAATGTGTTTAAAAAATAGATCAATACATTTACATTTACAGATAAATCAAAGAAACACCACTTCTAGTTTTTCATGTGTTCTTAAAATCAAGAACACATCTTTGAATCCAGTTGTAATGTCTCATAAAAAGAACAAGCCAGAGTATCTCTTGGACATTTCTCTAGAGTGCCCCAGTCCTAAGGACACATTTATTGAGTCTCTGCCAGCCACATTGTCATACCCATCACAGAAAAAACACCAGTGGTTTAAGAAAAATGTTCTCTGTAAATCTCAGCCGTTGTCGAAATAAAAGTTTGCCTGGAAACCTTGTGCTAGTTCTGACTCAGTTCATGGAGTCCTCACAAGTTTCATCTACCCACACCCATTTTTATTTGAGCAAGAGAAAATGATGTTTAGTTCTTGCCTGCAATAAACAAGTCTCAACAGGAACAAAGCTGACTTAGTCACTATCCAGCCATTCTTTTGTAAGAAGTTGTTTATGATAGAGATCTCGAGACACCGTTTCCCCTAAAGATAGCAGCAACAACAACAACAACAAAAAGAAGGAATAATGATAGCACAGAACTCAAGTGAACATACATGCACTGTGGACATGAAAAACAATTACAAGTAATCAAATAGTAGCTAATAATACTGGTCACTTTTCATAATGAATGTATTGATCATTTGGGGGAGGTATTTCCATCTTGTACTATGTTCTTAAATATCTTTCCTTATTGTCAAAGAGAGAGAGAGAGAGAGAGAGACAGAGAGAGAGGGAGGGAGGGAGGGAGGGAGGAAGAAAGAAAGAAAGAAAGAAAGAAAGAAAGAAAGAAAGAAAGAAAGAAAGAAAGGAAGGAAGGAAGGAAGGAAGGAAGGAAGGAAGGAAGGAAGGAAGGAAGGAAGGAAGAAAGAAAGAAAGAAAGAAAGAAAGAAAGAAAGAAAGAAAGAAAGAAAGAAAGATCCCCACCCTTCGCTATGGACACCTAACCGTCTAGATGATAGAAGGATGTCCACAAGTTACAATTCCCAAAGAAAGCCTCGAAGAGACTCTAAGTGAGCTAACATACGTTAAATGTTCACCTCTGTTTTTCTCAGTGCAAAGGAATAAAGTGTGGTCATTGACATAGTCTGTATCATTGCGTCTCTACTTCTATGTCACACATTACTATAGACGTAGCTTAAAACAACGAACATTTCTTTCGGTGGATTAGGAACACAGAATGGCCTTAGTTGTGTGATTCTGATTCAGAACTTCTCAGGAGATTGGAAATGAGCCACTAACCACGCTGTCCTCAGTTGTGAAGATATCAATGTAGGAATTATTAGCTTCTATTCCACTGATGTTTGGATGTGGTTTGCACGTGTGTCACAAAGGTTCATGTGCAGGTAGGTCCTCAGGAGGACCTTCAAGAGATTGACTATAGAAAAAGGTCATTCCTAGGCCTTCACTGGCATCTCTCTGGCTTCTCATTTTGCCACATGATTTGTCCCTCTTGCACATACGGTAATGTCATCCACATGAGACCTTCTCCAGAACTGGGACCACTTTGCTGAGCTTTTACAACAGTGAATTAAGTGAGCTTATTTTCTTTAAAAGCCTCTCAGACTCCAAAGTTTCATTATAGTAAAAGAAAATTGATTGTAGTGTTTTGAATGAAAAATGTCTCCATTGGGCTCAGAATTTAAATACTTGGTTCCCAGTTGGTGGTGATATTTGGGAAGGTTTGGGAGGTGTAGCCTTACTGAAGAAAGTATGTCACTGAGGTAGACGTTGAGAGTTTAAACCTCACCCTATTTGACAATGGCTTCTCTGTTTCCTTTTCTGCTGTTGATGTGAGCTCTCAGCTTCCTGATCCAGCTGCCATGCCTGCCTCCTGCCGTGCCTCCTTGCCATGATGGACTCTTATCCCTCTGTAAATGTAAACCCAAGTAAACTCTCTTTTCTATAAGTTAGTTGTCTTGGTCGTGGTATTTTATCACATCAACAGAAGTGTAACTGATTGTCCTAGTTAGGATTATTTTGCTGTGATAAAACACCATGTCCAAAGCAACTTGGTGAGGAAAGAGTTTATTTCTGCTGACACTTCCAGGTAACAGTCTATCACTGAGGGAAGTCAGGGCAAGCACTCACAAAGGTGGGAACCTGGAGGCAAGAGCTGATGCAGAAGCCATGGTGGTTTCTGCTTAATGGCTTGCTCCTAATGACTTGCTCAGCCTTCTTTCTTATAGAACCCAGGACCACCAGCCCTAAGATGGCACCACCTACAATGGGCTGGGTCCTCCCCCATCAGTCACTAATTAAGAATATGCCTTACAACTGAATCTTAAGGAGGCATTTTCTCAATTGTGCTCCCCTCCTTTTAGATAACTCTAGCTTGTGTCAGGTTGACATAAAACTAGCCAGCACACTAATATAGTGAGTTATGTACACCTGTCATTTTCAGTAGGCACCAGATCCTCACTGGGTGCTAATTGATAACTATATCTATGCTATCTGAACATCTACATAGACTAACCAGTGTTCTCATGACAGGGCAGATAACTTTGCACAAAGTTAATGGTTAGGGAAAAAAATACAGTACTTCGATTCTTATCTAATGTCAGTAGTTACATACAATCATTTCTGCTGTCATTTTGTCACATGAACAAATCCTAGTGAAGCACTGGAGGTAACAGTATAGTGTATGAAGAATAAGAGGAAGAGACCCCTGGACTCTACTTTGGAAGTCTGTTGTCACTGCTTCACATACTGCTTTGCAACCAGAGTAATGTGAGCCTTTTTCCATACCACATGAGGACCCTGGCATTAATTAAACTGCAGAGATTTGCGCTATAGTAAAAGACAAGAAGGATTCTGGGACTATAACCATTAGGTAACCTCTGCAGCTTACAATTTCCCATCACAGTTATTAATATAATTGTTTCATGACCTTCCTGGAGCTACTGAAAGTTTCTAACAATAAAATTGATCCAGAAGTACATCAAACATACTGGGAACTAGAGAGATGTCTCAGTGATTATGAGCATGTACCTCTGAATTTGGTTCTCAACACCCATGTTGGGCAGCTTACAACCACCTGTACTTCATTTCTAGAGAGAACCGACTCCTCTGGCCTCTACAGGTAATCGCACTTATGTGTACATACCCATACACAAATGCATACACCTATACATAATTAAAAATAAAATAAATCATGAAAAACACACTCTTCTAATTCTAATATGTTCCACAGTGAAATGTGGGCAGAAAGTACAGGCAACAAACAAGTTTTGTTTTGTTTTGTTTTTTTAATCAGGTCTTGTGTTCTGGGGACATAGAGAAGAAATGAATGAACTGAATATTTGGAGAAACAAAACCAGACAACTTTCAACCTCTTCACCCTTTGAGTTCAGTGTATATATCCCTTGCTTACTCACCATGCATGTAAACAATGTCTCCATTGGAGAAATTTACACTGAAGCAATATACCAAATTACTAGTTCATAAGCCAAATGTCTTTGTTCATTGAGTTTCATCCAATGTGTGTCAGTTCCCAAGGAAAGATAATTTATGACTATAACTTGTGTGTGTAACATATCAATTTTTGTAAAGGTCACAGGACAGGAGGATTGTTTCATGGAAGTAATAATGAAATATTTATCCTGCCTTCTATCACATCAAAAGTTTCACTGTGTATTTTTAGAAACATTTAAAAATATAAACCTTTCTAGTTATCAGGACAGATAGGAGTTTTTTTATTATAAAATAAAGAAGTGGCCAGGTGGTGGTGGTGCACGCCTTTAATCCCAGCACTCGGAAGGCAGAGGCAGGCAGATCTTTGTGAGTTCGAGGCCAGCCTGGTCTACGGAGGGAGATCCAGGAAAGGCGCAAATCTACACAGAGAAACCCTGTCTTAAAAACAAAAAACAAAACAAAACAAAAAAAAAGTGAATATGATCTCTTTCACCATGACAAATGAATCTCCAACTCCAAAGAAAGTACAATATGAAAGGCAGTCTTAACTAAAGAAAAGACGAATTTCAAAATAACTCATGGCTTCAAATTTTCTGTTGAAATTAAAAATTTTGAATGTCTGCATTTATTTTTCTTTCCTAAACATTCCCACATACTAGCTTAAAGCAAAGGTAGAGTCTTTTTTTGTCCTTATTATATCAAGTATGGATGTCCTGAAATGTCCCTAAAAGTCCAGATGAGACTGAAACACTCATTCCCCAAGCTGTAAGACTGAATATAAGATGCTAATGGCTCATAGATAAGGTTGAAGAAAATATCAAAAGTTTCATAGAGGACTTAAGTCCCAAGCCTTAGGACATAGCTATATATTATATGTAGCATATACAAGGCCCTGGATTTGATCCTCTTAAAGTAAAAGAAAGAATAAAAGAAAAAAGGAAGGAAGAGAAAGAAAGGAAGGAAGGAAGAAGGAGGGAAGGAAGAAAGAAAGAAAGAAAGAAAAAGAAAGAAAGAGAGAGAGAGAGAAAGGAAACAAAAGGGAAAGGAAAGAAAAAGGCTCAGAAGTAAGCTTGCCAGAATAGTTAGTTATACCACCCAGCCCACCCAAGGCTGAAAATCTACCTGTCAATTACTATTATGGAAGGTTGGAAAAGACACACCATTCTCCAATATCATAAAATATTGAAAAACAAACAAACAAAACCATGCCACTGGTAGCAGTTCACTATATGAAGCAAGGATGTACGGTGACTATCAAGTTTATAGTGACAGCCAGAGGGTGTGAAAAACAGATTTTAAAAGATGATAACCCACTCCTCTACAGGATTCCCTGACCTCTTCCTAATGTTTAGCTGTGGGTCTGCATCTGTTTCCACCCGTTACTGGATGATGCCTCTCTGGTGACAATTGGCCTAGGCACCAATCTGGTCACAGGAGATGGCCAGTTCAGGCTATGGATCTGTGATTGCTAGGAGTATTAGCCAGGGTCATCCTTGTAGATTCCTGGGAGATAAACTTTCACCAGATTTGTAGGAGCCGGAGAGGTCAAGGACACTACAAGAAAACTTATACAATCAACTAACCTGGGCTCAAAGGGGCCCCCAGGGACAACAGACAACCAGAGAGCCTGCATAGGACTGACCTGGGCACTCTGCTCATATGTTACAGTTGTGTAGCTTGGTCCTCTTGGGGGACTCCTAACAGTGGGAACAGGGACTGTCTCCAACTCTTTTACTGGCTCTTGGGACCCTACTCCTCATAGTGGGTCACCTTGCCCAGCCTTAATATGTGGGGAGATGCTTAGTCTTACTGCAACTTGACAACTTGATATGCTATGTCTTGTTGATACTCGTGGGAGACCTGCCCTTTCCTAAACAGAAACAGAGAAGTGGATTTGGTTGTGGGAACGGGGGGGGGGGGGGGGGTAGGGTGGGGAGGGAGGACTGGGAAGAGAGGAGTGAGGGGAAACCGCAGCTGGGATGTAAAATCAATTAATTAATTTGTTAGAAGAAGAAGAGATATCATCACCAAATCATAGTATCATAGGCACTGGTAAACTGAAATTAAAAGGCATGTTGTTTAATGCATGTGGATAAGACAAATTTAGGTTGGACACACAGAAGACTGAAGGCAACCATTCAGACAAAAGTGCAAGTTTTCAAATCTGAGTCAATTCTCAAAGACCAGAACCTAATGACCTAGGAAAAAAAGGGGAGAGAACATATCCCAGTGAAAATAGCCCTTCAAATATTCAGGAGTGTGCACCATCAGTGAAGGTTAGGAGCTCCATAGTGTGGCGGTAGGCTGAGACATTATTTCCAAAATAAATAAATAGAAAGAAAGAGAAGAGAAGAAAGATAGCAGCCAGAAGCCTCTTTGAAGGCAACCACTACATGTTTGAAAAATAGTTCATTAAATTATTTGCCAGCAGACATTCAAGACTGAAGGATCAACAATGAAGGATTATGTAGAGATAGAGTCTATAGTGTAGCCTGCCTTGCTGCTTAAGCCAACCAGATTGTGATGCTGCTGGAAGTCCCAACAGGAGCTCTAGAATGTGCCCTGTGAAATACCACTTCCATTATGCACTGCAGAGATGGAGAATCTACTCACAAGATCACAAGGGGCCATTTGCCGAGAGCTTTCCATCATGAGCTGATTGTGAGCTGTATTCTGTTAGAATAGCAAAGTCATGAGAGGAGAGAAATCCACACCCAGGATGCTATGAGCAGAGCTACCTTGCCAGATGGCTCAGGCTCCATGCCACTCTAGTGAAAGTATCCCTTCCTCAGCCAAATTGTTGACATGTGGGTTTCCATATTGGTTTTGACCAGTGTATAGTGTAAGCCAAAGACTGAAGAGGACCTTCTGAGATACAGTCTCATTCCAGGCAGCACTAGAAGGGAAGTATGAAAATGAATCACTGGAGTGGGCAGAATGTCAAACAGAAAAATTGATTCTTCACCTGTGTGGGAAGAGAAATGTCTCTTGGTAAGAACACACAGACTCAATCACAGTGGAAGGAGTTGGTCAGGATCCCAGAGGACTATAATTGAGAAAGTGAGGCACAGGGAATGGGTGTATGAGTAAGGCTGGGAACAAAGTGTAACTGTAGCTCAAGTTTTCCTGTGTCCCACCCATTCCTGCAGCCACCCAGACCCAAGTGAATATACAGAGGCTTACATTTATTTTAACTGCTCGGCCATTAGCTCAGGCTTATTACTGACTAGCTCTTACACTTAAATTAACCCGTAATTCTTATTTATGTTTAGCCACGTGGCTTGGTACCTTTTCTCAGCTCTGCCTTCACATCTTGCTTCCTCTGTGTCTGGCTGGTGACTCCGGACTCAGCCTTCCTCTTCCCAGAATTCTCCTAGTTATTTGCCCTGCCTCTATTTCCTGCCTGGCTACTGGCTAATCAGTGTTTTATTAAATCAGTTTACAAGAGCATTATCCCACAGCATGCACGCTTCATATCACATGCCAATGACAAAGAGAAATAATTGACTCTGAAAGAGGCAGTTAACAACTGAATAAACTGTTGAGGTGCACCATAAGTGCAAAGCAATGCATTGACAGCCATGGCCACAGTTCACTTCAACTCTGGCAAAAATCAGATGGATCTGCACTTTCATTTCATTGCAAAGGAAAAAAAAACAAAACTAAATCTAAAAAACAATATTTAAACCCACATCTCAGTCTTCATTATCTCTCATTTAGAATATCTGCAGTAGAAAATGAACTTTGACAATAAAGGAAACAGAAATACAAATGGTAATAAAACTAACAGTAATAAATGTGGCAGTTCATAAAAAGCTATCACGGAGCTGACCAAGACTAATTTGCAATGTATTAGAATTATTAGGTAAATGCTTTATTCTCTTCACATTTGTCTGTGTTTGTACACGCGCACATGAGCATGCTTGAATGTGTGCATGCACGCATGTGTGAATATGTGTGTGTGCACATATACATATGCACATGCATGCCTGTGTATTACTAGTGATAAAATGTAGAGTAGGGTTTCGTGTTTGCTGGCCACCACCCTACTGACACAGTAGCATTAAAGTAAAGCTATTTCCTTCTGGTCACTGTCATGAAACCTCTAGCTTGGGTGGAGACCTAATATTGTAGTTGGGGAGGTCGATCACCTGGCTAACAGACTCTCGGGAAGGCAGGACCAACACTAGGAAAAGACAATTTCACCTTAACTTGTTCCAAAGAGGAAGGAGGAATAGTTAGTCTTTAAAGAGATCATGTGCTTTTCCTTTCCAGAATTCCTGCTTCCTAGTGCAGTCCCTGCTAGCAATCATAACGTTCTATTAGGTCTGACCACCATTGAAAGGTACAACTTCTCCTTCCTTTCTTTCTTTTTTTTTCTGTCTTTCAGATGTCTTTTTTCCCCCATTTTCTTCCTCTAAAGCCCTTCACCCCCACCATGTGGCTGCCTGCTGCCATCTGGCTAATTTACAAGTGTCTTCTTCTTCTCCTTCTCCTTCTCCTTCTCCTTCTCCTTCTCCTTCTCCTTCTCCTTCTCCTTCTCCTTCTCCTTCTCCTTCTCCTTCTCCTTCTCCTTCTCCTTCTCCTTCTCCTTCTCCTTCTCCTTCTCCTTCTCCTTCTCCTTCTCCTTCTCCTTCTCCTTCTCCTTCTCCTTCTCCTTCTCCTTCTCCTTCTCCTTCTCCTTCTCCTTCTCCTTCTTCTTCTTCTTCTTTTTCTCCAGGCAGCTGCTGTGATTTATGGCTTGCCTACCTGTAGCTAGAGTTTTCCTGCCTGGCCCATAGTCAGGACAAATCTCTGTCACCTGCCAGTCCCCAGCTGCTCAGACCCAACAAAGTAAACACAGAGACTTATATTGCTTACAAACTGTATGGCCATGGCAGGCTTCTTGCTAACTGTTCTTATATCTTAAATTAACCCATTTCTATAAATCTATACCTTGCCACGTGGCTCATGGCTTACTGGCATCTTCACATGCTGCTTGTCATGGCGGGGGCTGGCAGTGACTCCCTCACCTTCCTCTTCTCTCAATTCTCCTCTCTGTTAGTCCCGCCTATACTTCCTGCCTGGCCACTGGCCAATCAGCGTTTTATTTATTGACCAATCAGAGCACATACAGACCATCCGATAGCACCTACCCTCTATTGCTGTGAAGAAACACCATGACCACGGCAACTCTTTTAAAGGAAAACATTTAATTGTGGTGGCTTGTTTACAGTTCAGAGGTTTAGTCCATTATTGCCATTTGGTGAGAAGCAAAGCCACATGCAGGCAGACTTGGTGCTAGAGCTGAGAGTTTTTATATCTTCATCCAAAGGCAACAGGAAGTGGACTGTTTCACTGGGCATGGCTTGAGCATATATGAGACCTCAAAGCCCACCTCCACAGTGACATACTTCCTCCAACAAGACTATACCTCCTAATATTGCCACTCCATTTGGGGGCCATTTTCTTTCAAACCACCATAGCTTCCATTCAAGCAATTCTTACGTTCTTATTTACGGGACTAATATCCCCAAAAAGGAACAATGATTTTCCCAGTGTTTTATAATGACCACAGAGGGACTCCCCAATACTTCTGTTAATATCACCACTGAGGTACATTTCCAATCCTAGGCAAATGCTTAAACAATGATTATAACTCTGGTAAAGCATTTCCAGGCAATGATGAAGATAAACAGACTGTTTAAACAGAGAAATAGAAGTTTTAAAAAGAACTTGACACAAAATCTTAAAATTGAACGTACAATATCAGAAAAAAAATACAAGTGTGGGCTGGAGAGATTGCTCAACAGTTGGAAGTACTGTCACTATTACTTGGGACCTGTGTTCGGTTCCCAGCACCCATATGTCAGCTCACAATCGTTTGTAACTCCAGTTCCAGGGGATCCAACACCCTCTTCTGACCTCCATCAGGCATGCATATGGTGCATATACACATATGCAGGCAAAACACTCATGCACATAAAATAAAAATAATAAATAAATAAATATAAAAATCAGAAACAACAAAATTCATTTAATGAACTTACAAGTGAGGTAGAAGATAAGTCAATAAATGTTACCTAAATAATACTTAACAAATAAAAAAATTGAAATAAGGAGAAAAGAGAAATTGGGAGTAATAATTGATACCATGAGGGTTGATACCATTTTTATAACTAAAGAATACTAAAAAAGGTGAAAAATTGGAATACTTCTGTGCTCAAAATCACAGTGGAGTTACTGTATCTCAGCCTTTGACTGAGATAGGCTGTAGCAGCCTCCCTGGATAAGGCAGAAAAACAGGGACAAAGAGGCCTCCATGTCAGACTCTGCCATCACCCAGTAAATTTGCATCAGCTACCTAGTTAGCCAAACCTACTTCTTCACAGAGACTTCCTCATACACAGGAAGTACAAAAGGCTTGACAGATCTCCATTTCTAACTCACTCTCCAGAACATTGAATGGACTTCCTTAGTCCAAGGATGGCTTCCATTTTTCTGCCTTAGCATGTGTACATTAGAGTCTACCTTTTCACCCCACACCATGAAACCCCCAGAGAGGCCCTCCACTTCAGGAGCTTTCTTTATCATGTACTCAATAAAGCTTCCATTTCTTACTCCCTCTTTGTGGTCCTTGTACCTCATTCTTCAGTTTGGGAGACAAGAACCCAGAAGAAGGAAACTCTACAAAACAACAGAAAAGGAAAATAATGAAAGAAAATATGATGTATAAAGAAAATAAAAATTCAAAGACTAATTTCTCATCAGAAAAAAAGTTAAATTCAACAGAAAAAATACACTAAAGAGTAGAAACAAAAAAAAAATTTATCTTATAAATTTATAATCCAAAAATATTCTTTGAAAATGAGGGTGAACAAGGAATGAATGAAATAATATCTATTCAAATGCCAGATTAATAAGGAGCATTTGATGAACAGTAAAAAAAAATAAAATCTGAGATCTTAGTACCCATTAAGTGATTAGCACATAGTACACATTTGATAAAAAAAATAGTGCGATTAAATGATAGCATGATATTAAAGGGTTTAGTGCTTGAATGAGTACAGTAAAATTTCCTTTGCTCTTAATGAGAACAACCACAAAAAAAGGTAAAATAAAGACATTTACATGTAAAAAAAAAACTGAAGAATATAGTTCCCAGTAAAAATCACATGGCTTCTTTAGGAGCATGTAGATAACGTCAATCAAAAATAGTTTCACACTGTGATAGATTTACCTCCCTTAAAGCCAGCACAAAGAACAGAAAGTGTAAATATATATGTACTTGTATATGTTCCTTTGTAAATGAAGAGTTGCATATCACTCCAAAGTTGACTGTGGTTAATTTAACACATTTTAATCATGAGTGCACCCACATGTAAGTAAAATAAAAACATAGCAAAGAGATGGTCAACAGGACAACAGAAGAGATCAACTGTAACTCTTGTGCAGAAAAACAAATGTTAATCTATAAAGGTTATAAAACAAAAACAAAAACAAACAAAACAATGCAAGGAAGGGACAAAGGATGGAATGGGGATAATGAAAAGCTACTAAGAGTACGTTGAGATAGAACCAAATCAACAATTACATTACTGTAAAGGGACTGAAAACTGTAGCTGCATTTTGTCCTGATCCCATTTGCCATCCTCATTTGTAATATTACACCGGTTCAGATTCTTTTCATCTCATTTTAATGAGCTGACTTGTTACAATAGTCAGTCTGCTTTAACATCCTCCCCTACCATAACAATATTGAGTCTGCTTTACTAAAGCCCTAATCTTGTCACATAATTCCACTTGAATTATCTTCCTTATTTTCTTACCAAATTTCTCCCCATTGACCTTTCAGCTCTCAGTTTGCCTGTATATAAAAAGTCTTCAATGAAGCCTTAAACCTTAGGGATGTCCCTCTGTCTTCCTCTAAAAGCAGCTCACACCTTTACAGATGACTACATACCTTTTCCCTGCTAGACTCTGTAGCTGGAGTTTTCTCCAGTCCTGCCTGGTCCACAGTCAGGACAAACCTCTCTCACCCGCCAGTCCCACAGCTGCTCAGACCCAACCAAGTAAGCACAGAGACTTATATTGTTTAAACTGTTTGGCCTAATGGCTCAGGCTTCTAGCTATCCAGTTCTTACATTTTAAATTAATCCATTTCTATAAATCTATACCTTGCCAAGTGGCTCATGGCTTACCGGCATCTTCACATGCTGCTTGTCATGGCGGCGGCTGGCAGTGTCTACTCCCACCTTCCTGTTCTCTCAATTCTCCTCTCTGTTAGTCTCACCTATACTTCCTGCCTGGCCACTGGCCAATCAGTGTTTTATTTATTGACCAATCAGAGCATTTGACATACAGACTGTCCCACAGCAAGACTCTAACTGCTCTGGTTCCATGGGCACCTACCTATTCATAAGGTTTCTGTGGGAGTCTTGTGTCCTTGCTTTCAGTTACTGCTATTAGAATTCTTCTTTTCTCCACAGGTTAGACCCAAAGGGTCAGCCATACCTTAATCTCAGGTCAGTTGAACTCCTCACATCCTAGTCCAGCTAAGAATCCTTGTTCTCAAGTATTAAAATGTTTGCACAACCAGAATTGGAGCCTGCATCCCTTCATAGCCAGACCCACAGCCTCTTCTAAACCTCAGATTATAGCCAGGCATGTTTCCTGGACATTTCCTTCACTTTCATTTATTTGGTCTTTATGCTCCGTCTTTTTTGAAATACTCTAACCAGGCTCTCTGGGAAACTTTCATTCACCCGGAATACTGAGTTCAAATCTATTGTGGAGCCCAGCTCCTCTTCCTCAGAACCCTACAGTAAAGAAGCACAGATTACGTTCAGGTCTCAGAAATGTCTGCTGCCTCCACTAGTCAGCTGAGAACAAGGTCTTATTTATCATTGTTCTCTCTTTTTGCACATAATACTACTGCTAATATTTTAAGCTTCCACTGAACATCCACTTTGTTACAATGCAAAATATGAAACATCAAAAAATGGGGAGTTGCAGGTTGGAGAAACTTGGGGACTCAGTGCTTAAGAGAACTGGTTGTTCTTCCAGAAGACAAGGATTGGATTCCCAGTACCTATTCGGCAGCTAACAGCCACCTGTAACTCCAGTTCCAGAGGTGATGCCTCTTCTGGCCTCTGTGGGTACCAGGGATGCCAAGAGGTTTATAGACACACATGCAAGCCAAACATTCATACACATACAAAAAAATAAGTAAATATTTTTGCAAAAATAAGAGAGTTATGATCATCGAATAGTCATAAACAACTACTGAACAGAAATAAAGTTACACTGGATTCTAGTCCCTTAATTCAACTCCAGTTCACTCAACACCCACATGCAGCTACAACTTTGCATGGCAAGAGCAGGAGGAAGAATACTGAATAGGCGCCTGACAGTCAAACTTAGAAGTCCTATATGCTGTGGGATGTTCTGTATGTTAAATGTGTTGCTCTGATTGGTTAATAAATAAAACACTGATTGGCCAGTAGCCTGGCAAGAAGTATAGGTGGGACAAGGAGAGAGGAGAATTCTGGGAAGTGGAAGGCTGAGGCAGGAAGACGCTGCCAGCCACTGCCATGAGTACCAACATGTAAGATACTGGTAAGCCATGAGCCATGTGGCAAGGTATAGATTTATAGAAATGGGTTAATTTAAGATATAAGAACAGTTAGCAAGAAGCCTGCCACGGCCATACAGTTTATAAGTAATATAAGTCTCTGTGTGTTTACTTGGTTGGGTCTGAGCGGCTTTGGGACTGGCGGGTAAGACATTTGTCCTGACTTTGGGCCAGGCAGGACCAGGAAAACTATAGCTACACCTATGTGTGAGCTATACCTGTCCAAAGTTAATTTAAATGCTAAGGTCAAAACTAATGATAATCTTTATTCAGACATTTGATTTTGGATTTGTTTATATTTTTGTTTTTGCCAGAGATCAGGCAGATAAAAGCACATATAAAATTGCAATTGATGACAGTTGACTACCCCAATTGTAGCACCCCATAGTATATGAAACATTAAATATTAATCTCTTCTATCAAAGGCTATAAGCCTTGTGTTTACCACAAGAACATCAAATCCTTTTATCTCCCCCATGTTGTAAGACTTTTATACAAATATTTTAATCCTCCCCAGCCAGTAAATCCTTTATAGAAAGGGCCTGCTGTAAGCTTACAACTTGAGTGAATTAAGTGCTGAACTTTTTTCTTCATTTTCTTTGTTCTGATTCTTTTAAAACTACCCAATAGGCCGGGCGGTAGTGGCGCACTCCTTTAATCCCAGCACTCGGGAGGCAGAGCCAGGCGGATCTCTGTGAGTTCTAGGCCAGCCTGGGCTACCAAGTGAGTTCCAGGAGAGGCGCAAAGCTACACAGAGAAACCCTGTCTCGAAAAACCAAAAAACAAACAAACAAACTACCCAATAGACTAAGACTGTAAGGTGGTGTCCCAGCAATGGGTGAAAGACATAGTCTTCACTTGTGTTAGAATGAAAACCAAGTAGATTCCCTGGCCCTGTGGGCTTGCTCTTCTGTGAACCATGTGCCTTCTTGATCAAGAGCAAAGTTGTGCCAGGCGGCTGTGGCACACGCCTTCAATCCCAGCACTCAGGAGGCAGAGCCAGGCAGCCAGCCTGGTCTACAGAGTAAGATCCAGGACAGGAACCAAAACTATGCAGAGAAACCCTGTCTCGAAAAACAAAAAACAAAAAACAACAACAAAAAAAAAAAAAAAAAAAAGAGAAAGAAAAAAAAAGAAAGAAAAAAAAAAAGAAAGCAAAGTTGTGCCTTGTTGAGACACTTCAGTTGGAGTGGTGGTGGTGGTTTCCTTCTTTGCAACCCTGAATTTATTTTTAACAACAGGCATTCAGTTATACATAAGCTAACTATATTCAAGAAAATTTTAGAGGCTTCTATTCAGGAAGGGGTCACTAATTAATTGGAGTAGATATATGCATTTAACCAGCATGACACAAATCATCTACATCTTGAAAACTGCTTTCTTTGATAATGAGTTGGGTTTCAGTAATGCCCCAAACGATAAATATTTTCCAATTATAAGAAATCTTATATATTAAATAGATTTACAAACTTCAATAACTAACTGAGTCCCCACTCTTGCGGGCCGCAAGAGTATATCATAGAGGTTCAGCTGTGTATTAAAGCTGAATTTTGACCGGCCAAAGGTCTGTCAAAAGGCAAAGCCATTTATTATGAATATTTGGTGTTATCCAGCTTTTAATATTTCAGCTGTCTTCTGCTATGAAATTCTTGTGTGCCCAGACCAATTGGTAAACAATGCAGATCCCCAGACATGCTGTATCTACTAAGTTACTAACTGCCCTGCTGAGCTTAGGAGAAAAGCTGGTGGGAGATGCCTAGCTTTGTTTCCTGTGTTAATGAAGCTCAGACCATCCCCTTGCCTTGAGGAGGCCTAGTGGTTCTCCAGAGCATTGTGACTGAAAACAAAAGAGGTTTTTACATATCAAGGTGAGAGATAAAACAACATTCCTGAGGAGGCAGGGAACCATGTGCCCAGGGAAAGAAAGGACAGGGTATTTTTCTGTAGAGAAAGACAGAACAGCATGACAAGAGAGAAGAGAGGATGACAGAGGTTTATAGAGGGTAAGCAGATCTCGGGTAGAGTTTTCTGAGTGCCAGGAGTAGAGAGTAACAGAGATGGAGAAAGAGGATACAGAGGACGAAGATGAGGCTGAAAGCATAGGAGTTAGTCGTTAGCTGGACTATGAGCTAGGGAGCTGGACAGAACTGCAGTTATGAAGACAGGATTTCATCCCAGAGAAATAAAGTAGACGGATATAGAGTTTGTTATCTTTAGAGTTATTCCTGCCTTGAATGCTTAGTGGAACTATAGCTGAACTGATGCAATTTTGTCTTAGAGGAATAAAGTTAACAAGTCATAAGAATATAGTGTATGTAGATTTTTTTCCCCCTGATAACCCACACCGGACATAGCAAAGCCCCCTTGGACCCTGGGGAATCGATACCCCACCCAAGGTGACAACCCAAAGAAAGAAGCAAATCTGTAGCAGGATTGGTTTGAATGATAAGATTACATGTACTGAAGACAGGTAGGTCAATATGATGGTTTATGCCAGCATTTACTGTCTAGAGTCAACTTGGATTGTTGAAGTGTTGAGCAATGAATTCATGTTCTAATTTTCCGGGAAAAGTTCATCAGGGAGCACATTAGGGTATCATGGGCTGTTCATCCTGCTTGCATAGCAAAACCCCACATCATTTTCTTTTACCCTGCACTGCTGCCATTGAATCTACCTTTTGGCCATGGAAAAGGGTCCACAATTATTTTCTACATCTGATGGGTCCATTTATTTGCAGTCAGGAGGAATTAGCCAGGCTGTTATTTCACTTGCAGTACTTGCCCTTATGGGCATTTCTGCTTCAAACATTGCTGAGTTTGGAAAGTAAGTACATGAAGAGCTCAGTATTCCACCTGCACTCTGAGAGTAGGCTGCTTTGTTTGTTTGTTTAATAAAATATGCTTAATCTCAGGGTTATCTTTATAGTGCTTTCATCACCATTAATATGATATAAAATTCAGAGTTACATTCTGAGATTATAAAATAAGAATTTGTGTCAAAACTATTTTCCCCAAATCACAAAGCAAATTATCTCCATTCTCATTTGTGAAAAACAAGGAGAAAATAAAGAACAGAATCGATCTCCCATTTCTTCTATTTTGTAAGATTTAACATCAATGTGTTTGCATATCCTGCTGTGATCCCGGTGTATAAAGATGTATCTGATGTCTACTACTCACACATAGATATCAGTGCTGGGCCCCCCGAGCAAGACAAAAGGCAAACATAAGAATAACCCCTTCTTGGAAGGATTGATCACTTATAATCAGTGACAGACAGATGCTTAATGATCACATGGATCAAAGTAGAACACCAGCCCTTGAACTAGTCTGAAGTGCTGAGGAAAGACAGAAAATATAACATAGCTGGCAGGGAGAGTCAAAGATGGCTTTGAACAGGCTGTGGTACTTCAACTCGATATTAAAGAAGGGGAAGGTTTATGAAGGGAAGGAAAGATGTGGATTTTCAGTCTGGGCTGATGGAAAACAGTGAGTAAAACAAGAGATTGTGATAGAGGAAATGGAGTTTGTGTATGAAGGGGCCAGATGCAGAGTAGAAGTTGAAAAGACCAATTCAGAATATTTTATAGAGAATTTAAGTGATTTACTGAATGTCTGGTCCTTGGTCTTTGGAAAATGTGAATCTCTAAAGATCACGTTTGGTATCAGTTTCTGCAAAGATCTCTCACAGCTGATATAAAAGAGGAGTGGTTTTGCTGACTCCCCATGGAGGCCCTACCCTTTTGGAGGAGGGGATGGGAGTGTGGGTTGGGTGGAGAGGCTGGGGAGAGATGGAGGAGGGATGAGGAGGGATCTGGGGTTGGTATGTAAAATGAATAAAAAAAATTTTAAATGGAAAATAAAGAGGAGTATAAATGAGGAAAGGAGGAATAAAAAGGAAAAAGAATGAGACTTCTTTGCTCTAGTCAGGCACAATTGAAGATGCTTGAAACTGTGTTGTTGACAGCCCAATGCAGGAACAAACGATGAGACGATTTTCAAAGCAAAATTGTCTGTTCTAAGTTAAGGATGAGCATGGCTCAGTGATCAAATTGAATCAAGCTGTTATCTTGGTTAGAATCCCAGCTCCTTATGGTTTTGGATGAGTTTCAGATTTTAGAAGCACATCAATAGAATTCTTCCAAAATGTGCTATTAGGATACACTCCACTGGAGGGTAGTTACTTCATCTGAACATTATCTGTAAAAATGGAAGCAACGTAGATTTGAGCACAGAAATAACAGTGTTTCATGACTAATATGAGTCCTTCTAAAGTAGACACAATCAAAAGGACTTTGAAAATGCTGGACAGTAATAAACATTTTATGGTTCCTTTTGTTGCTTGAGGCAGTCTTTCATTTAATAGCCCACCTAGGCTGGCCTTGAACTCATGGCCATCCTCATGCCTCTCCCTTCCAAGTGATAGGATAATAAGCATGAGCCACTCTGAGTGGCGATTGTTACCTTTTTGGAATATAAAATATAAGGCTAGGTATAGTCAAGCACAGAAAACCAGATTCCAAGTATTACTGATATCCTTATATAACAATTTACTGGTCCATTTCTCAATTTGAAGACAATGTTCAATAAGTGCATGATATAATATTTTCAAACTGAATGATAAGTGGTATTATCGATATTTGTCTTTAAAAACAATTTTATTTATTTATGTATTTATTTATTTATTTATTTATTTTTTTGGTTTTTCGAGACAGGGTTTCTCTGTATAGCTTTGCGCCTTTCCTGGATCTCACTTGGTAGTCCAGGCTGGCCTCGAACTCACAGAGATCCGCCTGGCTCTGCCTCCCGAGTGCTGGGATTAAAGGCGTGCGCCACCACCGCCCGGCTATGTATTTATTTTTATTTGGGGGTGTTGCATGTGCTATGACTTACATGTGAGTTGAGAGAATAGCTTGAAGGATTGGTTCCCTCCACTGTGTGGGGCCTGGAGATCTAACTGAGGTCATCAGGCTTGGCTGCGGGCATTGTTACCAGCTGAGCCATCTTGCCACTTCCAAACTATATACATGATCCACAGATGTAATCATTCTTGTAACTGTGTGCATGCATTTTTGTGTATAGTCAAGTATACACATGTGTTCTATGTGTGTAGGTGATCATGTGTGTGAAGGTGTGTACTTGTTTGCTCATGAGTGTAGAAGCCAGAGATCAACCTTGGGTGTCATTTACCATACATTTTGTTATTGTTTTGTTTGTTATTTTATTGTTTTGTTTTACATGTATTTTATCCTATATTAGGAAATGTTGGTGGCCAGTAAGCAGTATAGACTCTCCTCTCTTTTTGCCTCCACACTTCTGTGATTACAAGTACATGCCACCATGCTAGGCTTTTTTATGTGAGTGCATGGGATTGAACTCAGGTCCTAACACTGCCAGTGAAAGCATTATACCAGCTAAGTGATCTTCCCAGACCCAATTCTTCTATTTTTATAACATGCAATAACTATTTGAGAAGATGATGTAAGGGACAACATTAACATTCTCTCTTCAAATACAGCACTATTTCAATACCCTTTACAAACATCATATCCCTGCTTCTTTTATTTTTTTATTTTTGTAAAATATTTTTTATTAATCTCCTCCATTCATAGACTATTAACATTTTAAATGTCTGTCATTTTTAAGTATACAGAATAAGTACTAGTATCATAGATGTAGCTAATGATTAGTAATACTTTTTAAAGAACCTAAAGTTCCCTCAAATTTTAGTGCAGGTAGTTTTATTATATGTTTCCCACCACTTTCAAAAGCTAGTTTCATAAAATTATTCTAAACAATTTAGTGCAGATAACATTGTTTTTAAAAATGAGACTGGGGACATGCCACCTAATAATTTTGCATAGACATGATTTAGGCTAACCACAAATAGGTAATTTACAACAGTGTTATTTGAGTCTGGAAAATCAAAAACTTCTCAACAACAGTCAAATTAGTCTGAAATCTACAGATTCGTCCAGACATGAGGTGTCTCTGTTCCTTGCATAGAAACATTTTATTACAAGTAAGGATTGTCTAACTTTGAAGGTCATTATAGAATTTAGGTTTTATCGGGCTTAGCAAAGTAGTATTTTATCAGTAATTACAGAGAGTCTGGGGGGGAAAAGACATTCAAATTTGTTTGTTAATGCTACAAATCTATTTTTAAAATAATCTACAGATAAAATAATTAATATATTATTTACACTTGTTTGCTTTCAAATGCTGTAAAACACAAGGGATGTACATATCCAGCCTGAAAAAAAAATGGTGTGTTTTTATCTTTTGTGAGATAAATAAATAATCTTTCTTTCACTCTTGATTTCCTTTTGGATTGACTTTGGTTTTAATGCTTTTAAATTACTTCATGTGAAGGATTCTAAAATAACAAAAATTGAGCACTACAGGTAATTCTGAAATTAAAAGAAAGAAAGGAAAAAAAAAAAAACCTTCACAAATCAGGGATCTAAGCATGGACCTGGGGATTTCCTTTCTCTTTAGTACTAAGCTGTTAGGATAATGAATTACTTAAGTTTTCCATTTTATGGTGATAGGGCATTGGCTATGTACATACCACTGGGACCAGAATGAATATCACATCTCCTTGATACAGACTGTATTAACTCTTAGAGGATTACAAAGAAAAAAAAACTTTAAAAAAATAGGATTTTAGAAAAATTGCTTATCATTTTTAAGTAATGTCCTTATTATTACAACTACAACTATAGAAAAAAACTGTAAAACTTTTAATTTTTGTAAGAATCTGAGATCTGATATCTTCTTTTTAAATTCTTAAGTTTTAAATCAGCCTGAAGTGAAGAGAGAATTTCCTATACGGTTATTCCTCAAGGAGTATTTTCTAGAAAGTTTATATCCCACTGTGGTGACAATTGTCAGCAGGCAGGTAGTTAGATGGGGACTATAGCTCAAGGCTACAGCACACCCACCCCTAGCATGCATCAGGCCCCAGTTCAATCCTCGGTATCCCCAAAACAACCATGTTGGGGTGATGCGAGCAAAGTACAAAGGCATATTTGTATGAAAATGTTATAATGAAGCTCAGTATTTTGTGTGCCAACTAAAAATATCAATGAAAAATAATAAAAAAAAGAAGTTCCAAAAAACTAAAAATAAGCAGAATCTCTTTTTTCTCTTTTATGTTCCCAAATCACAACTTTAAAGAGAAAAGACTGGATCTGATCCTGGAGATATGAAACAAGTTAGTCATTGTTGAATATTTGGTAAAAATACATCAACAAGAGATAGCAGAAATGAATTTTTCAGGTGCAATTAAAATATAAAGCCAACAAAGTTAAAGGCTTCTGCTAAAGATTAGTGATTCTTAGTCTAGCCATGACAAATCCCGTTTGTCAGAGACATTTAATTACCTGTGAGGGAGTGTAATGATGGTGTGTGAGAGACACTGCATTCCTGGGAGCTTTGGTTGTGTGGAAGAATTAGTCTATCACAAAGGAGTTCAAAAATAACTGGAATGATTCACACATGCTGGGGAGTCTCAATCTTCTCTTCAAATAAATGTGACAGTGACTGACAACAAAACTGGGAAGGGAGGGCTGGTTAGAACAGTGTGGACGTATTGAACTGTTCAAAATGTATTTGTTTTATTTTTTGAGATTACAATGTAATTGTATAATTTTTCCTTTCCCTTTCTTCCTACCAAACCACCTAGGTATCTTTTCTTGCTGTCCTTCAAACTAGTGTCCTTTTGTTCTTTACTTGTCATTACACACACACACACACACACACATACACACGCGCGCACATACATATCACACACACACATTATACACACATCACACACACACATTTTACACACACACACATTACACATACACATCATACACACACACACACACACACACACACACACACACACACACACACACACCACATTTGTATGTATTCCTAAAAACATAAACACACCTTTCTCGGTCTGTATAATGTTTCTCGCAGGTGTAAGTCTAAAGGGCTGACCCTTTTTAAGACAGTGTCATTCTATAGCTCATGCTGCCCCTGACTTCTCAGTCCTCCTCCTGCCTCAGCCTCCCAGGGGACAGACCATGCTTGGCTTTGACCGAACAATTACCGGAAAACTCCCTGTAAGTCAGACCTCTGGCCAGGTATTTGATTCGCTGAGCAGAGCTTTTACAGGTGTGCAGGAATCCAAGTGCCCTGTGCAAAAGAAAAAACAAAACAAAAAAGAAACAAATACCCCAAAGTTTTCTGAGTTCCCAGGAAACGGTAGAGGGGACACAAAGGACAGAGATACACAGAGGTAGGCCCAAAGACATCTACTTCAAGGCATTACACCTTCAGGATTTCCCATTGGGTCCCCTTCCTTCTCTGTTGCATTGTTTTTTCTTCTTTACAGCAATGACTCCAGAAAGTCTGTGTTTCCAAGGAGGCATACACATTCCCCACAACCTTACACCTAAGAAGGGAAATTTTTTTACATTTTAATATATATACAATATTTTTCATACAATACATTCTGATTCCAGTTCCTCTTCCCCAACTCCTCCTCACCTCCCCATCCACCCAACTGCATGCTCTATCTTTCTCTCTCTTTAGAAAACAGAAACAAATAAACAAACCAAAATCAAACAAACACATACAATCAAGAAAACACAAGAAACATGCACATACACAAAGGCACAAAAGTGGAAACTGTGATACATAAAGAAAAGACCTGTGAGACCAAAAAAAAAAAAAAAAAAAAAAAAAAATGCCCAACCACAGCAAATTGAGATTAAAAACTACAGAGTTTGTTTTGTGTTGCCATCTACTGCTGGACCTGTGGCCTACCTGCCTACCCTTAAGTGTGGTTAGTATATCCAGTGAGAATCTGTTGGAAAAAACTATCTTGTCCTTTGCAAGCAGATATCAATTGGAGATACCTTCTTGGTTAGGGATGAAAGCTTATGTCCACTTCCCTATCTCAGTGCTGGAACCCCATCTGCCTTGAATCTGTGCAGGCCCTGTTCTTTACCAGCACTATTGTTACAAAATGTTAGTGGACACTTTGGATCCCATACACAAATTAGAATACAACATACTGTGGTTTGCGAGCTTTGCCATTAAGAGAACTTTGTCCTTGGTGGAGAACCCATGGAGAAAGAAAAGTTTCCAAAGAAATCAGCGTTTTACTATCAGAAGAATGGGAGCAACCCTGGAAACTCCCCATCAGATGCCCAGCTCAGCAGGAAAAGAGATATGGGTAAAACCAATTCTTGGTCCTGTAGCACTCACAATTTGACAATCAATGCAACAGAAATAAACTGTAAACACCGCATAATGCGTACTACCCAGAAGCATGTAAAAGGCCTATGGACAGAGATTGCTCTACAAGGAAAATGACAGACAGATAGGAAAGATTTCTGAAAAGGACCTTTTTGAGTTGAGCCATCTTAAATAATGTCAGGAGGTTTACCAACTGAAGGGAAACAAGAGCATTGTTCATAAAGCTCTTCCAGGGATTTTTAATACCGCATAAAGCAAAGTGCACTTGGAGATCAGTGAGTACCCTAAATTGTCTTCAAAAGGAAGACCAGGTAGATTTAGGGAGGGGAATGAAAATTTGGGCTGAGGAGGCCCTTAAGTTTCATGTTAATAACTTCACACACTGATAAGACTAGTCAGGAGCTCTGCTTTTAGATCAGCCAGTTTACTAGTCGTATGTCAAGTATATACAAGCAAGTATTTTACAACGAATAAATGGAGAGGTCCACAAGCTGGGAGGCAGGTAACACTGCCATTCACTCACATTCACAGCTTTGTCACACATCTCTATGATATGAATCTGTATCTAAAGACAATCAGGTCTGGTTTTAGGTAACTAATTCTTACAAGAATATAAGTAGTTTTATGTTGCTATTTCTATATTATTTTCTAGTGGTAACTAAAAATGCATATAAACTATGGGGCTTAAATAGCACCCTCTTGTTCCTATACAGTATCCACAGGTCAGGAACCCGTGTACCTGCTAGATGGCTTCTCTGTTCATGTCTCACATGGATATCATCCAAGGGGTAGCTGCAGCTTCATTCCATCTGAAGATGGAAGTTCTCTTCCAAAGGCATTCTTCCTGTTGGTCAGACTCACTTCCTCTTACTTCTAGAAGACATGGTGGTGTTCATCTTCTTCAAGGCCATCAAGAGAAAGCTCTTGAATATTCCAAACGCCTCATTCAAAAAAAACAAAAGAAATAATTCCTAGGTATTAAAGTTTCATCTACCCAAACAATTTCATTTTGACTAAATAAAAAAAAAAATGATTTGTGACATTAACTATATCAATGAAAGCCATTTTTCTTATATCACAACCTGATTATAATACTGAAACCCATCATTAGGCCATTCCATATATACTCAACAATCATATGGAAGGTATGGATACCAATGTCAATAATCTCAAGAGTCATTGTAGAATTCTTCCTACTGATTAAATATTATTCTAATTAATATCCCTGCAAAAAAAAAAGCCTGAATGAACCGAATGATGGACTCCCAGAGGCCTGATGTATATGTCTATGCATATGTATGCATATAAGCATACGACAAGGTAGTACGTAATGACTAAAACTGTGAGACAAATTGTCCTTTATTATCAAGGTAGTTCACAAATGCAGCCAGCTAAGTAGTCATAAAGGTAGTTCAGACTGAAAAGAAAGCAAAGGACTCTCAGAGGCAGAGACTGGGGTGGTGCAGCCACCAGGTAAGGGATGCTGGCACACAAGAGAATCCAAAAATAATGACTGCTCCTCTAAACCCTCCCGGGAACCTACAGCCCTACTATTCCAAATTCTAGCCCTGTGATATTGGTTTGGGATTTCTGGCCTTCTGAATTATGAGGGAAATTTTGTGTTCATTTTTAAGCCCCTAAATTACTGTAAATTTGTTATGAAAACAAATACAACTGATATTAACAAAGGACTAAAAGTAACTAATGCTCAAACAGGCAAAGTTTATGAGAAGAGGAGGCAGTCATATTTGTGACTACAGACAGCTCTTTGTTATAACTTCATGAATAAAAGTCATGACACAAACCGGTCTGATGTGCAGAGAGTATGTTTGCCCAGCATGCTCCAGGCCCTGTGTTAGTGCCTAACCCCTCTTTGGGTTTGGTTGTCGTATGTTAGCCATAAATAAATAGATGAATAAGTAAACTCAAAAGGACCACACACTATCAATTATTAATTTGCACCTTATTCTAAGGGTCTATTGGACATAAAATATTACCATAGAGCATATTATCATGATGTTTATAGTAGTATTTATGTCATATGCATCATAACCTTTCAATGTTTTGTAGCTGGACATTTGTAACACAAGAAATAGAACTACCTTGTAGTCTACAGAGATAACTAATAAAATATACATAGTACTACAGGCGTATGCTTAATTTATTTTCCGTTAGGGTTGAGTATTCAAAAAAAGTTTGAAGGCCATAGCCATAAAAAACAGCAACAAAAACAAAAACAGAAAAGGAAACTGAGAACACTAAGGTAAACGCTATGATAAAAATAAGATTGTTGGGTGTCATGTGGAAAGTAGATTGGAGAGGAAACAGAAAACAAGGAGGCCAGTTAAGAGATTATTGGATTAGTATGTGATGCAGGGAGAAAGGAGGCTGGGAAAGAAAGAGGGACAAGAAGAAAAGGTCATAAAATGGGTAGGCAGAAGAGGGTGGGAGGGGGAAGAAGAGGATCAATAAGACCGGTACAGAGGACTAGTGAAGGTGATGGGGGAGGGATGATAAAAAACAAGTGTACATGAGAACCCATGGTGAAAGCCTTAGCTTTGTGTGCTGAGTTAGCAAAAGAAAGATAAGAAGAAAGAAGGGAAGAAAAGGAAGGAGGAAAGGAAGGACGGAAGGAGGGAGGAAGGGAGGGAAGAAGGGAGGGAGGGAGGAAGGAGGAAGGGAAGGAAGGAGGGAGGGAAGGAAAAGGAAGAGAAAGGAAGGAAAGGGAAGAGGAAAGTTTTGCAAAAAAGTTGACATAAGTAGACCTCTCAAACTAGTAGTCCCTGAGGCTAAGCTTTGGATGAAGGTAACATAGTCACACAGTGAATGAGGTCAATATTAGAATAAGTAGCACATGGGATTGCCAGCTGGGTGATGGATCTGTGACTTTCTGTTAGTATTCACATGGTCAAAGACCTTCCGAGGCTATGCAGCTTTGTCTCTGTGACCTTCTATTAGTACATGGCCAAGGTCCCCTCTGAGGCTATGCAACTTTGTCTCTGCGACCTTCTATTAGTACACGGCCCAGGGCCTCTCTGAGGCTATGCAACTTTGTCTCTGTGACCTTCTATTAGTACATGGCCAAAGGCCTCTCAGAGGCTATGCAACTTCTAGAAACTGAGCTAGTGCCTCATCCATGTTTGCTTTGTGTTTGTTTCAGAAAGAGCAAAGAAAGGGGAGAGAAAATGTGAAATAACTCACCACTATCATAACCATTCAATCCAGTGATCTCCCCATCACTCGGAGGCAGCTGATACCAAGAGAGCAGGCTTGTTCTTCTGAATTCTGAACACTGCCCTTATGAATTCTAAGACATGACTGACCGACCTAAACATTCTGCAGCAGTAGAAACACTGCAAGGTTCTTTTGGTGTCCTACAAATAGAGTTTCAGCTTCTGTTACTGATCTGCTAAGGAAAAGAAAAGCATCACATTCAGATATGGCAGCTTTCTGTGCAACTGTTCTCAACTATGGCAAAACCGATTTAAAATTCACTGATTCAAAGAAAATCTAAATGCGAAGATCACACAGGAGCATGTTAAAGCAGAATTTACTGTTAGTTAAATATCCCCAAATAACACCAGAAACACCCTGACAATAGAACGTGACCTTGGATATTAAGCTGTTCTTTACTTTAAGGCAGAAGAGAAAAGATGAGTCTAGCTACATGTTTTACACATATATCAACTACCCCAATGTAAGAAAATAAAGAAAAATATCTGTTGAGAATTGTGCCATGCATAAGGTACCAAACATAAATAAGCAAATAAAAATTTTTAAAAAAAGAAATAAGAGAAAAAAAAGAAATTCCTTTGGCAGCCCTCCATTAGTCTTTACATTTTAAAGTTATATTTCAATTTAACAGGAGGCACTACTGAATTCCCATCCTCTCTTATTTTTATTAAATAATTCTAATTCCTATTTTTAGAAAGTAGGTCACTCCTTAAGTTATTCTCCTGTTTCAGTTTTGGAGAAAGAATATTAAGTACGATCCCCAAGTTATAATCCCTGCCAAACTAAGGTCATCAATGACATGTCCACCTTCAGTATCAAGGAACTCTAGAATATATGTAATAACTAGGATAATTTAAACTGGGAAAGTATTTTGCTGCCCTTTCTAGGCCTCTTTCTGACATTCATCTTTCTACCTGTGAGAAGCTGGTTCAGTTTAACTGGCAACTCTTGATTTCTGGTACATTCAAAGAACTCAGCCCCAAGGGCCACATAACATGAAGGCAGGAGAGTTAATCCCAATCAATAAAACTTTCACATAAGTGAGTAACAGAGGAGATAATCTTGTCTGTGGATTTTTACTGCTATATCTTATCCATAGTGTCTGTAGTTTTTATCTTAATTGTTTTGTTTTACATTTATTTTATCCTATGTTACCCTAGACATAGATTGCTCAGGAGCTACTAACCTGATAGATTTTTTGTTTTTTGTTTTTTTGTTTTTGTTTTTGTCTTGTTTTTTGTTTTTTGTTTTTTTTTTAACTAAAAGAAAGCATTAAGATAGTGTAAAAATAATAATAAAATAATTGCATTAATTAGCTAAAACTTTATTACACGCTGCTGTGCAGTGATGCTTAAGCTCCTCACTGTTGCCCTTCAATGTATTACAACAACCTTATAGGGCAGCTTTTCTTCCATTCACAGGGAAAACATGACTCAGAGAGGAATGGGGGTTAAACTGGATTCTCAAGAACTGGGTCCCAAACTGGGATTCAACATGTAAAAGATTGAATTATAAAAATCCCTAATGTAGAAGAAAATAGAGAGGGAGTTGGAGAAGGCCGGAAAGGGAAATGAGGACAAGACACATCCGGCCAGACTGAAGGACCCAGGAAGAGAAGACAAGCATGTTAGTTTGTTTTTTGTTGTACTGATAAAACACCAAAAATTCCTTGGGGGAGAAAAGGGTTTGTTTGCCTTACAGCTCACAGTCCATCATCAAGGAAGTGAAGGCTGGAACTGAAGCAGGAACCTGGAGGCAGGAACTGAAGAAGAAACCATGGAGGAGCTCTACTTACTGGCTTGCTTGTCCTGGCTTGCTCAGCTGTCTTTCTTATACAGCCTTGGGATGGCAGTGCCCACAGTGGGCTGGATCCTCCAACTTCAATTAACTACCAAGAAAATGTCCCACAGTCCTGCAAATCTGATGAAGCTAATTCCTCAATTGAGATGCCCTCTTCCCAGGTGCATCATGGTTTATGTCAAGTTTACAAAAGCCAACCAGCCCAACGAGAGAAGAGAATCCTAGACAGCCTGCCTTTTCAAGGAGTTTGGTCAGTGTTAGTCAGAGCCCATGGGCCAAAAATCATTGGCCACAGAATTGCCTGATTGCAAAGAGCAAGTGATCTTAGTGTCTCTGTCACCACAATTAGTCCCTAGGTAGATCACCTGGGCAAGGCCTGACCTCAGTGCCAAGATAGTAATGGACTTCAAAGACTGCAGTCCTTGCTCAAATTATGAGGTCTGAAGTTTCACGGCAAACCCAGTTTCTTAGAAGTTGAAGTTCACTTATGTAATGCTGATTTCATAGGACTTTCCATTGGCTTACAAACTCTATCTGAACTTCAAACACTCTAATTTGGAATCAAATAGTTTCTTTCCAACATTTTGAAATAGAGACTGGCCATTCTTAGTTGCTTTAAAAATATTTTTTAAAATTTTTTAACACTGAATTGTTATGGGATATTTTGGTCATACTCTGCCACTCCTGAGACTAACAGTAAAGTTTACCTTGAATCAGAGGGCAGAGCTGGGTACCAGCTAGTAATTACTTCAATGGGTAAATAATGAGAGGTAAAGTTACCCAACAAATGATGCCACCTCTGAAAACACAAATACTTGAAGATTTTGATAAAATATCACAGAGGGGACTTCATCTGGCTATAATATTTCATGTATTTGAAATGAAGTCACTATGTATTGATGCTATATTGCTTGGATGTGTGGGAACTGCTTCCATTTCAATGGGAGAAGCTGATATGAAAATTTTACTTCCAGAGCTGAGGAGATAGTTCCATGAGTAACGCAATTGCCAAATAAGCCAAGAGGAACTTATTCCCAGCACCCACATAAAAATTAGATATGGTAGCACAAGTTTGTCATGCCAGGGCTGGAGGTGCAGAGACAGGAGCATCCTGGGGACTCACTGGCCAGCTAGCCTCACCTAATTGGTGAGCTCAAGATTCAGTGAAAGACCTTGTCTCAAGAAAGAAAGAAAGAAAGAAAGAAAGAAAGAAAGAAAGAAAGAAAGAAAGAAAGAAAGAAAGAAAGAAAGAAAGAAAGAAAGAAGGAAAGAGAGAAAGAAAGAGAGAAAGAAAGAGAGAAAGAAAGAGAGAAGGAAGGAAGGAAGGAAGGAAAAGAAAGAAACTTGTGGTTATTGGAGGAGAATCTACAGCCACTGATTTACTAAACCAGCATGATCCCCAACAACAGTCCATAAGTATTTGTCCTTTGTCTTCATCCCTTATCAAGGAAACCTCTTTTTGCAACAGATGGAGTCCATGACAGAAAACCACAACCAATCAAAAGGTAGAGTTGTGGAGCCCAGTCCCTATGGATACATCTACAAAACATTCCCATCCCTGAGGCTCAGAGAACATTTCAAAAGAGGATGCAGGAAGATATTAAGAGCCAAAGGATCAGGGAATTTGCTGTGATATTATGTCTCCTAGTTACATCAGAAGCTATACTTGTAAATTCTGACCAAAATGACCAGCTAAATGTGAGCTGAAGAACAATAACACCAATATACATGCCAAGCTGGATGGGGGAAAAGTCCATGAGGCCTCAACCCTACACAAACAACTACAGGCTGATAAGATAAAAAAAAAAAAAAGATAGATTATTGAACCTACTTTTAAAAAGCAATTACTAGTTTTAAATATTTTACATTGGATTGGATTTTTGTATATTGTATAGAAATTATGTGTATTGATACAAATTTGAGATTGATTTTGTTAGAAAATACTGTACGTATATTTCTAATCTTGTTCAATGTATTGTACCTATACAGTTCATTTAACAATGTAATGTAAGTTACTAGTCCTTGAAAGTTATTATTACTAACTATTTAGGATAATAAAGAAACATAAGCTGGTAGTTAGTCATTACAATCAGACTTGTAGTCATATTAGATATGTTTTCAAGATCAAGCAGAAGTATATTTTAGATAGGTCATCCTCAAACTCTTCAGAGATCTACAGAATATGGCATTTAAGATGTTTTAATAACATAGATTTTTTTTCTTTTTTATGACTATGAGACATGTCTGCTCCTGGCAGCACCAATCTACTTCAGAAAAGATGGTGGGCATTGAATAAACTCCTTATGGAGTTTACTTTCACTGTGGCAAAAGTTAGCCATGGGGCAAGAAAGTGCTCTTGCCTCGACTGCTGACAGTATGCTGTCCAAAATGGGCAAGCAGAACACAAAACAAAGGAATGCTGATCCTTGCCTAGACAAGGAAGGAAGGCTCTTTAGAAAACCCTGCTTCACAGATGAGTCTGTCAGATATACTAGGCCTATTGGCCCGAAGAAAGATGCCCCAACATTGCAGAGAAATCTTGGGTGACTGTCTAGGTAGCCCGATGTTTCTGTCATTTCTCACAATTTTTGGAAGTTGCTTGTTTGCACTTCCTGCTTACTCAGTTAATATTATTTCCTTCTCAGATCTCTGAGGGAGTTGAAGATTAGATAGTTATAGTGTTCCTTGTTAACAAATTCAGAAAAGAAATTCACTAAAGAAGTATAAAGTGTATAAATTTGAAAGACATCAAAAGATAGTTTTCAGTTGGTAATACAAGTTAGGGTAGAACATGAATTAGGTACAACATTTTGGACTAACCAAGATAGGATAAATAATGTAGGTTTTTTGTTTGAATTTGCTAAATGTTAATGGACTGGACATTGTTAATGTAATTCTTGACTGTATATGTTGTATATACTTATGGTACTTATTGAATATAGTTTTTCTTACATTAGTTATAACCTTCTTTTATTATTTTAGACAAAAAAGGAGAAATGTGGTGATGTATTGTGTACCCTAATAAACTTCTTTGGGGATCAGAGGACAGAGCTAGCCACTAGATTAGACATAGAGGCAAGACAGTGTTGGCACACACCCTTAATCCTATAACTCAGGAGGCATAGATCTGTCTAGATCTATGTGAGTTCAAGGCCACACTGGAAACAGAGTCAGGCCTTAGCACACACTTTTAATCCCAGCACTTGAGATCTCATGCCTTTGCTACCAAGTACTTGGGAAGCACACATGCCTTTAATCCCAGCACTAGGAAGGAAGAAAGGAAGATGGCAGGGCACAGAAAGGTATATAAGGCATGGGTAAACAGGAAGTCTCACTTTGGAGGCTTAGGAGTTGGTAAGGTGAGGTTGGCTGTGGCTTGTTCTGTTTCTCTGATCTTTCAGCTTTCACCCCAATATCTGGCTCTGGGTTTTCTATTAATAAGACCATTTAGCAGTTCATGTTACAACAGGCAACTGAGTAAGGCTGGAAATGAGAGAGGCAGTCTTCCCCAGGGAAGAGCACACCAACTGGTTGTTCAATGCCAAACGGTCAGCCCTGAAAACGTGTGTGTGTGTGTGTGTGTGTGTGTGTGTGTGTGTGTGTGTATGTGTGTGTGTATAAAACATTACATGGACTCAACAGATTGTACACAAATGCATATATGCGTGCTATAACAATTATTGAAAAAGACGCCATGAATTTCAAGGAGAATGTAGAGGGGTATATTGGGAGATTTAGACAGAGGAGAGGGAAGGGAGAAATGTTTCAATTAAAATACAGTTTTGCTGGGCAGTGGTGGCACACACCTTTATTTCCAGCACTCAGGAGGCAGAGCCAGGTGGATCTCTGTGAGTTCTAGGCCAGCCTGGTCTAGAGAGCGAGATCCAGGACAGGCAACAAAACTACACAGAGAAACCCTGTCTCGAAAAACTAAAATAAAATACAGTCTCAAATATAAAATCATTAAAAAGATGAAGAGTGATTCAGTTTTTGTCTATCTTTTCTCCATAAGGCTTAAGTAATCATAGAGCTCTTGTTTGGGTTATTCCCTTTGCTGTCTTCCTAGGCAATTTCAGTGCTTCAACTAAAACAAAACTCAGTGCTTCAACTAAAACAAAACTCAATCTCTCTCTCTCTCTCTCTCTCTCTCTCTCTCTCTCTCTCTCTCTCTCTCTCTCTCTCTCTCTGTGTGTGTGTGTGTGTGTGTGTGTGTGTGTCTTTGTAAGAAACCATTTCACAATGACATATGCATTAATGCTTACTTAGCATCAGGGCTGACTCCCATGAGTGCCGCTTCTACTCCTTCTGGGCTACAACCACACTGACCTTTGTTCAGTTCTGCACAGACCACCCAGATGTTCCTGCCCCTGAGCTATTGTGCACTTACATTCATGAGACGAGCACCTAACCTTCTAAAGTCTCCGTTCAGTGGCCACCTCCCTAGAGAAGCCCATCCTCACCATGCAAACTAAGGTACAAAGTCTTTACCAGCCCTTTCCTTTTATACCACATATTTTTTATTATCTGTTCAGCACTTACTTCTGTTTTAAACTGTGTTATTTTTATGATTTATTGCATGCCTCTTCTATCCAGATGTATTTCATAACAGAGGGAACTTTGCCTGTCTGTTCACAGCTCTGTCCTTGTGCCTGTAATAGTGCCTGACACATGGAAAGGGCTCATAAATATTTGATGAATGAATGATTCTGATTCTGATTTCTGATAGCTTAGCACAGACCATTCTCTTGGGTACTGAGCACTTATATCCATTTCTAAGCAAATGTTCCATGGGTACCACAGGCACAACATCACCGACCCTCAAGTTTTCCCCTTCCTTCCCAACCCTTCCTTTGTCTAGTGCTGTCTGGGGCTTTGTAAAAACAAGAACTTCTGTCTATTTGCTCGGGTCAGAAAACTGATAGTTTTTCTAGATCCCTCTTATTTTTAACCCTTCAGTCTAGATTAACAGGCCCACCCATATATTCTCATCCCTGATGCCACCATTGCCATGGGTCTGCAACAATTTCCTAATGGGTTACCTTGCCAAACCGTTTCTGCCACATGTTAACCTGTGACCTTGAACATATCTCTTAACTTCCCAAGGTCTCTTTCCTTGTCTCCCAGCTGAGTTACTCTTAACATTATTGCACTAGGTTAAATGGCATCCTCCCAAAATATATGTCTCCTCAGAAGCAAACAGGATCATGTCTACACACATGGTCTTAACAGATGTAATAACTTGAGGTTGTTGGTAAGTGTGGCCCAGCTCCAGGGACTAGTGCTGTTGAAGAGAGAAATCTAAACCTAGAGACCTGGCAGAGAGAGTATGATGTGAGACATGGGAAGATAAAGGCAGAGAGGAGGAACCTCAGGAACTAGAGCTGCTGATGGTAGTCAGGAAAGGAAAGGAAGAGCCCGCCTCTGAAGTCTTCAGAGAGGGCACAACCTTGATGGTTTTGGTCTTGTAGGCACCAGAATTCCTTTCATTTTAACTCATCCAGTTGTGGTAACTTGCTGTGGTTACTCCAGGAAATTAACACAATTGTGAGGATAAAGAATAATTTATGTGAAGAAATTCCAATTGTAATTGTAACTACATGGCAACACAACTTTAATCCCAGCACTCAGGAGGCAGAGGCAGGCAGATCTCTGAGTTCGAGGCCAGCCTGGTCTACAGAGTTCCATGACAGCCAGGGCTACAGAGAAACCCTATCTCAAGGGAAAAAAATCATGGAACCACAAAAGACTCTAGGTAGACAAATCAAAAATTTTTAAAATTACAATTGTGCCCATAGTAAATATGAGATAAAATTTATTCACTTAATCTTTATTATTCTGAATCCAAATTAAAGCTCGTAAAATGCAAACATGACCAAGGCACATGTCTGACCAACACTTTTCAGAGCCATTTGAATATCCATAGGAGAGCAAACAAAGTTTAAAGCTAGCTCAAAACTGCCCTGTGAAAAGCGACCCTGGACACACCCCCTTCTCTATGAATGCCTGTTCCTCTCTTACCTCTTCTCCTGCTAGATACACCTCCTCTCCCTGTTTTAAATATCCAATATCTAATCTCTAGTCTTCCTACCATAGTGTTTTCCTTATGTGAAATATTCTTTCTTCTTTTTCAGGTAACTCATTTTTCACCCTCTGTGTACAGTCCTCTTTAAGGGACTCCTGAATGCCACTCTTTAGCATTACCTGGTCACTTCCATTTCTGCCTCCTATGGCTTTACCATGTATGTGAATGTTGACCTCTATTCCAAGTTGCTCTGTGAGGTCTGTGAAGTCTGGCCACACTTTTCCTGTTCTTTGTGTTTAGTCTAAGTACTTGGCATACAGTTACATGAGTTCAAAAGATACTTCATTGCATAAATAAAAAATTATGATCATTTGCATACACTAAAATAAATATGATAGCGAACATAGGATAGTATCTGTGTGCGATGGAACAGGTGGGCAGCTTAGCAGGTCACCTGGAACCAACTAAGACCCAAAATAATATGGAAAGGTGAATATTAAAGTACATTCATTTCAACCCTATCCTGTATTTCCTGAGAATATTAGCTAGAAGTTCAGGAGGTAACGTGTTTGTCTCAAACTCAGCAAGCAGCAATAGCTGCAGAACAAGGATCAGAATTCTCTCTCACACACAAGGGTTCTTCCACAGCACTGTACTGCTTACAGGAAAGAGAAAGGCCTCCAGAAAGTAAACGAAAAAGAAGGAACAGAAGAAGTGGGCCAGCAGCAACAGTAGGCTTGTTTGTAGAGAACAAAGTGATGAGAGGATTTACAAAGGACTCCAGGCTAGCCAAGGAGTGAGTCGAACGGATAGGAAGTTCCTCAGATTCTGTAGGTGCAGCGAGAGAATGTGTAACCAAGGGAGGAGAGACAAATTCCTCAAGTGCAGTGAGCGTGGGGCCGGGAGGCCAAGAACAATTTCCCGAACTGAGACACCACGGAAGGAACAGGGAGTTTCCAACCAAGCCCAAATCCTGCCAGCCTGCCTTCGGAACTCGAGCCAACTCCGATTCTCTGGTTGCTATCAAAGACGATTAAGATGAGAACCAGGAACTAAAAAGGACACAGGCATCCAAGAGGAACAGGACCAGGCATATTAAAAGGGGCAAACAGGCATCTATGCCAGATTCCTCCCTCCTTCCGGAGACACATTCAGATCAATGTCCCCGAATTCTACATATTTTCATTCTCCTTTAGTTGGGGTGAGATCTTGCGGGTCTCTCCACTCCCCTTCTAGGTAAACAGAATTACCTCTATTCATTCAACCCTGGGTGCTCATATCCAGCCAACCATCTCCCCTCAATAGACTATGATTCACTAAGTCCTAAGCAAAGCTGAGCGTGGGGAGGAAGAAAGCCTTGGGGCTTGGCTTCAGCTGCCTTTGCCAGCCCTTCTCCAGACATCTATCTTAATATACCCAAACAGCTCAGACTTTGAGATCATTAGTTATTATTATTATTTTTTTTTTGGTATATTTTTGCACCTTTGCTTACTCTATTGACTTATCAAGGACAAGGGAAAACAGTGATTTAATTCAGGATATTTTGCCAAAATGAAAATGGGGACTAGAGACCTGGGGAGGGAGCGCGGGACCTCAGTGGATAAAGTACTTGCTACACAGGTGTGAGGACAGTCATTTAAATCTCTCTCTCTCTCTCTCTCTCTCTCTCTCTCTCTCTCTCTCTCTCTCTCTCTCTCTCTCTCTCTCTCTCTCTCTCTCTCTCTCTCGTATGTTTTTGTAACCCCAGCACTGGAGATGGGTGAATGAGAACAAGAGGATATGGGAGCTGGACACCTAATTTAGCCAAACTGGTGAATTCCAGATTCAGTAAGAGATTCTGTATCAAAAATTAATGTGGAGGTCAATTGAGCAAGAAATCTGACATTAACCTGTGTCCTCCACAGGCACACAGACAGGCACACCCGAAGGAGCCCTGTCCCATCAGCTGCCTCCTTCTCACAGTTTTCAATTTATTAACTTTACCGCATTTGTAGAGCACATGGCCAGTGGTATGAACATGACCCAATTTACATGCCCAATGACTATGCCTGTGTTTATATGGGTCTTTTCCTGCCCCAATTTGGCTTGAATTTATAAAGGATTTTTTGTAACAGCTACCTCTGTCAGCAAACCTATTGCAAAACAAACAAAAACAAAAAACAAAAAAAACTACCTATTCTTTTGATATTGATTTGTATGAATTCTTTCTAACTAATTAACACTATATCTCATATATTGCTTACAAATATCTTTTCTTACCCAGGAAGTAGCTTTTCAGTTTTCCCGTTGTTTTATTTGCCACTCGGAAGGTTCCTGGTGTGATATGGTCTTATCTTTCATTTTTAAAAAATGTTTGAGTCTGAATTTTTGACATAATACCAAAAGAATCATTGTCAAAGCCAATAAACTGTTTCCTATCCTTTCATCTTAACATTTAATTGTTTTCATTTTTATGTATCTAGGTGTTTTGCCTATATATCTGTCTGTGACCACAGGCATACAGTGCTGGAAGAGGCCAGAAGATCATTAGATCTCCTGGAACTAGAGTTGCAGGTGGTCGTGAGCTGCTGTGTAAGTCCTGGGAGTTGAACTTGGGTCCTCTGGAAGAACACCCAGTGCTCTTCACCACTGAGCCATCTCTCCAGCCATCTCCCACCTTTCTTTTAAACATCTTATGGTTTCAGCACATTTTACTCATTTTAAATTTGTTTTTTGTATAATATGTAATAATGATTAAATTTCACTTTTTAAATGTCATATATAATTTCCCTAGCACAATTTATTTAAGAAATTATCCTTTACCCATTTACTTTTGGAAACATATATTGAAGATACTTTGACCATATATGCCTAGGTTTGTTTCCTGTTTTCCTGTTTAATTTATCATAGCTTTGTAAGACAATTTTAAGTGTAACATTGCTTCCTGTTTTGATCTTACTTTTCTTTTTTCTTCCTCAGAATTATTTTGTATATTTGGTTCCATATTAATTTTGGAATTTAAAATTTTTTGTAACAAATGCCACTGAAAATTTGATTAGCATTGCAATGAGTCTATATTTTTTGGATAATAAGAAAAAATTAACAATATTGCTCTTTTGTTCATAAGCATGAGGTATCTTTCCATTTGTGTGACCATTAATGTTTTCTTGTATGCTTCCTAGTTTTCAGTACACACATCTTTCATTTTTTCAGTTAAATTCATTCATAAATATCTTAAATTATTCATAACTAGTTCTATAATTCAATAATAAATGAAATTTTTAATTTTTAAAATTATATTATTGTTTTAGTTAGAGTTACTGTTGCTGTGAGGAGACAACACCAAAGAAAGCATTTATTTGTTTTTTGTTATTGTTGTTGTTTTATAGTTTTAGAGGGTTAGTTCATGAACATCATGGCTGGAAGCAGACAGACGTGGCACTGATGAAGTAGCTGAGAACTTTACATCCTGATCCATAAGGAGAGGCAGCAAGAGAAAAAGCCTGGGCCTAGTGTGAGCATTTGAAACCTCAAAGCTAGTGACACACCTCCTCCAACAAAGCCACGCCTCCTAATCCTTCCCAAACAGTTCCACTAACTGGGGGCCAAGCACTTAAATATATGAGCCTATGAGGAACATTTTCATTTAACCCATCACAGTTATTTATAAAACTACCATGAATTTTATTTGTTAATTTAATATTATTTTCTACATACAGAATTATATCACCTGCAAATAAAGATTATTTTACTTTTTCTTCTCAAATGTGTAGACATTTTATCTCTCACATGTTATATAATGACTGCGATGCTACCTGCAGAATTTCCTTTCACATCTAAATTGCTCAAGATGCTATTTGTCAAGAAAAAAGTGTTGAAATTTCTTCATTTTCTGAATCAGTTGATATGATTATAGTTTTATCTTTTCCCTGTTAACCTGTAACACAAGAGTTGACTTATATGCTTTAAACCAGTGTATAAAGCAAGAATTCTATGTAATTTTTTTAATATTTGAGATTATAGTATAATTACAACATTCATCCCTTACTTTTCTTTCTTCCAAATGCTCCCATATACTGCTCTCAAACTCTCCCTCAAATTCTTGGCCTCTTTTTTTCATTGTTATTTTATGCATATATTATATTACATACAATAACATATTATATTATATATCCCTAAATATAAACTGTTCAGCCCATATGCTACCTTTATATATATTTTCAGAGATGAACTTTGTCACTAGACAACTGATTGGTGTGCTCTTCCCTGGGGGAGATCACCTCACCCACTCCTGGCTTTCCTCAGTTGCCTATAGTTATTTGTGTAGGACTGAGGCCTTGTGGGCTTTCCCCAGTCCAGTTTGCTGCAAGGAATCAAATTATAAACTCTTCACCTGCAAACAATAGTGTCCATGATATATATAATTTTGTATATGCCCGGGTGGCAGTAGCACATGCCTTTAATCCCAGCACTCAGGAGACAGAACCAGGTGGATTTCTGTGAGTTTGAGGTCAGCCTGGGCTACAGAGCAAAATCCAGGAAAGGAATCAAAACTACATGGAGAAACCCTGTCTTAACAAACCAAAAAAAAAAAAATTATATGTAAATATACATACAGAGATCTATGAACTTTTCTCATCTGGGCTGATAGTGTTCCCTGAAAGAGCCCAACACCACCAAACAAAAAACTCAATACCAGACATGAGAAGCCCTCTTTTTAGTTGTTGTCCAGGGTAGTCAAGAGACTACTGAAACATATAACCCACTGCTGTTGCCCTTGGTTACCCTGCCTGAAGAGGTACAAGGGTGTCCCTATTGTTGAAGACACTATGCATTTCTGAAACAGGACCCAGGGACCCTTGAGCTGGAACTGACCCGAATGTACCCTCCCTGAGGACTAGCTTTCATGGTACCTCTTAAATTTGAGGCATCAGTTTTTCTATCATTGTGTTCTATTTACTAACCTTTATTTGATGCTCATCTTAGATATTGGCCTCTTGTTTCCTTTTGTAGTTTTTCTAGTACTTTTTTTTCTAACTGTAGCATATTATTGACAGGGCCTTTTAAAACAATGGTCATATTAGGTATGCTTCACCATTAGACTATAAATTTGTTATGGGGTATTTGTAAACTGTGTGAAGATGTATTGCTGTGATTAGTGTAATAAAAAACTGAATGGCCAATAGCTAAGCAGGATGTATAGGACTTCCAGGGAGAGAGAGAATGTTGAGAAGAAGAAAGGCAAAGTCACCAATCAGAAACAGAGGAAGCAGGATGGACAGTATGGAAATGAGGTACCAAGCCTCATGGAAAAACATAGACTTTTTTTTAAATGGGTTAATTTAAGTTATAATAATTAGTTAGGAACAAGTCTAAGTAAAGCTGAGCTTTTTTATAATTAATAGTAAGTGTCTGTGTTATTATTTATGGGCTTGCAGTCCTGATGAGAAAGTACTACTACATATGGCGCCCAATGTGGGGCTTGAAAATTCAACCATACAGCCTGAGAAAGCTAAGAAAAGTTCTGAACAAGGAGTTGAATGTGGCTTCCTAGTCCCACAGTGTCTCAGGTGTGGCTACCAGCCTTGAGCTAGCCACCAGCATGGAACTGCACAATGGATGGACTGGCCCTTTAAGGTTTGGCTCACATGGTCAGAGAATATTGCAGATGCACAAGAAGCCAGATCCAGACACAGGAAATGTCTAAAAAGATACAGTATTCTTAAAAAGGTACTTAGGTGCTGAAGAAAGGAAAGAAAACATAAACAGTCATAGAAAAATAGTTTAAAAATAATAAAGTCTTTAAAGAAAGAGTAAAGTAATATTTTTTAAAAAGCCATGTAAGAATGGAAATACTGGGCTACTGGATCATGTATGTTGAATTATTGATGCTGAATTTTTTGAATGCTGATGAGTGAACAGCAGCTGCTGAGAGACATTGGATTGTGGAAGAGACTGCTGAATTAAACCAGCCTATATACTTCAGTTATGTCTTGGCTTCAAAATGGAAGTTGGGAAATACATTGCACTGGTGAAGTGGTTGTGATTTTGTATCACAGTAAACCAAAAGCTATGGATTCCTTCCAAATTAATCAAGATTTGTTTGGGGGAGAACTCCTGAGGATCTTGGCTGCAGATATAAGTGAAGAAGCCTGGAAAGACTACAAGACAAGTGACATGTATGCTGATCTCTCTGCATGGGAATGACTCTGAGACTGGATGAGACACAATTCTTGTTGGTTACAGAATTCTCATGACTTATTATTACATGTTATCCTTTTATATGGCATGGATAGATATATATCACAGCCTGGATATGCAATCTAAATGGACTTACGATGTCTTTTACTTATTCAAACATAGAACAAAAAATCAACTTTAGCTGACTTGTATATACCACACATGACATACTTGTTAATGCAGATATATATGTTACCTTAGAAAGTTTGTGTGTTTTCAATAAAAAAGGACCAGACACTAATAATGACAAGTAGCCCAGTTGATCCAGCCTCTCATAATGCCCTGTTATAGTTTCCTCAAAATTTTGCATTCAGAACAACTTCAAAACTGCTAGCTGAGATGGTCTAGTCTCACAAACTACTCCAGCCAAGACTTCAGACAAGCTCTATGCTTTTCTATCACACAGAAACTAAACAAAAAAAGTAGTACAGCTAGCTATCCTAGAATTTGACCATTATCCCAATTTCTACAGGACACCCTAAAAATGCCTTTGCCCCAAGACAACAGGAAGCAGTCTAGAGAACACAATACCCACATTTCTGAAAGGTGGAATGGGTAGTTTTTGGTTGTTTGGTGGGTTATAAATGTTTTTCATCATTCAGGGGGGTTGGTTACAAGTTGTTGTTAGTCATGGTCAGGGAAAAACCTGAACAATGAAGATTAGATTCAGGAATCTCTTTCTGAAGGGAAAAAGGGGGGGATATAATATGGAAATGATGGGATAAAGGAGTGGATTGTTGAGTCTACTTTTAAACTAAAAAACAACTACTCATCTCAAATATTTTACATTGGTATGGATTTTTGTATATTGATACAAATTTAAGGTTATTTTTGTTATACTGTATGTATGTTTCTACTCTTGTTTAAGGTATTGTACCTATGCAGTTCATTTAATAAAGTAATGCATATTTCTAGTGCTTGAAAGTTATTATTATAAATTATTTATGATAATTAAAAAGTACAGGTTAATAGTCATCTTTAACAATCAAATCTATAGTCATGTGAGATATGTTTTCAAGGTCAAACAGAGATACACTTTGGATAGATAGGTGATCTTCAAACACTTCAGAGACCTTCAAACACTTCAGAATATGGCATATAAAATGTTTTTATGACATAAGGCTTTACATGACAACAAGACACATTTTTCCTGGTAGCACCAATTTACTTCAAAAAGGGAGATGGGCATCAAAGAACCTCCATATGGAGTTTGCTTTCTTTGTGGCAAAATTAGCTACTGGACAAAGAAACTGCCCTTGCTTCAACTGCTGAAAATATGCCACCCAAATTGGGCAAGCAGGACACAAAAGAAGGTGACTGCCAAACTACTAAGACAAGGTAGAACAATCCCTCAAAATTCCTGCTTTACATAAAATTCTGTCAGATATTCTAGGCCTGTAGGCCAAAAATGGATGCCCCAATGTTACAGAGAAATGTTGGGTGGCTGTCCAGACAGTCAACTGTTTCTGTTATTCCTGTAATTTTGGAAGTTGGTTGCTCTGCACTTCCTGTTTACTTGGGAAGTATAGTATATCCTTCTCAGGCCTCTGATGTGTTTGAAGACTAGATAATTAGAGTTATATTTTTCCTTATTACCAAATTCAAAAAATAAACTTATATAAGTTTATAGGTTGAGAGACATAAAAGCTTAAGTTGTTTATCTAAAAAGATGTTTTAAGGTCTAAAAATACATTTTTAAGGATGGTAATAAAAATAATGATAGAAAATGGTTTAGGTATGAAACTTTAAGCTCATCAAGATAAGATAGATAATAAAGTAATTTCTCCACATCTGCCAAATACAAATGGACTGGACATTATAAATATAATTCTTACTTGATAATTTTTCTTATTGCATATAGTTTTACTGTATTATAGTTAAAACATTTCCTTTTTATTTGGATAAAAAGGGAGAAATATGTGAAAATGTATTTCTGTGATTAATGTAATAAAAAGCTGAATGGCAAATAGCTAGGCAGAAGGTATAGGTGAGACTTCCAGGCAGAGAGAGAAAGAATGTTTGGGGAAAAAAGAAAGGTGGAGTCGCTAGCCAGATGCAGAACAAGCAAGATGGGCAGTATGGAGATGAGGTAATAAGCCTCATGGAAGAATGTAGATTCAAAAACATGGGTTAATTTAAGTTATAAGAGCTAGTTAGGAACAAGTCTAAGCTAAGGCCAAGTTTTATAATTAATATTAAATCTCTGTGTCATTATTTGAAGGCTGGTGGTCCCAAGGAGAAAGTACTAATATATAAACAGATTAGAAATAAGTATTTTAACCTAGAAGAAAACAACTGTGAAACATACCTGCCTGCTCGTGGTCATGAAAGCCAACCCTAAAGCTCACTGCCTGGTCAGGGGGCATTATAAGAACTGCATTCAACCCTCCAGAGTTCTACAATGCCAATGCTTGCACTGCGGCAGGCATTTTTACTTAATTTTTTGTTTCTATTTGGTGTGAAAAAGGCTGTTTCTGTATGGCAGAATGTCTTAAAGGTGCCATATCCATTTTGTTTTGTTTAAGTTTTCTCAGGTCCTATGGAAATTTGAGGCCCACTTTGGGCACCAAAATGTAGTAGGTTGTTATTTTACTTTTTTGGCTCTTTGCTCTTTGGTGGGCCTGCCACCCAACTTCCAAATAAATAATACACATGGAGATTTATTATTTCTTATGAATACCTGGCCTCAGGTTGGCTTATTTCTAGCCTGTCAGCAGAGTTTTCCCATCCCAGGAGCCACTTTAAAATTACCACACATTAATTGTAAATATTCAGCCAGTACCTCAGGCTTATTACTAACTAGGTCTTATGCTGTGGGATGGTCTGTATGTCAAATATGTTGCTAAACAAAGGAGATTAGATTCAGGAACCTGAAGGACCATTTTGTCAAGCAAAGTTCAGTGGTCACCTTTGTATGGGTCCTGCATGTCCAGTTGATCAGGCAGTCCAGGCAAGAACAAGAGTAAAAATATACATACAGTATATCAAAATAAACTTTAAATTTATAGCAATAAATCAAAATCCATACCAATGTAAAATATTTAAGATTAATAGTTGTTTTTTTGGATTAAAGCAGATTCAATAATCTACCCATCATTTCTATATCCCCCTTTTCTTTTTAGAATGAGATTCTGAATCTAATCTCCTTTGTTTAGTTTTTTTCTTGACCATTACCAATAACAACTTGTAAGTAATCCCCACCCCCTTTAACTGATAGTAAACATCTATAACTCGTTTTTTGGGAATGTGGGTGTAGTTCTCTAGACTGCTACCTGCTGATTGAGGGCACTGAGATCTTTGGGGAAACCTTGAGAATATCAGGATAATTGTTAGGTCTTGGCTGGAGTATTCTGTGAGGCTGGATCATTTCAGTCAGCAGCCTTGAAGCTGTTCTGGATGCTGATCACCTAGGCCATCCATTTTCATTGGTATCTGATCTTCTTGCTCTTAAAATACATGAACTTTTAAAGGTAACATACATATCTGCATTAATACAGGTATAGACTGTACATTGTACATAAGTCAGCCAAAGATGACTTTTTGTTATGTGTTTGAGCAGGTAAAATATACATCATGTGTCTTCTAGTTCTTTGGGGTTTATTTCTTTATGTTTGTAGCCAGGATTTTCAGGGAGTCTTCCTCAATCAAACTTGATTTTTCTTAACCCATAATGAATCCATAGCCTCTCATTTCCTGTGGAAATAAAAGCTTAACCTCTCCCCCAAAGTAACATATCTTTTAACTCATATTTTGCAGTCAAGATATTTTTAAAATACATAGATTGGTTGAATCTAGCAGTTTTTTATAATCCAGTGTCTCTCAGCAGGCAAAAAAAAAAAAAAAAAAAAAAAAAAAAAAAGACAAAACAATAAAATACTATAGGATCCAAACTCTCTGTATAATTCCCATTTTTACATGACTTATTATATTTTTATTACTCCATTTTTAAGGACTTTTTTCTACCCTTTTTCCTTTCTCTCCCAAGCCTATGTATATTTTTAAATACACAGTAACCTGTTTAGAGGGCTCCCCCCCCCCCGGAATCTCTCTTCACATCTGTAACCTTTTCTGTTTGCATGAGCAAAAACCCTAAACCCACCATGCAGCATGATGGCAAAGCTCTCAAGCCTACAGGCAGTGGCTGGGAGATGCCTCTCTGTATTGTGTCCCGTGACAGAGACTGCAGGAACTGCCACACCGCTTAGCTCATGGTGGTTGGCAGCCGGCTCCATCTTACAGGCAGCTGTTGGCATGAGACTGTGAGACTCCTTGTTCTTGCTCCTTCTTCTGATCATCTTGCTTCTCTCTTTTTCTTCTTCTTTTTTTTTCTCTCTGCCTGCCAAACCCACCTAGCCTTTCTCCTGCCTCGCTGTTGGCCATTCAGTTCTTTATTCAGCTGTTTTAGACAGGCAAAGTAACATAGCTTCACAGATAAACAAACGTAACATAAATGAATGCAACACATCTTTGCATCATTAAACAAATATCCCACAGCATAAACAAATGTAGCACATCTTAAAATAATATTCCACAACAAACAATCTTAAGGCAGCATGTGTTTTGAATCCTCATACGGAACTAGAAAGTTTAATCTTTCAGTTGGTTTCACAGCTTACTGCCTACCAACTTCCCAGCTTCACTCTAACATTCTATGCTTGTGGATATTTGGTTTCCACTTTGCTTCATTCAGTTTCTGGTCTATTTGCATTAACTCGTTGAATGCTTTTCTGGGTGGTTACATTACTTATTATATGACTGGGGGAGGTGGGAGCCAGACTTGCCTTTCTTCTCAGAGCTGCTGGGTTGAACTTTCTAACATGAAGCTGATTCTCCTCTTCCCTGTTGTTGCTTTGCTTGTCAGCATCACAACAGGAAGCCACCACTGCACGTGGAGAACTGAGAACTGTAAAATAAAAGCTTCCCTTAGAGGCTCAGAGCAAGATTAAAGAAATGCAAAAGCTTCCAGGACCATTAAGAGGAAAACTATACTACTGTTAGTCTTCTTAGGAGAGAATGGAGAAGTCGGCCTTGGTGGTACATGCTCACAATCCCACCATTCAAGAGGCTGAGGAAGAGGATATGAGAATTATAACCAATGAACCTAGACTACATAGCAAGAACCTTTCTCAAAAACCACAACCAAACGAGCAAACCAAAAGGAGGTGAGATGAAGCCTTTACCAAGGTCTGACATGGAGGTGGACAACAGGAAATGACCACCAAATGAGACTGTGGCCTTCCAAAGATGAACAGTCTTTGTTGTGCCCCATTGACACAGGGCAGGGGGCCAGAGGCAGAGTACTAAATGGGGATGATTTATTGAGGTAAAGTTCTTATCAGAAATCTGGAAGAGATTAAGGAGAGGAGAAAGAGGAAAAGGATGGAACTGGATAAGAATGGCTTCAGTAGAGTCTTGGCGTGCTAAGTCTAACTCCATATAAAACTTAGAGCAGAGGTGTTACACAGAACTTTCTATTCACAGAAGAGAGACTAGTGCTGGGATATCCCTCTCTGTCATCCACTGGCTACAGGGTAGGCCTTAGGGGAAGAAGGAATATAAATTCTCAAGCATCTCTGGTGAAATACTTTCATACTCTGAGAGCAATCTTACAGAGAAAGGGACCAATATAAGCAACTGTCAAACAAAATGTACCAACAAAAGGCTGGCTGCACCATCCAGCCATGGATATTGAAGGCGTCCCAAGAACTTCTGCTATGTTGACAATTTCTACTTCTCAGATGCATTTGCTTCTGGAATTAAGGTTTTCCCATTTGGCCTCTGCTTCTTTACAATAGGGTTGGTCTCAGTTCCTGGAGACGCTTGTAAGAGAGGCATTAGCAGGAAAAAAAAAATTATAGCTTTCTCTGCTGCAATTAGTCTCAGGCCTGCAAATGATACTCATCTTCTCTTTTACCCACAATTCTTGATTCCTCATACCTGCAGATGGTCCAGGTGGCTTGTCTGGAGCGGTAACTCAGATCTTTATTCCCAAGAAGCTTATTTCCTAGTTACTGTGTTTGTCCCAGACAATGATTACTATACTTTTTAATTATAATTAAAGTCGGGCAGTACCAAGACATACCTGCGGTTTACCCGAAAACCAAATATATTCTTCCAGACCCCTATTAAGTAGCAGCACTAGGTCGCCTTAGATAATCTGGCTAAATAACAATGTTCATATTAAAATGTATCAGTATAACCCAAACTGCCATTTTGAGAATTCTTTTCTGCTGGCAGGTCTATTGAAGAGCTTAAAGTGCCAGGAATCAATCCTGCTTTTATATTTAGCAAAACTCTTGGTGTGTCTCTGTTTGCATCTCTTTTGCCATGATAAAACATTGACTAAAACCAATGGAAAGGGTTGTTTGTCTTACCTTTCCTTATTGCACTCCATCATTGAGGGCAGATAGTGGAGCTGAAGCAGAGGCAGGACATAGAAGAAAGCTACTTATAGGCTTGCTTTTCACGCCTTCTCAGCTTTCTTTCATATACAACCCAATACCACCTGCACAGAGGCAGGACTTCCCACCACAGCCATTAATTGAGAAAATGCTTTATAGACATATCCAAAGGCCAGTCTGATGGACCAAGGTTCCCTCTTCCCAGATCACTCTAGTTTGTGCCAAGTTGTCAAATCCTAACCATAGTCCCTGAACCAAACTACCCTTCCCAGAGAAGTCCCCCTGGATGCACGGGATCAAAGCTGAGGAGGAAAGAGTACCAAATTTCAACATCAAGCCCTGAGGTGGTGTTGAACCATAGTTACTGTTTCTTCTATTTTTTCATTTCTTAATTGGCAAATCTATCTGTTGTGGAACCAGCACCATGTAACAGACCTTGGTGTCTTAGGATTTCTATTACTGTGAAGAAATACCATGAACACAGCAACTCGTATAAAGGAAAACATTTAATTGAGATGGCTGCTTAAAGTTCCTGAGGTTTAGTCCATTATCGTGATGGTGAGCATGGTGGCTGGGAGTATGCTGGTAGGCAGGCAGGCTGATGTAGTGCTAGAGAATTCTACACCTTGATCCAAAGGCAACAGGAAGTAAACTGAGACACTGAGTATGGCTTGAGCACATAGGAGACCTCAAAGCCCACTCCCCACATTGACACACTTCCAACAACAAGGTCATACTTCCTAACAGTGTCCCTCCCTTTGGGGGCCATTTCCTTTCAAACCATCACATTTGATTTAGTGTCCTGCTTCCTTAGGAATAGCACCCTCATTTCATGCTTCCCGCTCTAAATTAAAACTGCACACTACCTTTAAGAGAAGGCAACTATTCTCATCATGGTAGACCAGGAATCAGGCAGTGATGCTGGACTCCTGCCTGGTTAGAACCTTCAAAAGCCTTCCATTAGTGTTGTACTTCCACCACCTAGGGCTGTATCCCCTAAGGTTCTACAGCTTCCAAAAGTAGTTTCACCTGTGGGAAGCAAGCTCACAGAGACCATTTCAGATTCATCCTGTAGCTCACAAGCTCACAGAGACCATTTCAGATTCATCCTGTAGCACTGTCTAATTAGGATCTCAGATTATCAGATATAAAAATGCAGAATCAAGAATGTATCATTCTTGATTAAGTTGGCTGCCCTCTTGTCCTAATTCAAAGTTAGATAGGAACAGGAAGCTCTGGGACACTGTTGCCTAGCAGAGTGACAAGAGATCATTATTATATACTGTTCTTAAAACTAGAGGAGGGATTGGAAAGTTTCCACTATAAAAATTGATCAACATTTGAGGAAACCCATTAAGATGGATTTAGACATTATCAATGCAAGCATGTATTGAGTATTACATGTTATCTCATCAATTTGCATATATTTTATGTCAGCCAACAGCTGGACACCATTCTGATGATCATGATATAATCTCACACTAGCTTGTTCAGGATGGGAAACTTCTCTTCCTGCATACCACTGATGCATATGGTATCTACATACGACTTAGTAGCTGTGTTTTGTTATCATACCTGCTGACAAGATATGCTTGCATTCATGTAACTCATATACTAACCAATAATAGCCTTACATCCTAAGAGCAGTGATATTGCCATTTGGATGTGCCAAAGAACAACACTAATACTCTTCCATTAAGTGAAAAGATGGTGGCTCTTTCTGAGGAAATAAAAATCACATGCCTGCGGGAGTCCAGCTCCCACCTAGAAGGGTTCTTAGGTGGAGGAGAGAGGAATGAGGAATATGAGATAGAAAGAGAGACCTAGCTGACGAGAAGAAAGACAGAAACACAAGATAGCTTCGGAAGGGCTATCAATACCCAACAATACCTTGAAGTTTATTGAAAAGGGCTTTTTATAACATGCCAAGGGGAGAGGCAAAAGTCCACCCCCTGGCAAGATCAAAGCACACCATATAGCCAAGTGTAGAGCCTTCGAAACACCCGGTAAACATGCCCATTACCAAATCATCCCATTATGCAGCTCTACTGGGTAAAGCAAGCCCAGATTCTCTGACCCTGAGTAATTTGGGCCTCCACACATGCCTTGGCTGGAAGAATGTAGTTAGAACAAAGCTATCCCTGAATTTGTAAAGAAAGAAAAGTATCCTTACTGTGTTTGCTATCATACCTGAAACTATAAAAATTAAATTAAATTATGGTGCTTGATAAATTCTTGGTCAGCCTAGATAGTCTTTAAATTTGTACATAATGTGTACATTATATGTACTTCTGTATGCTAGGGAGAATTATATATTTATTTTGAACCATTTGTTTCTCATTAAAAATGAGTGACCCTGGCCAAAGCTATATCCACTCTGGATGTCCCATCACCACTGCTTAACAGGACTTGCCTTAGACGGGGCTATATTGCTACAGCAGTTCATTTTGGGCTCACACCAACATACTGAGATGAACAATCTATGGACAGAGTCAAGATTCTTTTTTCTCCCTCTATTAGCTCTTCCTCTACTAGATCTTCAAAAGAGTGAGCTTGAGCTGAATGGCACCTCCTGAGACCTTGCAAGGGAGATGGGACTCTGAGACACTTGTAATGCAGTTTTCCTGATCCTGCTGGAGCTGCTCAATGGTGATGTAAAGTGTGTCCCTTTGTTTTGTGATGGCCGGGGCAGGCTGCTGAGTTTATGATTCAGTGCATTAGCTTGTCCCCAGGTCAAGATAAGCGGCTTTCTTCATGCTTGCTTGGTGTCTCATTTACTTTCCATGGCTAGAATCTGTCTCGCTCCCGTGTCTTGAGCATTCTCCAATGCACATGGATGCTTCCAATGACATGGATGCTTTCAACCTTTTCTGATGGAGCTTGCCCGAGATTCTACAGGGCAACCCTTGTGCCACTAGAGGATGTGTGAGGTAACATGAGCCACATGGGTGGACAGTGTATACTCCATATATGTAGCCTGACACGCCCTTTCTTGCTCTGGCCCCTACTGAAATGTGGAAGTTCTCTGCATCACTTGCTAAATACTTCAGTCCTGTATTCCCACATATGGTATTTGCTGCAATTTACTTTCATTTTAATGGTTTGAGGTACAAAATGCAATAGCTTTGTGCTTTACTTTGGAGGGGTTTCCCTTGTGTGACCAAGACCATCCACAAGCAGCAGGGCTGTCCCAAGACACCAAATCTATGCGATGCTTCTCTCCTGTCCTTTGAAGCACGCATGTCTTATCCTGACATCCAGTTTTACTTTGTGAGCTGTAAATTAAGCTTCTTTGAAGTTCTGCTAGTCTCACAATTAAGTTTAGATGGGTCTGTTCACCAGCTGATATGATCTCTGTGTGTGCTGATAACAATCACTTCAAAAGAGTGTCTGGGAGGACCTTTGAGCACCCCAGTTTTCAATGGATAATTAGGTGTTTTCTCTAGGGAATGTACCAAAAGTTCCTCTCCAATAGCTACTCAGTTCCACATTCCTTAATTTTACTCCTCCTCCTCCTCAATGTAACAATAAAAACTATCACCTCTTCGTTGCCATAGTATTGATTCTGCTAAACCAGGAAAATAGCTATTAGCGTTCCCTTATCTCAAGGATGGGGTCTTAACTGCCACACAGCTGGGACGTCACGGAATGCATAATTAGAATTTCAGCATCTGTTCCATAGTGCATTTCTGACAACTATCCTAAATTGAGTTGTTTTACAACAAAAGTCCAAGGCAGGTTATCTTATGCAATGTAATTATGCTATCCAAATAATCCTTTAAAGGGGAAATGGACACAAGACAGAACAAAGCATAAGGCTAGACAAAGGTGAGGTTAGAAGAAAATTCAGTTCTAGTGTGAAGCTGTGAAAGCCCTGCGGAGTCAACTGTCCTGGGGTCTCACTGCCTGCACACAAAGGCTGCCCTGTTACCGGTCTACAGTTTCCCCAGTGCAGACTGTCTTGTTTAGAACACAGAACAGTTCAGGATCTCTCAATATTGAGAAGTTTGTTTGTTTGTTTTCTTTGCAGCCAACATCTGTAGAATCCAGCGAATGGTATACCATCCCTACAAAAGAAGGGTGGGTGGAGTGCTGCCTCCGTTAGGGGTTCTACTACTGTAATGAACGCCATGACCAAAAGCAACTTGGGGAAGAAAGCGCCTATTTTATGTTATAATTCCACAAGTCGAGATGGACTCTGGAGGCAGAAACTGGAGCACATACCATGGAGGAGTGCTGCTTACTGGCTCGCTTTTCACGCTTGCTCAAACTGCTTTCTTTTTGTTTGTTTGTTTGTTTGTTTGTTTTAATTTTTATTTATTCTTCTCTCATACAATAGATCTGGACCATAGCTTCCCCTCCCTTACTCCTCCCAGTTCCCCCCACCTCCCCTCTTCTTCAGAACTACTCCCTGCCCTGTCTCACCCTACCCCACCCCAGAAAAGAGCAGGCCTGGACATCAACCAAACATGGCACAAGGTAAGTTAAGACCAGGCACAATCCTTTACATCAAGGCTGAACTAGGCAGGAGGAAAACAGTCCCAAGAGTATGCAAAAGAGTCAGAGATATCCCAACTACCACTGTTAGGAGTCCCCCCCTCCAAACACCAAGATAACAACCATAATATAAATACAGAGGACCTAAGGCAGGCTCATGCTGGCTCCTCGATTCCACCTGCCCAGGAGTGGCACTGCTCCCCCACAACTGACTCAACCCACCCACGTCAATCATTAATCAACAAAATTCACTACACACACACACACACACACACACACACACACACACACATACACACACACACACACACACACATGCTTGCGCACGAGGAAGTCAGGTGTCCTGCTTGTCACTTTCGGTCTTATTTCCTTGAAACATGGTCACTCACTGAACATGTTGTGAGGATGGTGTGCTGGCTTGTTTTATGTCAACTTGGCACAAGCTGACATCCCTGGAGAAGAGGGAGCCTCAACTAAGAAGATGCCTCCATGAGATCAGGCTGTAGGCAAGCCTGTATGGCATTTTCTTAATTAGAGAGAGGGTCCATCCTGGCACTAGTGGTCCTGGGTTCTTTAAGAAAGCAGACTGATCAAGCCATATTGAGCAATCCAGTAAGCAGCACCCCTCCATAACCTCTGCATCAGCTCCTGCCTCCAGGTCCCTTCCCTGCTTGAGTGAGTTCCTGTCCTAATATCCTTCAATGATGAGCAGTGCTGTGGACGTGTAAGTCAAACAAACTATTTCCTCCCTAGGTTGCTTTGGTAGTGGTGCACCATCACAGCTGTAGAAACCCTAACTAGGATCACTAGCCATCACCAAGCCCCAGGGATCCTCCTGTCTCTGCCCTTCTCCCCAAACTGGGGTGTCAGGTGCACGCAGCCACACTGACTTTTTATGTAAATAGGGAATTTGAAACCAGGTCCTCATGGTTTAGTAGCAAGTGATCTTACAGGCTGAGCCATCAAATTCGTTTCAATAAAACCCCTTATTTACATTTTTTTTTAGAACTTTCATGGTTTTATTACAATGTTTATTTCAGGTGTCTGTTACCTCCACTAGAATATGAGCATTTTTTTTTATTATATTTCTGGTTCCTCATAAACAATGAATCTTTGAAAAATATGAAAAACTGAATAAATGTTAGAATGGATGGATACATCAGACAGTGAAAAACTAAAGAATCTCTGTAAAAAGGAGCTTATTTAACATTCCCAATATCAGAAAATAATTCCAAATTATAAGGAGATTATAACATGAATCTTAGAAAATCTTATTAAATAAAAAACTCAGTGTCAGCTACTGGGGTAAATTCTGAAAGATCAGAGAGACAGAACAAGCCACAGCCAAACTCACCTTGCCAACTTCTCAGCCAATCCTATTTCCTCAAACTGGAAGCCTTTGAGTCCTCATCTGAATTGATCTCAGCTGAACTGCTGCTGAAAGCCTAAAAACTTAAAAAGCCTCTAGTTCCTGGTCCTCACGCCTTATATACCTTTCTGCTTCCTACCATCACTTCCTGGGATTAAAGATGTGTGTCTTTCCCAAGTAAGACATGAGATCTCAAGTGCTGGGATTAAAGGTGTGTGTCATCAAGCCTGGCTCTGTTCTCAGTGTGGCCTTGGACTTACTGCCTCTGGAATGCTAGGATTAAAGGCATGTGTTACGACTGCCTAACCTGTATATAGTTTAGTATAGTGGCTGTTCTGTTCTCTGACCCCCAGATAAGTTTATTGGGGTGCACAATATATCAGCCACAAGAGATTGCAAGAAAGTGTTCTCAATAAGGCTGTGTAATATGAATGTTGTTCAGTGTTAAGGCTGTACAATATTATGCAGAGTATCAGTGGCGGTCTGAATGAAAGTGGCCCCCATATTTCATATGGAGTGGCACTATTTGAAAGGATTTCGACCTGTGGCCTAGTTGGAGAAAGAAAGTCACTGAGGTTAGACTTTGAGAGTGGCTTTCTCTCTTTCTGCTGCCTGCAGATCTGGATGTAGAACTCTCAGCTCCTTCTCCAGCACCATGTCTACCTGCATGCTGCCATGCTACCCACTATGTTAATAATGGACTAAGTCTCTGAAACTGTAAGCAAGCCCCTATTAAACATTTTTCCTTTATAAGTATTGCCAAGATTATGTTGTCTCTTCACAGCAGTAGGACTTTGACAAAGACAGTACCATAGGTAAATGACATACCAGTGGACAGATACAAGCAAATTATATAGACATATACATTTTAATTCTTGTGACAATGTATCATTGGTAATAAATGCAATTATACACAGAGTTCTTTTGAAGCAAGGATATATACATTAGTGTTAAAATATTTTAAGGTATTCATCATAGCTAATTTGTTAACAAATTTAGAATAATGCAGGCCCAAAGATTTTCTTTTATTTTGGGATTGATTTGGACTATTTATCCTGGAACTTGCTGGGTAGGCTACGCTGACCTTGAACTCACAGAGATTCTTCTACTTCTGCTTCTTGAGTGCTGGAACTAAACTCATGAGCCACCATACCTGACATAACCCAAAGATTTTTAAGAATATGTTTCTCTGAATGAATATCCTTCGGGAAAAATCAAGATCTGAACAATGGCCTTTCTTAGAGTTCCTGGACTAGTGTTTCTTTCATTCAAAAGCCTTCTTCTTTCCTAATGTCTTGGAGGGCAAGCCCTTTTCTAGCTCACTCTTTGGATGCCCTTCAGAGCTATTGCATAACAACCATGCTAGCGTCATGCGCAGGAGGTCTCAGCTGTTCACAAGCCTCCTCAGGTACGAAGGTTTATTTGCTTACGAACTGGTAGGTTTCACAGACTGGTGGCACTTCTGATGACAAGCATATTCTCCTTTAAACCATCCAACTAAAACAAAGCAGGGAAATGAAACACCGTTTAAACGTGTTCAGGATTAATAATATTCCAACTTAACTGGAAATATGAGTGTTCCTTCAGCAGTTTGTGTGTGTGTGTGTGTGTGTGTGTGTGTGTGTGTGTGTGTGTGTGTGCTGAGAATCAGAAGAGAATGCCTTAGGAACCGCTTCCCACTTTCCACCAAGTGGGTTATTGGATATGAGCTCTGATCCTTAGTCTTGGCATGTATGACCTGCTTAGCTATCTCTCTGACCCATCTCTTTCACACTTGATTATTCTAGTAGCGCTATCACCATCACTGGGCTATTTTACTATTTTTACCCAACCTCGTAACTGTGTTCAGCCACAGCATGTCTTGAATCGTCTCTTTTCAGTCTTCTAGGACACAGTGTCTTGTTTTATCTTCAAGAAATATGGAATACTTCACAGTTGCTCAATGTTGTCGTTTTGCAATCTTATCTTTTCTGCTATCTTAAATCAGAAAGAAAATATTTATGAGTTGAGCCACAGAGAACATTTAATCTGGTCTCCTAAGTAGATAAAAATCTTCCAATCTGAGATTCCACAGATGACTAAGTTACCATGCCAGGATGAAGACTCTGTTTTTCTAATAAGATTCTTCCTGCTTGTCCATTTATTGCAAAATGTCACTTCAAGCACAGGTAATGTCTCTCTCATGCATTCACGATACATAGAACTGAAAGCTTATGGCCCAAGCACATAGCATCTGGCACATTAAGGATAAGTGATTGACAGACACCTTGTTTTTCTTAAATTAATAATTTATATTATTTCACTATTACTAATCAGAGTTGTATTATATTAGAAGCACAGTATCTGTAGTATCTGTAATGTATTACAGAGCTTCTGTTTTTTTTTGTTTTTGGTTGTTTTTTTTAATATATATTCTGTCCTAAAGGAAACAAGTGTGCATTGTAAAATATTGGCTCATTGTAGTAGACAAAATAATAACCCCCCTGCCTGGAGATGCTCACATCCAAATGCCTCACAACTGGGGAATAAATTATACCTGCATGGAGAAAGTAAGGAGCTAAGGCTGCAGGTAGAATTAAAGTCTCTCATCAATTGTCTCAGGTTTTCTGGGCAAACTCAGTGCTATATAACAAGGGCTTCTGTAAGAGGGAGGGACAATGGGGTTCCAGGGGATAGGCTCAATATACAATCTATACCTGTAAGACAAATTTTAAAAAAAAACCTGAGGTAGTCTCATGAAAAGCCTTGACTCCAAGCTGCTGAACCAAAGAATGCATAATGCCTCTAGAATCTGACAAAAAAAAAATGTTCTAGAAAAAAAATACATGGTCCTGTGGACAATTTTAACCCAATGAGATACATTTAGGATTTTCCGAATAAGATTTAAAACAATAAGTGTATCATAATATTACTTATTATTTATTTATTATGCATTGCAATATGTATATTGTTTCAAATTATTGAATTAGTGGTTCTTAGAGTAGCCACAGAAAACTAATGAGCTTTTTATGTTATTGTTTGTTTTAAGGTGTGCGTTTGTTCATTTGTTTGTTTGTTGTTTGTTTAAGACAGAGTTCCTCTGCATAGCCCTGGCTGTCCTAGAACTCACTTTGTAGACCAGTCTGGTCTTCAACTCACAGAGATGTGCCTGCCTCTGCCTCCCAGGTAATAGGATTAAAGGTATGAGCCACCATGCCCAGCTGGTGAGCTTATATGTAGAGATATAAACAGAGAATTTCCAAATACGTGAAGATCGTGTGTATACACACACACACACACACACAGACACACACACACACACACACACACACACACACACACAATGACTCCTATTTATCACATTGAATAGCACAGTCTGGATCATAATTGAATATTTTCCCTTATAACCTGTCAAAGATTCACTAGATACTACTGGACTGAATGAGAGACAAGCTCTGCCTGACCTAAGAACTGGAACTGTGTTTAGTAACTCTGTGTTCAGTCAATATTTAATGAGGCTGTGTGGACGTGGTGTAGGCACCGTCAATATGACCCAGCAGCAGCAGAAGACAGCTACCCGTCAGCAGATCATGATTTACAGATGCATTCCTCTGCTCAGTCTTGGCTGCAGCAAGGACAGGTGATTTCAGCCTGCAAACCGGTCTCAACAGAACTGGTCCTGACCCCAGAAGAGGATGTCATTACAGGCTAGACGAACAGAAAAGCAGCTTCTTTTCACTCCAATCTAGGGAACTTTTGTAACCACACTGCTCTTGTTCTATTTCTCACATTGATTGTTATTCTATTTGGCTTAACCCCAACCTTTTGAAATTTTCACAGAAATTTTGGAAAAAAAAAAAAAAAGCAAAGTGAGGAAGACTGAAACAGCAGCAGATTTTTAGTATTTAAATTTTGTTCGAGAGACAGGATCTCACAGCCCAGGATGGCCTCAAACTCCCTATGTAGCTGAGAATGACCTTGAACTCTTCACTCTCCTGCCTCTACCTCTCAAGTGCTGGGATTACAGGCATAATCTACAATGTCTGCCAAGAGTTTAGATTTCAATTTGAAGTTTAAAGTACACCTGTAGACCTTTACTATTAGACAGTGAAGTCCAGTTACTTTTGGTGATTTTTCTGGTGACTGTGGAATTTGTCATTTACACCTCATAATAATGAAACTCCTCTTACTGAAGTATCTCTCTCTCACCTTTACATACTCTCCGTCCTCATGGTGATACACTGGTTCAGACTCTCCTGGATTTTAGATACTCTCCGTCCTCATGGTGATACCCTGGTTCAGACTCTCACGGATTTCCTGCACCAATCACAAAAGATACGATTGTAGGGCAGTTAGTATGTGCCAGGCCCTTCACTAAACATGTAATAAGGCTCTCCTCACCACCATCACATGACACAATTAAGGCTGGAAAGCACATGGGTAGCTTAATCAAATCAGATTGGGTTACGCACACCCTCCTTTATTTTTCTTTGTTTAATTATTGTTTAAATATAAGCACCTCATTCTTCCTATTCCCTTCCTTTCCTCCAACTCCTCCCATGAGTCACCCACCCCTCCCATGAGCTCCCTATTAAATTCTGGCTTCTTTTTCTTTAATTGTTATTGTCTCTCTCTCTCTCTCTCTCTCTCTCTCTCTCTCTCTCTCTCCCTCTCTCTCTCTCTCTCTCTCTCTCTCTCTCTCTCTCTCTCTCTCTCACACACACACACACACACACACACACACACACACACACACTAAACATAAAATACAACCTGTTGACTGTAGTGTTGCTTATATAATTTCAAGGCTTATCATTTCCTATTGGATCACCAAATAGGAGCTCACCCCGGGACAACTCCATCTTCTAATAACATAACTGGCAGTATAACTCCATTTCCTGTACATAACCATGTAACATCTCTCCCCAGACAATGCTCCTAGCAACCTCAGACCCTTACCTCCATCAAACTGTACAATGGGGTAAGTTTCTCCTCCCCTAGAAACCATCAAACTTAGTTTCTACTCAAACTTATTCCCAATGCATCCTGTTACAGAGTAGGTAGCATGCCCCTCTCGCCCACCATCAGCTTGGAGCTGATATGGGGGAAGGCACACCTGTGTCTTGAAGAGAACTTTTAGGGAGACTCTCCCTTTTACTCCCTTGTGTCTATGCACAATGGTGTTCTCTTCATTACTTTTGTGGCTATAACAAAACACCATGACCAAGACAACTTAAAAGAAAGAGTTTTGGGGGCTCACAGTTCTAGATGGTTATACTTTATAACCATCATGGTAGGGAGCCTAATAGCAGGCAGGCAAACACGGTGCTGGAGCAGTAGCTGAGAGCTTATTTCTAACCACATGCACTAAGAGGAGAGAGAAAGAGAGAGAGAGAGAAAGAGAGAGAGAGAGAGAGAGAGAGAAACAGAGAGACAGAGAGACAGAGAGACAGAGACAGAGTCAGAGACAGAGAGACAGAGACAGAGAGAGACAGAGAGAGAGACAGAGAGACACAGAGAGACACAGAGAGAGAGACAGAGAGACAGAGAGGGAAAGAGAGGGAGAGAGGGAGGGTAGGAGATATCTAGGAATAGCATGGTCTTTTGAAATCTCAAATCTCACCCCTACTGACACACCACCTCCAACAATGCCATACCTCCTAATCCTTCCCAAACATCTTCACCAGCTGAGGCCTAAGCATTCAATATTTGAGTCTATGGAGGTGACTCTAATTCAACAAGTGTACATATGATTACAATTAGATGTGTTATGGGAAGGGGCAGGTACAGTAGGGAATAGTATGTGACCAAGTCTATCAATCAAAATAGAGAACTCTCCTTACCATGCACTGAGCAAGCACACCCCTCTTTCTCTTGTGCCCTATAAAAAGAAATCCCAGTTAATAGTCAGGGCCTTTGAACCCTCATGCATGTGGCCTACTGCTCTCCTGCAGTGGAGGCTGATCTTTTCTACTCCATTGCTTAAAATAAAGTTTCCTTTCTATTGTTGCAAGTCTCCATGAGATTTTATTTAAATTCTTTTCATAAGCGGTCAAGAACTTGAAAACACTCAGCCCAGACACCAACCACCAGTCACATTAACAATACCATTTTATTAACTTTTAATGGAGGAACTGAGGCATTCAGAATATATGCAACGTTTCAAGATTATGCAGCTAGGAACATGCAAAGCCAGGTCGAAAATCTTGACCATGTTTCACATCCAGACTTCCACAGCTTTATTATGACGTACACCGGTGACCATCAATAATAGAATGGATGCCAGCCAATTGGTTAGTGTGCCAGTTTGGTTTTCTATTAATGTGATAAAGCATTGGCCTAAAGCAACTTGGGAAGGAAACAGTTTCTTTGGCTTACACTTAATGATCATTGTCCATCATTGAGGGAAGTCAGTGCAAGAATTCAAGACAAGAACTTGTAGGCAGTAACTGAAGCAGAGACCATAGAGGAGTGCTGTTTACGGGCTGGCTCCCCCAGGGCTCACACAGTTTCCTTTGTGTATACAGCCTAGGACCACCTGCCCAGGGATGGCACTGCCCATGTGGGCTGGGCCATTCCACATCAATCGTTAGTCAAGCAAATGTCCCACAGACTTGTCTACAGGACATTGTGATGGAGACATTTTCTCAGCTGAGGTTCTCTGTTCCCAGATCACTCTAGCTGGCATCAAGTTGACAAAAACCCAATCAGGACAGTTAGTTACTGTATTATAAAACAACATATCTAACCAACTAGTTTAATTAGTAGTTAACTAATTCCTTAGAACACACATTCTAAGTAATAAAACCAACAAACTTCATTTTTTTTTACTAAATAGAGGGACTGATATTTCTGCTTCTAAAATCTCAGAGTGCTTAACACACAGTGGGTATCCAGCTAGAATTCCAGAAAGGCCGAGCATTTGATATTGTATTCTCAAGTTGGAAAAAAATTTACAGTTCGGGCTCCTGGACTTTTACATAATCTTGGATGTGACCATATATAGGATTAAATGAGGGAAAGCTGGGGTCTCACTCCCACAGTAGTTCATCAGCCCTTAATTAGACAGCTAGCTGGTTTCCAGCATGCCGGTGATACTCTTTCCACTCTTGGTGCTTGCTTTGCTTTTAGATTGGATGATTCAGTCCCAGCCTCTATCATCCAGACTCCACCAGCAGCCTAACAGGAACGCAGCGTCATACTATTCTCCAATCCCCCTCCCGAGGCCATTCCCCACCCTTCCAATCAATGAGGTCAAAATTCAAATCATATTAAATTGTGCTGTTACTACATACCTTTTTAAAAAATAAATTACATTGTGTGTTTGTGTGTGTGTGTGTGTGTGTGTGTGTGTATGCATGAACATGCCACAGCTTTCCACACAGAGGCCAGAGTACAACTTGTGGAATCGATTTTCTCTTTCACCATGGGAGCCCACTGCCGGGGTCAGGGCAGATGGGACAGGACTTTACCTCCTTAGCCACATTCCTAGCCCAAGTGAAGATCTGCTGCTTGTCTCCTATAATCTTTAAGAAAAAAATAATCCTAAAACCTCGGTTCAAGCAGCCCCTTGCACATATACATTAATTGGAAAGGATCTCTGAAGTCCCTTGTTCCTCACCAAACCTACACACCTTATCTTATTGTCCTTTCTAATACAATGCATCAGAGTTTCATCCCGCTGGGTAAAATAATGTGTATGTGAAGAAAGTAATATATAATATATACTGTAATTCTCCTTTAAATATATGATACACTTCCCCTCTAAAGTCCCGGAGGAAGATGCATAGATGAGACCGAAAGCTTCAGCTTTGCTTTACTTCTATCTCCAAAATGTTACTGTTGAAAGAGGGAGCCAAAGCCATGGTTTTCTTCCAATGCTTTATTCTGGAGTGATACGTGAGGCTGGTGCCTTATGTGTGTACAGAAAATTACCCAGCACTGTCTTAATAACTACTCTTGGCTCGGAATAATCACCAAAGTCATATAAATGCTGAGACCACTCATCCCCCTGAATATCTGCCTGGCACACATTCCTCTCGCCAAGTGCTCCTACGTGATTCCACAGGGTGTTCATTAAGTAAACTTTTATTTATGTCTCCTTCCACTTAGAAAATAACTTTCTTAAGAAAATCTGGTGGCGGGAAAGATGGCTCAGCAGTTAAGAGCACAGGTTGTTCTTGCAGAGGATCCAGGTTCGATTCTCAGTACCCACATGGCTGCTCACCACTGTCTACAACTCTATTTCAGTGTATTCAATGCCCTCTTCTGACTTCTTCAGGGACCAGGTAGTCACATGGTGCTCAGACATGCATGCAGGCAAAATACACTCGACACACACAAAAAAATAAATAAATCATAAAAAAAATTTAGCCAGGCATGGTGGCACATTCCTTTAATCTCAGCATTTGGTAGTCAGAGGCAGATGAATCTCTAGCCTGGTCCACAGAGTGAGTTCCAGGACAGCCAGGTCTACACAAAGAAACCCTGCCTCAGAAAAAAAAATCTATTCAAGTTCCCTTGCAACTCTGCAATCATCCACCTCTTCCTGCCAACTACTTGATAAAGTCACTGTGTCATGTACTACCTAAGCCTGCGCTGGCATCAGGTGCCCACAGGGCTCAGAGAAGTAATGGGACTCAGAGAGGCAGGAGTGCCAGACCTTGTGGAAAAATGGGAAATCAGAGAGAGAGCACATGTCTCAATCTACACAGCATTGTCACCATAACGACTAGTCAAGATGAACCAAAATCTACATTCTTAGGGAAATCTTAAAATAATATGAATATCCGGACAACTTTGATATGTCCCTCACAGCTTTGTAACTCTGCTCTATGAATACTCCCTCCCTTATGTAACTAGGAGGTCAGTCCAACCACCCTGAGCTCTACACAAAGGCGTGATCATGCAACACCTCACAGCACATGCATCAGAGATCAGACGTTTTCCATGTTCAAGGTACAGGACTCAGAACTGCACAGAATTACTTGAAGTAATATTATACATCTTAGAAGATTCTGTTACCTATATTTAGTTATTTAACAGGTGAGGAAAAAAACTCAGAGAGATGAAGCAACCTGTTTAATATGCTCACCTCAGGGAAAAGACAACCTTGCATCCTAGATTGTCGCATTGCACAGACAAAGGTATTAAAGCTAATGATCCTTATCACATTGTTTATTTTCTTTTCTTTGAATTGTTTCAATCTTTCTCATAAAACCCAGACTCTCTTTGGAGGGTCAAAATTATTTTCATTCACTGATGCATTTCCAGTGTTTCAGGATTCTCATAATAAATAAAGGCCTGTAATTCTTCCTATATCAGTCCATCCCTCTGGCCACACATTACCATAGCTACCCAAAATGTAAAGAGTCTTACTTTCCACTGTGATATTTTCCTGTTTTCCAATTGACTTATAGCTTGGGGAATAATCATGGGAAGAGGCATGGAAGATAAGCTTCTGCTTTGGGTCTTGTAGAGTAAGCTGAACTAAGCTGTCTGCTTAGGAAGTTACCCCAGTTGAGTTAGGATGCCAACTCTGTTCTTTAACAGCTCATTTGATGTAAAGTACTTTACTTAACATGGGCTGCAGTTTCTTTATTGGTAATGACAGGTCCCCAAATGAGTGGCTTCTTTGTGTACTGAGCAAGCTCATAGAACCTAACAGCTCTGTGTACACCGAGTACTGTGATGGTTAACTTTTTGTGTCCACATGGTCAGGCTATGGCAACACATGCCTAGATAGGGAAGTCAAAGGTTTGTTTGCATATGATTAACATCTAAGTCAGTAGACTGAGTGAAGCTCAACACCCTTGTAGATGTGGTGGGGCTCATGCAGTCAGGGAATGGTTTTCATAAACCCTAAAGGAAGGAATTCTGTTCTGAATTGCAAGATCAGCCCTGTCCTGCTTCTTCTAATACATCTATCTATCTATCTATCTATCTATCTATCTATCTATCTCTGTCACTCCATCTGCCTGTCTCTCTCTTACACTCTCTCATTCACTCTCTCCTTAATATTCACAAACAATATATCTTTGCCCTAGACACTTGTTTTTCTAAAGCATACTGACTAATACAGATGGTCTTACATCATGGGGCACAAAATGAAATATCACAACAGAGATATCCTTGTTTCCATGATCAAATTAATTAGATGTCACTGGTACCTCCAGTGCTAAAGAAACATTTTCCCCGTATAACACAAGCAAGGGACAGAGATTTCAGACCTCCACTAACTTGCTTCCAAATACGTAGTTATGGTTAAAATAGATTTTACAACTGGAACCCCAACTTCCCTCCTCCATTTTGCTGAAGAGATGTCTACTAGGTCAAGCATGGAGGGGCAAGTCTGAGAAAAAGTTTGCTGCTTGGATGACAACACTACAGAATTTGATCATGAAACTCACACCCTAAGGACTTGGCATCCTCCTTTTGGTGTCCTCATTGATCATATTTAGCATTTTAGGGATCCCAGGAATAATGTTTCAGATTCTTATCCTACTCCTAGTACATGGAACTCAGAGAGGAAAACTACACAGTGCCTGGAGGGGATTAGAAACTTCATCTAATGCCATAGCCTCATCTCTGTCGCCATTTCTGTTTCTGGACACAGGTTGGTATATTCCTGATAGAGAATTGTAAAAATTGTTTTATCTATCTATCTATCTATCTATCTATCTATCTATCTATCACCTACTGATCTGTGTGATGTGTGTGAATTTGTATATATGCATCTGAGTACAACAAAAACATGTTTTTATCTATCATCTATCTATCTATCTATCATCTATCTATCTATCATCTATCTATCTATATCTATATATTACCTATCATTATCTATCATCTATTAATCTATTTCATATCTCTCATCTCTCTCTCTCTCTCTCTCTCTCTCTCTCTCTCTCTCTCACACACACACACACACACACACACACACATATATATATCATCTAGTGTGTAATATGTGTATTCGTGTAGATGCACTTGTACCATGGCCATTCTGGAGATCAGAGGACAATATGCTGAGGCAGTTCTCTTCTTCCACCCTGTGGGTCTAGGGAATCAAGCTCGGTCATCAGCCTTGACAGCAAACACCTTTACGCTGAGCCATCCTACAGGCCTGAGAGCTGCATGTTTTGTCATTATGATAACTGTGGCATTAAATGGGAGTTTAACAGAGTCAAAGTAACAGAAGATTTTTCTGAGGAATCACGAGGATCATTTGCAAACAACAGGGTGAGACAACGTAGGGAACCTGATCTGTGTAAACCTTAATAACTGCCATTTCATATTTGCTTCCCATATGCTAGGCAATTTTCATACATTATTCTTTTCAATACCCACCATAATCATGGACTTTGATTCATTTAAAAGAGACCAAGGATGTTGTGTAAATTCCTCTACTAGTAAGTGTATCTGGGCTCACGAAGTTGGTGCTTTAAAAACATTTTTAAATTAAAATGTAATGACATCCCTCTTCCTTTCCCTTTTCTCCTCCAGCCCCCTTTCATGCACCTCCTCCCTATTGTGAGAAGAAGTGATGGTGTGGCGCCCAGCCCCAGCTGTTCTGTCTACAAAACAGCTTCCGAACCTAATGCTCAGGGAACATTGCAGAAGAGGAGGCAGAGAGACTGTAAGAGCCAGAGGAATGAGATGTCTACTGTGAGATCGCATCTCCTGGAAGTGCCATGGAGGCTATAGCCACAAAGTCTCAGCAACATGGCTGCCTAAACAAGACCTACCTGAACCAGGACAATGCCAACAAACATGCTAACACGGAATGGGAAAAGCCCACGAGGGCTCCAACCCTGGACGCAGAACTACAGGCAACAGGAATACAGAGAGTGGGAGAAAACTGTTTTCCCCATTAAAGAACCCTCCAATTGGTTATCTAATACCATGTGGTCAACCCTGAAATCATATGCACACATTTAGCTACACATCACAAGCAGCTGATATGTTTAACTACAACCCTCCACTACCCTCTCAAAAGCTACAGTTTCAAAAAGCTGTTTCAAGGTGTTAGATATGGACCAACTATTTGTAGTGTTAGTAACCTTCATACCCTAACACTAGAATTCATGCTATAGTTTCATATTTGAACTATGATCATTTTTGACATGGCAAATTGTTCAGCGGTGTATCTCTCCATTCTGTCTTCACTCCCCAAACCATTCTAAGGTGAGCCTGCTCACACACCACCCCTAAGCGAATGTTTTGCACCCTAAAGGCTTTTTTCCTCTCGTCCATCATTTCTGAGACTCTCACACTGCCCCTGGGGACTGTCTGACTTTGTCAACATTCTCTTCGGCACACTCGGTCTCTTGCTGCCATCTGTACGTGTGTCTCTTCTGCTGGTTCTCAGGGTCATCCCTGAGCCCAGGCATCAGTCATCTAAATATGTGGAGTCCCCGGTGGGCTCTTGGCTGTCAGCTCATACATCTCCCTCCTCGGCAGCACCAACAACCCTCTATGTTAGTCAGGACTCAGGACACTCCAGGAACAGCCTCCATTGGGAAGCAACAGAGACTAGGAGGGGACTGTCATGGAGCAGCACATCTCTCACTGCCTGGGCCAAGAAGCACAAAATAGGGTGTGGAGGGAAAAGTCACTTGGGCCCAGTGTGCTTGGTACTTATGGAGAAACAGAGGACAGCGGCTCAAGACCTGGGCTTCAGAGCAGAGCTGTAGTGTGGGGCGCCAACACTGCATGTTACCAAATATGATCCTTGGGTAGGCAATGTGACCTCTGACTCTGTTCCCTTCACATGGAGGTAAGGGAGCTCTGAAGTGACGAAGCTTACTTAGTAGTTGACTAGGATGTATGGCTCACAAGTGTACGCTGTAGACAGGGGAACACCAAGAAGTCAACCCTCTTTTTTTTTTTTCCGAGACAGGGTTTCTCTGTGCAGCTTTGTGCCTGTCCTGGAGCTCACTCTGTAGACCAGGCTGGCCTCAAACTCACAGAGATCCGCCTGGCTCTGCCTCCTGAGCAACCCTCACTTTTATTGATTGCAAAACTGAGGCAGAGAAAAAGGAATAACTTACATGCACATGGCAGACTTTCCATATGACTTGCCCCAGGATTTTTACTACACTACTGACAGCCTTTCCAGAATCTTCAGGATCATGCTCTTGTCTTTATTTTTTATGCTTCATATATGAAAAGCTAATGTCTGTGGGTTGTTTTTCTTCTCCAATTAATGGATTTAAGGGGAGCTATTATGTCATCTGTTGCTGCTCTGAGGCGAGGGACAGAAAACTAGACAGGATTAGGCTGCCGTCGAGGTGAGCACGGAGCAGTGGAGTGGGAAGCTCACCGCAGCCTCCCAAACACACTTGTGGGCAGTGAAATAATCAGTCTCACACAGACCTGGATTAAAAACAAAACAAAACAGAACAGAATCCGTGGCTCCAATTCCCCACCAATTGCAGCTTGATAGAAATGGGTCCTAATGCAGACAGACGTAAAGGGCTCGAGCACAATTGTATTAAATGAATTCAAATCTTATTTCTTAAAGTGACTCTGAACAAAGCAGCAGCAGAAATTGATTAGATCCTGTGACTCACACAGTACGGGTCTTCAGGGAATATCTGTAGCACGACTGACATTTTATCTGCCCTGCAGACACCAGACACCAGGAGAAGATTCCTCTGAACTCACAGAGTCCTACAGCCTGCAGACCCGGGGCCTGAGGATACAAGCCTGACACAGCCTTGCCTGTAGGTCTCGCTTAGAGATCCTTAGCGTTTTGGAAAAGCTGGGAGAAAGGCAGCACTTGTTTTAATGTCACTATCTCCAGATTAAGCTCCCTTGACATTACTGCTCCCTAAGTCCCTGAGCACACCAGGTCTTTATCCCTAAGCATCGCATGGACAAAGCAGGTCTGAAAAGGAAACAGCCAGCTGGGAGTGAGCGTGGGAGGGCTTCTTTCTGTTTGTTCTGTTTTGACTATTTCTTCCTTGCGGCAAGCTTGTAGTTTCCTTAGTATACCTGGGCATCCCCTGTTTCTTATTCATGTGTTTATTTTGGTCTTCCAGACCCCTGTTTTTACTAAAGTCATAGCCGCTTCCCTTCCAGCTGCACTCACGCCGCATACAAAATAACAGTTGAGAAAACATTTTAATTATTCTCAACCACAACGTGGGCTTCTGAGCAACAACAAACAAGAGAGCCTTAGAGACCCGGAGAGGAAGGCTGGAGGCTGCCCGCATCAATGCCTGGGGAGGTGGCACAGCCATTCCTGCCAGGTCCAGAGGCAGAGCCCAGGCCCTGCTCCCTCCTTCGCCTGGCAGGGACTGGGTGAATTTGCTGAATTCCATCTGATAACTTGTCGCTGGCCAGGCGCCTCAGATAAGAAGTTGCTATGCTAAGCAAATTGCTTTTAGGAAAAGGTAGGTGTGTGTGTGTGTGTGTGTGTGTGTGTGTGTGTGTGTGTGTGTGTGTTAGGTGTAGGGGATAGTGGACAGTACTTTTAAAAGGAGGATAAAAACTCAAAGGACATTTTTTTTTTTCTTCAACTGGAAATGTAGTGGGAAGCCCACAGAACTGGGAACTAAGTCCTGGATATGCTAGACACCTGCTGCGTGACACTCTCTGAGTAGCATTTCCCTAATGTATAAAGTGTCAAGATCTCCACAAGGCCTCTGGGAGAAATAGAAGAAATCCAATGGAATGATCTTGAGGAGCAGAAAGGAACAGGGGGCCCCCAAAAGAAAGAAGGAGCTAATCAAAGAAGAGGAAAGGTGCCCAGGGGGCGGGGAGTGTAGGGGAGTATGGAGTTAGATGTGCTCCTGAGTAGGTTACTGGGAAAATATTAAAAGTGAAAATCGGTTTCTGGCTCCCTCCATTTTTTTCACCTTTATACATTTTTTTTTAGTATTTACACTGACACGGTAATTTTTGTGTTCACTGCGGAGTGAAAGAAAGAAAGCGCAGGAGAGAAATGAAAGGGAGCAGGTAGGGATGCCTGATTCTCTTCAGGTCGTCCCCAGGTCGCCCACAGGACATCGCCCACCACGGGAGAGGTGGCCTGCGAGGACCCGGCGCTCCTCCTGGGCACTGGGCCGTGAAACCGCCAGGGGGAGCTGCACGCCGGGAGGGGCGGAGCTGCTTTAAATCGCAGCGCCGGGCGGTTCTGCATCTCAGAGAACTCTGCCACTTCTCGCTTCCACACTCCGCAGCCGCCGACCCGGACCAGAAGCCAGAGGAGCCTCGCCCGCAGCCGCGCAGGGAGCAGGGGTCCTAAGCCATAACTCGATCGCCCGAGACCCCGCCACCTTCGGGAGCCCAGGTGTGCACCTTGCAAACTCCGCCTTCTGCACCTGCCACCTGAGCCCGCGCAGCGAGCCTGGGACCGAGCCATGGCCAACGCGGGGCTGCAGCTGTTGGGCTTCATCCTGGCCTCACTGGGATGGATCGGCTCCATCGTCAGCACCGCCTTGCCCCAGTGGAAGATTTACTCCTATGCTGGGGACAACATCGTGACCGCCCAGGCCATCTTCGAGGGGCTGTGGATGTCCTGCGTTTCGCAAAGCACCGGGCAGATCCAGTGCAAAGTCTTCGACTCCTTGCTGAATCTGAGCAGTGAGTGCACCCCCACCCCCCCACCCCTGGCAAGGACCCCGGTCCCTGGCCTCAGAGTCCCATTTCTCTGTAGTAACTTCATTCACCCCGGAGTTGTCCTGTGATTATATGGGGTTGCCTTCTCTAAGTTGGTCAAGGCTTCTGAGCATGTGCTCTGTCATGAGAAAGCAAAGAGAACCTGAGCCTCAGGTCAAAGCCCTAGATTTGCCACTAAGTCCATGCTTGGCACTTTCTGCCCTTCTGGGTGTGATTTGGCCTCAAATTCCAATCTGGGTGGGTGGAGAATGGGAGAGTGAAGACCACAGTTGGAATTCGGACTCTTGGGCCGCTTCTGCACGTTCTGATGGTGTTTGGGCAAGAAAAATGGTATACTTTGGGCAGGTTTCAAGCCTTCAAAGTTAAGTAGATGATTCGGAGATATCAAGTAAGGAACTGTCTGACTCTGGTGTCAAGGCGTTCCCTAAGCACAGCGAAGGTTCAATCTTTGTGTCTTTTGGCTTTTTCTCCCTGAAGAACCTCTTGAGATCCTCCCCACAAAAGTTGGCTTTCCAGGCTAGGGTCTGAAGAAGAGGCAGCTTGTACAGTGTTAAGTGTAGAACAAGAAGGCCGGTGGCATGTGGGAAGCGGGGGGTGGGGGGGATGGGGAGGTGGGGGTGGTCACAGAAGAGAATGGTTCTGAATAACCTGGCCAGTATGGAAAGAGAAAGGCACAGAAGGAGGCAGCCTAATGGGTGCCACCGACAGAGACAGACACAGCTGGGAAGAAGGCTGGGGGTGGGGGGTAGGGGTGGGGAGAAAGGGTCTTCCCATGTTGTCCCTTCTGCAAAGGGATCTCCATGTAATGGAGGATCTCTCCTCATACATGAAGTTAGAAAGGAGTATGTAGACAGAAATATTTCTACAGGTCCTGGGGAAACAGATAAAATGCCTTCACCTTCACGTTTAGGTAAAATTTTTGAGTGCTTTATTAGAAAGTCATTACATTCCCACCCAGGTAATACCCTTGGTGGCTGTGTCCTCCTGCTGGAGAAACCGCACTGGCGGTGTTCTGTGGGTCTGTGCCGCCCTTTAACTCACAGGAAGACCTCCCTTAGCCTTTGCCTAAACAAAGCTATCCCACAGTCCTCTGGGAGTGCTGGAGTGAACAGTGCTGGCATTGTCCCAGCAAAGGCACTTCATTTCACAGTTATGGGAACTGCCACCAATCAGCTGGACAGCCTGAGTACCTGTAGAATTTAGTCAGCCAATGTGGTTTTGTCTCCGCATCTGGACACCTATGTCAAAAGTAATCAATAAATTTGCTAAGTGTGTGTTGCTTATTCTCCTCCTGGATACACTCAGGCTGTTAACAATTGGGAAATAATGAACATACTGGTGGGAAGAGAAACGCATTTAAGGAAATCGTGCCGGGCACTTTCGGAGCTGTGCTATGGAACTGGCAGATGAGATGTGTTATGGACAAGTTCAGAGAGCTTCCCTGCCAGTTTTATTCTTCTGATCCAAATTCTTCATTTCATCAGGTTGAACTTCCTCAAATGGCTGGGTAGAATCATGGTCGGTGCAGCAAATGCTCAGATCATCCCTATCCAGAATACTATATGAAATGTTTTATTATAATTTATCCCTTGCTGATATAGTTATTATATTTCTTAAAACTGTGACAAAAGCAGTAAATATCCTTCCATCACAGTCATTTAACGAAACTGCCTGTTTGTCGAGTTGTTTTAGCGGAGAACAGCTTCCGACTTCTGTTTTGGTTAAAGCCATAGTTTATTCAAGATGGAGCCCAGCAGCCTCTTTCCCCAAACCAATTCCAAGGAGCGTGAGCCTTGACTCATACCTTCTCTCCCAGCTGAGCAGTGATTCACTAAGGTGCCTTTGGACCAGACCCAGAAAACTTGTCTCTGTTTCTCCACCTGAGCTGTGGAGTTCACGCCCACCTGATGAAGAGATCTGGTTGGTGATTCACTGGCTGGTTTTGGTGTAGTTCCATGACGCCTAGAGATGAAAAGGTTTATTCAGTGCATGTGTGTGTGTGTAGTGTGGCTCCTGAAGGTTACCTCTCACAGGATGCTTTGAGGTGAGAGGCACTGCTATAGGTTTCCTGAGATTATACTTTTGAGCTTCGCCAGCAGAGCCCTCCTCACCTAAGTATCAAGACAGAGTGTGTCAGCATTTTGTAACCAGACATTCCAGGATGCTTCTTCTGTTGTATCTGGTATCAGTTGTGAAAAACACATGACCTTTACACAATGTGTGTAGGAAGTGTAGTATTATTACACCCCATAGAGAACCACTGTATACAGCAGAAAGAGGCTGTGTTGTATGTAGTTTTGACCAAACAGTTTGGGAAAAATGTAACTGATAAATTTCCTGGAGAAGCAATTGTTACACCATGAATTATGGTCTATAACAGCTAAGACCGATTCCATCTCCCTGCATGTGGTATTTCTAGAATGATGATGCTTGTAGCTGAAATTTAGACATACAAAGGAGAGGGCCGGGTGCAGCTCTGGTAGACTTTTCTTTGCCTACTTTACACATCACTCTTGGTTTTGATTTCATTCCCAACATCGTGGGAAGCCAGTTGCCTGTTTAGCTAATTGCTTCTGCTTGCTTCACTTTAATAGCCAAAGACAGGGCTTTCCCGGGAGGCTGCATGTTGGGAGGTATCAAAGCAGAGAAGAAGTAAGCATTTTTGTAGGAATGCTGTTGTGAAGATCCAAGCACCAGACAAATGGGAGGTTATGCTAGACTCTCTTTAAGTCTCATCTAGCCCTGAACTTCTGTAATTTGTTTATAAGCTACCCCAGCCTGTTGAACTCGCTCTGCATGAATCCACATGTGTGTAGGTGTGCTTAATGAGTATTGGTTGTCATGAGGTTTCCCAGCACTCTCACCATGATGTCAGGCTCAATCAGAGGACTGAAATCACTGACTTGGATGTCTGTGCAGCACAAGCAGAGAGGACAGGCTTCTCCGGTCTCCTCTCTGCTGCCGAATAGTGAACATTCAGAAAAGCCATGGGTGTGCAGAGTGCGACACGAGTGAAGCAAGAGCCGAGACTCAAAATGAGAACACATCGAGCTCCTGCCCCAGATTGCACTGTCCAGGGGGAGCCACTTGATCTCCCCAGACTCAGGTGGATTCAGCACTTGCAAACTAGGGCAGAGTAGGAGGCACAGACGGATGAATCAAAGGTCCACTCATCTAGTCAGCAAACCAGAGCCTGGCCGTATTTCCACTTAGAGGAACGCAGCAAAGACTCTAGCCGGTGTGAGTTTTCTTTGTTACGAACTTCAGTGATGAAAGAAGAAAAAGCAAGTGACATAGCACAGGTTTCCTAGATCGGAGTGATAATAGTGTCATGGACAAAGTTATCTGAGGTGGGGAGCGAGTGGGAGAGGTCGGAGGGAGGAGGAAAGGGCAGTGGGAAAATGATGTAATTATATTTTAATAAAAACAAATAGTGCCACGGAAATAGTAATGCAGGACATACATTTAATCATGAGCCATTCTGAAAATGAATGTTAGGTTTTAAAAGAGAGAGCAAAACTTCTCAGGATTCGCTGAGTGGTGCCAGGCCCTCATCCTCCAGGACTGCTTGGACCACTGATTTAACTTACATGCTGACATCACACGTGGTCCACCCGCTCACACACCTGTGAAACAGAAACGCAACAAGGAAGGCGCATGTGAAACTTTGAACACCGGGAAAATGAAAGCCGTGGTAATTGAAAACTCCACAGCAATGGACTCTGAGAGTCTGTGAAAGAGAAAGGGCCTTTTTGCTCAAGTCACACAGCAGGCAGTTACCTTGTCCCTCAAGACTTATTAGGACCGTGTGAGAGCAGAAATACCATTAAAATCTGGCTTGCTCATGATACATAGAGTATAGGGTAGGAATGGTAATGGGGTATAGTGCAGAGCATGCACAGTGCCAAGAGTTTATGGGGATTCTACTGCTTGGAGAGCATGTCTTTAAAGTTGGGGGGGGGGGGAATATCCCCTGCCTGTCTATGCTTGTCTTTGCAAACTTTGATTAAAATAACTGTAGTAGAAGGGTAGTGCCTAACTCATTTCTTGTCTTATAAGTAGAGATCTTTGTAAGTATTTTTTTAATTATACTTTCAGGTTGAGAGTGGTGAGAACTCCTTAGGGGGTCTTTAAGCTGCAGATTTTTCAATCTGGCTGAGTGTAATTAAAAGGCTGCCTTCCTGTTTACTGCTGGATAATGCTCAGAAACAATAGTGTAACTTTTCCAATATTTGCTAGCCAGGTTCTCCACACACAACTTTAGTCAAAATGTTATAGAGCTAGCTACAAATTTAAAGGCCCAAGAAAGAAATGAAAGTGCTCCTAGGCATAGTGCAATAATATATGGATGTATTTCTGCTCCAAATATTATTTTGTGACATTCACACTTCACTACCAACTTCTATGTTCTGCCTCCCTCATTCTGTTGAGAGAGAAATGCCAAAACAAGAGTTCATTGAATACAGAACTTAAAAACTGTATCAAGTTAAGGGAAAAGTACAGTTTTTCCCCCCTCTGCATGAATTTCTAGCACTTTGTAGCCTAACTTAAGCTTAGTTTTACATGCCAAAATTTCAGCATCCCTGGACCCTCAAAGGAAGTGTTTGTCAAATAATGATTTTGAAGATTTAGCTTAACATAAGTACGTACTTTCTATATCACATTATCACCAGTTTTGAAGAGTAAAGGCATCCTCTAGTTCAAGCTCACTGAGAACAGATTGAATGATGCATGTGATTGTCAGGAAGTGTGAGCAGCCCTTTACATGCAGCCCTCTAGCAGCCCCTCACTCTTACACAGTTTAGGTCTCTGACTTGAACGATTTCCACAAGACCTTTATTGGAAAGAATTCACTCAGTCCAGCTGAGAACTCCAGCTTAGAATGGATCTCGACACAAAATGGCCACAACCTTAGATAGAACAATTGTTTCTTTGTCTGACTTGTAATCCGTCATTATAGGTGCCCAGCTAGTAAGTTTTCATGCTGTTACAATTTTCCACCATTGTCTGTGGTGTGCCAGAAAGCTTGTGTTATTTTATATTTCCTGCACATACGTTATGGTTAGGAGTTATTCAATGTCTCTATTTGATGACAGTCTAATATAAAACAGAAGATAATTTATAATTCTATGGCTTCCAGGTGTAAATGGAAAAGGTTGCTTTGCAAAACAACATTTTTATTATGTACTGCTTTATCATGTTTTAAAATAAAAAATAAGGCCCCTCATCTCTATGTTTTTGTAGTTACAAAATATATTGTCCATTGGCTCCATGTCTGTGTGTTGAACACTGTAAGAAAGGGAAGCATTGTAACATTGTTAGCAAGCATGGGATAAGAGTATCTGTCATTTCTCCTTAACTTTGCAAAAGTAGTAAATAAAAAGGAATGGCATGAAGCATAGATGCCTTCTTGTTAATTTAAAGATGACAATTGTGTGAATATTTGGTAATTGTAAGTGGATGCAGATGGCATGTCCGTAAGCTATACCTGGTGCTCTTTGAATAGAAAACTAGATGTTTCACCAACACCTTAAGTGGAAGTCCTCAGGACTTTCCTCTTCATACCACAGCAGGGCTGTGATTCCGTGGAAAGTTTTCTACTGGTTGTGTGAACAGCTTCAGTTCCTAGTAATGCCGTGGGCATGGAACATGGCTTTGATCCCATCCTTGAGACTGATGCTCAGGAGCCTCCTCCTGAAGGATGTCTTGTGCCTAGTACTCAGCCTTGTGGGGCTGCTGGCCTGTGCTTTGATTTCATGAGTGGATTAGAATAACTATTACATGGACTAAGTCTGAGTGGAAGATGTGTAACAAGCACAACTTCCAGAGCGATCAAAGACACCAACGGAAGTCATTCCGTAGAGAGTCAATACACAAATGAATATGACAAAATAGAGAGGAGGTGCCTGAGACAGAAGAGGCTGTCTACCTCTGTGAAGGGCTACCATAGCATTAGTGTTTTCTAATTATATTGTTTCTTCACTAAGGGTAAAAGTCAGGTCACCGCGCCTTAGGATCCTCCAATAACTTCTCATTATTTGGAATAGACTCTGAACTCATGACCATGGCCTACAAAGCTTTGATGTATGTGTATGATGTGTAATGTATATGTTTGAATACGTTTGTATATGTGATATATATATATATATATTATACATACATAAACACACATGCCATCTGCCAACCTTGGTAAACATCATTGCACTCCACCATTTATCATTTATCTGTAGGCTCACCAGTTGCCCCAATTTACTCAGGATCCAGGGCCTTCTTAGGATGCTGAACTTCTCATTTAAAATATAGAGTATCCTGGGCAAACAGGCAGGAGTAGTCACCCTATCCTCCATCACATAGATCCCTTTATTGATGGCAGCATCTTCCCAAAATGTTTTCCTTCTGAGCTGAACACTGAAACCAAATCCAAAATCTGTGTTTTATAAGATCATAATGATTTAGTTTTTCACTTTTCTAGTAAGTGACGATTGCTCTTGCAACCACTGCTAATGAATCAGAAGGAAGTGAACACCTTAAGTGGAAGTCCTCGGGACTTTCCTCTTCATACCACAGCAGGGCTGTGATTCCGAGGGAAGTTTTCTACTGGTCATGTGAACAGCTTCAGTTCCTAGTAATGCCGTGGGCATGGAACATGGCTTTGATCCCATAGCTCCTACATCACCCTGGAACCCTGCAAGAAGTGCAAGAGAGGTGCACATATGTGCTTATTGAACACTTATGAGCAGATGAATTTGACGGAAGAGGCAGAGAGTGTACTGTTGAGTATTTTATTTTATTTTTTTATAATTTGATTTAATATTACATATCAGCCATGGATTCCCCTGTCTTCCCTCCTCCCGCCCCCTCCCTCCCCCCAGGCCACCCCCATTCCCATCTCCTCCAGGGCAAGGACTCCCCTGGGGATTCAGCTCAACCTGGTAGATTCAGTCCAGGCAGGTCCAGTCCCCTCCTCCCAGGCTGAGCAAAGTGTCCCTGCATAGGCCTCAGGTTCCAAACAGCCAGCTCATGCACTAAGGACAGGTTCCGGTCCCACTGCCTGGATGCCTCCCAAACAGATCAAGCTAATCAACTGTCTCACTTATCCAGAGGGCTTGATCCAGTTCCATGAGGGCTCCTCAGCTATTGGTTCATAGTTCATGTGTTTCCACTAGTTTGGCTATTTGTCCCTGTGCTTTTTCCAATCTTGGTCTCAACAATTCTCGCTTATACAATTCCTCCTCTTTCTCGCTGATTGGACTCCCGGAGTATTTTGATGAAAGAGTAAAAATTGCTTCCAAATATCGCCGAAATACTGTGAAAATATGTTTGATCCCATTTACAAAGGGGTTAATGTGATTCTGCCATCGATTGCGATAACAAGGATAGAAACTGGTGTTAGTGAAAACTCTGTGGTGTTCCAGAGGTGTTTGTTTCGAATTTGAATTGGTAACCTAACTGCTCAGTCTTGAACATGTGAAGACTAGGCCTGTGTACACATTAAATATTGGGGCTGCCATCATCGTAGTAACCTCTGAAGACCAGCAAGGAGCAAACTGTTCTAACTCACTGGATAGAGATATTGTCCCTCATAGTCCATAAAATACAAACATGGCCCTAAAGAATATTAGGTAGTTTTTCCAAGATCCTAGTTTGTTGCATATACCTTCCATTTCATGTATTAAGACTGTAAGACAATGATGTTCAGTTGAAAGAGGAAATAAATCTGTAATTTAAAGATCTTCTAACCAGTGTAAGCCCCCCCCCCCATATTGTTATACCATAGTGTTGGCTTTCAGCTTTTATTCTTTAGGAAACACCCTGGCTCAGTCTCTCAAACTTGACTCTGTCTCTCATGCTAACACAACAGAACAAAGATAAGAATGGTAACTTTAGAAAATTGGTGGAAACCTGAGAAATACAAGTTGGAGTTATTATCTCTGACATTATAACATGAAGATTTTGTAGTTTTAAAAACTGGTGGTGTCATTATCTGTGAATCTACTGCTCTGCTCCAAGTTACCTTCTTAAAGATTGCCTTAACACTAATGTTCTAGAAGGTTATATCCTTTCCCACTGAACTTCTCATAACTAGGGATAAAATGTTGCTTATCCAGCCATGATCGTCTCTGAAAAAAATCTCATTTATCATCCATAGTCACTTTTTTTTCTGAAGTTTAAATATAGTCTAAAACTAGTGACTAGTACTAAATATGTGTTTTAAGCCATTTATTTGTAAATATGTGTTTTAAGCCATTTATTTGCAAATGGTGACCATTAAGGATAATATGTATGAATGTTAGTTCAGAATCTCAATACTCAGGTAGTAAGGATTACATATTCAATTCAGTGAGACCTACTCAACTGATTCATTAATAATTTTTTTAGTTGGCTTTGAGGTGAATAGCTGAAGTCCTAGCCATCCTCTAGACTGTGCTCATCTTCCTAGCAACAGCTCTGATGGTTACAGTAGAGGCGTCCCTTCTTTCCCTCCCAGAGAACCTTCAAGTACATCTCATCTCCCACTGTTTTTCCACTGCTCTAGGAGGATTTTTATATGTCCCAAATGTTTCCTCTCAGGTACTTTGCAGGCAACGCGTGCCTTGATGGTGATTGGCATCCTGCTGGGGCTGATCGCAATCTTTGTGTCCACCATTGGCATGAAGTGCATGAAGTGCTTGGAAGATGATGAGGTGCAGAAGATGTGGATGGCTGTCATCGGGGGCATTATATTTGTCGTTTCTGGTAAGAGAAGCCCCTCCTCCTCCCTTGCCTACTTTTCTCAAGTGTGGTTTGAATCTACTTTTCTAGTGTTTAGTTTTTTTAGTTTATGTTAGATTCATTGTACTTGAAAAGTTTTGTTTGTTTGTTTGTTTTTGTTTTTGTTTTTCAAGACAAGGTTTCTCTATGTAGCTTTGGAGCCGATCCTGAAACTCACTCTGTAGAACAGGTTGACCTCGAACTCACAGAGACCCACCTGCCTCTGCCTCCTGAATGCTGGAATTAAAGGCGTGCACCATTCTCAGCTGTACTTGGAAAGTTTTAAAGTATCTTACCACTTGTAAAATACTTTACAGATACTTATAGGGCCTTACAGTCAGTTGGCTTTAGTGTTCTCAGTAAAAATCAAATGAAAAGTTGACTTGTGGACACTTGTCAGGTACAACCATGAAAGGACTTGGGTGCTCGCTTGTTTCATAGCCCCAGACTCTTTAGATTTAGAAAGATGTCCGACACTTAGCAAAAGAGTCTGGACCAATTTTATGTGATTCAGAATATGCTCTTTGGTAGCTATAGTTGTGGTACATGGTGGTACATGTGATCCTGGCATGAGAGAGATGATTGCAGGGAAATGTGGAGTTCAAGGTCAGCCTCAGCCACGTAAGACACACACACACACACACACACACACACACACACACACACACACACACACATACACACACACACACACACACACCCCACATTAAAAAGGACCTTAGAAAATGTTAATAATGTGTTTCAGTATATCTAGGTACAGAAAAGACTAAGAAAATATGAATAGTATGTTAATGATACTGGATTGGGAAAAATGGGATTGGAGACAGTAGAGAAAGATAAAAGTAACATTGTAGATGGGCAGAGCTAATTCCACAATAAACATGATGTGCCCATGGATCAGAAAGAATATAGGTCAAGTGGGGTGCAGCAAATGGAATATTGACAAGGCAGGGTGTAAGGTTAGCTGAGTTAAGGAAGCAAACAGTACAGAAAAGGATTTGAAAACTGTTGTCAAAATAGGTTATGTGTCACACAGAAAACAAGTAACATTTTCTGCTTCATTCAAATGTTGACTGGCACGTTAGGTTATATGTTTGAGGAACAAAGAAATCTGAATGATGGACACCATTTCAGAACTTTCTAAGGATATGTTAAATATGATAGATATTATATTACAGGTATGCTATTGATTATGTTCATATGTAGACACTATATAATACATAGATTGAGCAACAGGCTACTGTATAGATCCCATGTATTATATGTAAGTAATAATCGATTACACTGGTGATATAACTACTAAAAATAAGAATTAGATTTTATTTCTTTATTTCTCTCGTTGGCAGAAGACCAGTGGAGGGTGTAGATCCAGCATAGTTTGTGGCGTTAGCCAGTAATGGAAGCAGACTGTGACTTTGCTAAAGATGTGGTTCAAGTGACCAGATGCTCCATTTGTCCAAACACAATTAGCTCCTACCTGAAAAGACATGAACAAATTTTTATTCCTAACAACTTAAAGTTACATCAAAGACTGTATTGTATCATACCACACCCATCCCCACAATTCCCACAAATACCACAGACATACACAATTCCAAGTGCAATCTAGGATGGCCTCAGAAGTCCAGGTGGCCAGATCAAGAGCATGTGCATAATCAGTTTACCCAGGCACCCAAAATGATCTTATGTACCATCAATTACTATAAAAAGAAGTTACTTGTTTTCTTTTAAAATTAGTTTTGGATTTGACAGTTTTATGTACATTTATTATATGAATCATGGTATGTTGAAGTGTATATATATTCTACAATGAATAAATTAAATTATATGTATGTTTTGCCTCAGATTTTATTTCAGCCACTGTAGCATAGCATTTCTTCTTCTTCTTCTTCTTCTTCTTCTTCTTCTTCTTCTTCTTCTTCTTCTTCTTCTTCTTCTTCTTCTCCTTTTTCTCTTCCTTTTCCTCCTCCTCCTCCTCCTCCTCCTCCTCCTCCTCCTCCTTTTTCTCCTCCTCCTCCTCCTCCTCCTCCTCCTCCTGCTGTTTGTTTTTCAAGACAGAGTTTTTCTGTGCAGCCCTAGCTATCCTGGAACTTATTCTATACTCCAAACTGGCTTTAAACTCACATGGAGCCACCTGCCTCTGCCTCCCTAATGCATCACCTGGCTACCCTCTAGTATTTTTAAGGACCCTATAGTCATTATATCATTAAAGAAATATCTCAAGCTTATTTTTAATTTCTACTTGAAAGTTTGTATCTTTTGATGAGTATCTCTTTGGATAAAAATAAATGATGTAATTTAGACATCATATAAACACTGGAATGAATGACATTGCCCAACTCATTTCCTTTCATTATTGATTACAAAATATCATGAACAATTGAGTTCACTTATGTAAATCAGTCCATTGTGTCACCTCCCCAAATGATTCCAGTGTTAGATATTGCCTTAAACCTGGGACAGAAAGACTCTGGATGATCTGGCGCATTCTGAGAGAGGTTCTACTTCCTGTGTTAGTTAGCTCTGATTTTGCTGCTAAACCAAAACCTAAAAATCAAGTTTGAATTTGTCAAGAATAATGCAGGAGGATTTTCATCTTACCTTTTGTAGGCAGTTCTCTGCTAATATGAACAAACATTTTTTTAAAGTAGTTTCATATGCTAAACTACAGTACTGCAGAACCTTTGGCAGAGGTTTTGAATAAGATGGACCAGGTGAGTTGTTCCCCAACAACACTATTAGTGCCAGTGGCCTTGGACTATAAATAAATAAGACATCATAAATAGCATAATCTAGGCCCAACTTCAATCTAATTTCTTTGTAATTCTTTGCAGAACAGTTGGAATAAATCATATCTAAGTCAAATTGATTTCCATAGTAATAAAATAAAATGTCAGCACTCTTGATGAGATTCAATTCTTATAGAATACAATTAGGTTTAATAGTCTGTGTTTTGGTACTCAGTGTCCCACAGTGATTAATGGCTTTGCTTTGAATTTCTGTAGGTCTGGCGACTTTAGTGGCCACAGCATGGTATGGAAATAGAATTGTTCAAGAATTCTATGACCCCATGACCCCCGTCAATGCCAGGTAATGCTAGTCATGCATAAAATAGTTCATTCTCTGAAAATCAACCCTTTTTGTGTTCGGCAGACTCCTGTCAGTGCCTTAGTTTCTCAGAGTTGCTTTCAAGAACTGTATGGAAATCTGTGTTGAACTTGCAAACAACTTAAATGACCTCTGACTCATGTTAGAATGAATTTGATAATTGCTTTAACAGCCAGAACTGATGACAAAATGCACTTCAAAGGAGAAATGTTCTAAGCTGGATTCTAGCCAACAACATATCACATCTTTTTTCTTCCCCGAATATGAACAAAGATGCTAATGCATTGGACACGTTCTTCTTGAAATGTATTATGGTGTTTCCAATACCTATGATCACTTGTAACTAATATACATGTTCATGATGTATTGAAAAAAATAGAACCACCATAGTGGTTAACAAATAATGCTTCATTCCCAATAGTATCCACATGAAACTATGATGTATTTTTCTAGTACATTCAGATGTCACTTTAAAATTTTGTGTTCCATTACTACTATAAAATTGACTTTATAAAGGTCACCTTTCTTAATAGTTCAAGTTTTGCAGGTTCAGGACCTGAGTCTTGGCTCTCAGGTAACAATGCTCTTTGATCAAGGACAAGGCTTATTGTCTCACTGTCTTCCCATCTATAAAGCTTAATAACCACATTCAAAGCTAGAATGTTAAGATGTAATTACTGTTTGTGAGTGCTAGGGTGAGTGAATGAAAAATTCCAGTGTTTGCAGAGATAAATGTGCATCTTTTTATACAGTCGCCCACACACAGAAGAACATAGGCTTCAGCAGTTTTTGGAGCCTAGCCCATCCTGTAAGATTTATGATGTAGGGACAGAAACTGCTGGAGGTCAATGGGCCGCATTTTCAGCAGAGTAATAATATTAGGATTGCACGAGAAAGCATTTTATAAATTGCCGGGCTCTGTACGCTTGTTATTGTGTGATGGCACATTACCCTGAACACCCTCCAGGGAAGCAAGTGAGACAGTCTGCTTCGAGGGAAGAAACAATGGGTGAGAGGTAGAACTGCTGCTGGTCCAGAGCTGCAGCAACTGAGCATTGCATCAGGACTCCAGCCCTGTGACTTCTACAGCCAGCCCTTTTCTCTGTGTGATGCCCATAGTCAGCCACAGGTTCCTCATCCCAGGAATGTGGATTACTGTGTCCACCTGGCCTTTTTCAATCCGAAATCAGCCATGGGATATTTAGATGTCTTTCTTTCAAAATATTAGCTTTATATTTTATTTTAACTAGGTTCTCTGATCACTAATCATTTTTTGTTACAGAAATGTTTACCATTTGAGGGTAGTAGACTTCGTAAGCAATAACTTAGGACTGTGGCCCAGTCCTCACTTCCCAAGTGTCTAAACATCCTTTCCAAGCCTCCTTTTCTTGGAAAGGTCTTTGGAAATATTTGTGTAATTAAACTGGTGTATTGCATGTCATATTGCTGATGTACTCTTGCAAATTATTGATAATTACAATGTCAACATTATTTCATGAATGTGCTCACAAATAGCAGCTCCTAAGGGATCATCAAGTTATTTTAATTATAAATTATATAAAATATATATTGCTATAATATATATATATAAATATATTGCTATTGATTTTCTCCTTTTGCCAATGGTCCTCATAAGCAACACATTGCTGTCTTTCTTTCAGGTATGAATTTGGCCAGGCCCTCTTCACTGGCTGGGCTGCTGCCTCCCTCTGCCTCCTGGGAGGTGCCCTACTTTCTTGCTCCTGTCCCCGGAAAACAACCTCTTACCCAACACCAAGGCCTTATCCCAAGCCGACACCTTCTAGTGGGAAAGACTACGTGTGACAGAGGCAAAGGGAAGAAATCCTGCTGGAGCAAATACAAAGTGGACATTGAAACTAGTATTGACATTAAGGCCTTAAACTGTTGACTATGGTGATCTGAGCTGTAGTATAACAAAAGGAAGCATATTTTTGTACATCCCTGTGGTTATGAGGGGCTTGGCTGTGCCTTACCATCTTTCCTGAGTACAGGAAGGAAGCCTTTTGCATTTGAACTGCTGCTTCCTACTGAGTAGTCCTACTCAAACTGGGGAAGGGTGCTCCTTAAACGTGTATAAATATGTATATATACATATTTTCTATTAAAACATAGACAGTTAAAAAACTCTTATTCTCCTCATATTGGTACCAGCATACTTAAAATGACTAAAATACAGACAATTCCATATTGACTAAGTAAGCCTAGTGATCTATTTTTCTTTCTTTCTGTGAACATGTGATCAATCAAATATCACTCCCTCATCAGCAGTTAGCATCCTTGCCCTAAGACCAAACTTCCTTATCAAGTCTGACTTCATTCCCTTTCCCATGTGTACTCTTCACAACAACATATTTAATTTTTTTTTTTTTAACTCTGACAACAACTGCTTTTTCAACCTGGTACTTTGAGGTTTGTTTCTAACTCCTGAATCTAATCACGAATTTCCCAGCCCACATTTGAAGCTTAAAACAAGTCTGAATCACTTAGCACATCCATTTCTGAGCTGTGGGAGCAAATCTTCTGGACAGCTGATGTTTTTCTGCTGACCTTCCCTCATGGTCCTTGCCCTTTGGTCTGTAGCCGTCTTGTTTGCTTTGAAAATATTTGTTTCACTGAGTGGCTGTACTGCTAACCCTGTAGTTGAAACAGTTTTATTGATTGCATTTTTCACGTACTTATTCACCATTCCATATCCTGTCAACTACGTTTTTCTTCTTCGCTCCTCGGCTATCTTGATTTCTCACATATAATTATCATATGGTTTAGCTCTTCTCTGGGAGGTGTGGTCTGTTTATCTGCACGAAGTGCTAGACTTGCAGGAGCGATAATATAGTGACAAATATTCTCTCTGTAGCTGTGAGCAATTTACAGTCTTTATACCTCTTTTCCCATCTGTCAAATTGGGATAATTACACTTAACCAGCTGGTAGAGGTAATGTGAGCATTAATTAGTTGATATGACTCTCATTCTTTGAACATGAAATATGCCTAAGTAGTGTTTTTCCTTGCTCAATTAGCAGTTTTGAAGTCACTGAATAAAATCTCCACACACGCCTTCACACTGTTCTGTATCTTTCTTTTTTCATGAGACTATTTCCTCTCCTTCAGCTCTGCCTGGCCTCTTGTTGGTGCTGTTTCATTTTGACAAATGCTCTTACTATTCTAATCTGTAGGAAAGGCCCTTCAGCAGAGCAAGATGATGTAGTAGAAAGGGTGTTGACATTGACGTTTTGAGACCTGGATTTGAATCTTGGTGCTATCACTTAATGACTGACTTGGGCAAAGGCACTTGGTTGCCCTAAATGTATTGCTACATCTACACAAGTTCTTTAATTCCTGCCCTGCCTATGTCACAGGATTCGAGAGGGGACACATGCAAACATGGTTTTATGAGGGGAAACATGTTGCTCTATAGTCATCAAGGAATTTAAGTTAATAGGTTTTGTGGTTATTTTTTAAACAACTGGAAAGAGAAAGTTGTAAATTGGGTCTCTTTCCTTAAGAAGTCTCACAATGAGCTACTAAAGCTCACTAAGTTAAACTGATCTTAAGTCTTTAAAGTTTTTGTTGAGACAGTGTCTCAATCTGTGGCTCAAGCTGGCCAAGAACTTTTGTGTCATCCAGAGATTCTTGTGCGTCAGCTTCCCAGCTGTTGAGATGATATGCATGATCCCCCTGCTCCCCACGACATTACATCTTAATTTCATCAGTCTGTAACTAAGTAAATGTAATGAAGGAAATTGACAGTATGGACACTAAAGGAGAATGAAGTGCTCTTTGTGAAGTGATACTTTCAAAATTGGATAGAAGCCAGCAGTTCTAGAAGAGATTGAGAACATTTAGTGGTAAAACCACATGGAGAAAGATATACAAAGGATGGAGTCATGTGGACTTGGTTCTAGAAGAGACTGAGAACATTTAGTGGTAAAACCACATGGAGAAAGTTATACAAAGGATGGAGTCATGTGGACTTGAACTATATATGTTTTACTGTATTTCTGTGTGTAAAAGTAATCATACAAAGATCTTTTGCCACAATTCTGGTAATGTAAATGCATACAAATAACGCTCACCAAACTACACAGAGTTCTATATTCCAAAATAATCCCAAAGAAGTTTGATGTCAGAACTTACCCAGATTTGATATTTTTATACCCTACTACCAAACCTGGAAACAGACCAATTGATATTTGGGGGCTCCGATGGGAATTTGTATAAAGCATTACTCTTTTTCAATAAATTGTTGTTTTTTAGTGAAAAATAAAAGCTTCATGGCTTTTTTCTAATTGTGTATTCCAAAACTGGTAGTGTGCACAAGAATGGGATGCATGAGATAGGACCCTGCTCACTATGTGTTTCCGAAAAAGAGTCATGGTCCCAGGGGAGTTGGGGATCCCTCTTTGGGGAGTCTCTGTCTCATTATTAAAATCATTTAGAAACAGACTTCAAAGGAAGCTCAAGAACGTTTTGTTTGCTTGCTTGCTTGCTTGCTTGTTTATTTGAGAGAAAAACCATTAACCAGACAAGGTACAAATCTTGACAGTTGTCAGGAAGAGGAAGATACAAAGTGTGAAAGCCAAGCCTTTAAAGGAAAGCAGACAGGATCAGTCAATGATGGAAGTCAACAAGCAGCCACATGGCGGATAAGTAGCCTCATTGCCGAAGAGGATGGGGGCTTCAGGGTGTCCCAGGATGACTTAGAAAAGTGGTCAGGACACTTTGGTGCTGTGTGATGTGGGCTCTGCAAAATACTGCACAAGGGAGGGGTTTCTGAGAGGGCTAAGTACATGAGTTCATTGAAGGGATAATTATTCCTCCCATCTCCATTGCATGCCTTTCGGTGAATCATCTTCCCTGAGGGGTGGTCTCTTGGTGAGGTGACTGCTAAACCCAGCTAAATTAACTCTTAAGAGAGGAGACAATAGTATATAATGTTCTAATCTTTGGAGCAGATCATAATGACATGTCTCCACCCAGGGCCAGAGATAGATTCTAGTCTTTTGACCAGAAAGAAATAGCTTTTCTTGAATGAGCCTCAACATAGCCATGATACCCATTCTTAACAGCCCCCAAGATGACTATAACTTTCCCTGGTCAAGAATCAAGACCCTAAAAACATTTAGGTTGAGAGTGGGTTAAAATTCACTTCCAAAGCTGTTCACCAGGAGGAACTAGTGTCTGACTTGTAGTTTCAGTCACACCCTCACATGTAGCCTCCAGGAAAAGGAGCTCATTTAGAAGAGAGATAACAAGAACCCAGGTCAGAAACCACAGCTACTTTATGACATCTCTGACCTCCAGCACAGACAGGCTAGAGATCATTTCCACCTCCTGACCAAGGAGAAGAATCAAACTCCTGTTTACAGTATCTCTGACCTAAACTACTGGGGCTGTTTCTATCTCATGTCCTCATCAATATTCACCTTGGCCTGTCTTTCAAACATCTGTGTTGCTCCACTCACAAGGGTATGTATCTCTCCCAAATGGGGGTCCTCTCTAGGATGAAGACATAGTTACCAGGAGATGTCACCATTCAGACATCTCCCAGTGCCCTGACGTCATTTTACGTAGAGTCTTCTTTAAGAGAAAATCCTTCCTTCTTCTCTCTCTTTCTTCCTTCCTCTCTCACCACAAGGTAGTGTGCACCTCCTCCCTTCCTTTCTTCCCTTTCTCTTTCTCTGTTTCCCCTTCTCTTCTCCTCAGACCCTGCCCATTTTCTCTTTCTTCCCACCTTCCTTCCCCCTTAATAAAACTTTTCACATGGGTGCCATGTCTGTATGGTGTAAGTGATTTTCCACCATGCCCCCTTGGCTACCACCTGCCATGTCTGCATGGCCTGTCTCTCTCTCACCTGCTATGGGGCACCTTGGTTCCACCCACCAAGGCCTCTTTCCCACCATTTCACAAAAGGAGATGTTACTTAATTCCTTCCTTTCATCCATAGAAAGACATGCACCAATGGATGAAGAGTAAACGACAGGGTCTGGAAATCTATTTGTTTGTTTGTTTGTTTATTTATTTATAGTTTTTTTTATTTTTTTCATTTATTTTACATATTGACCATAGTTTCCCCTCAGTCCTTTCCTCCTGGTTCTCTCCCTCTATGACCTTCCTTCTATGACCCTTCCCCATCGACTTCTTCTCAGTCTCCATTCAGAAAGGGGCAGGCCTCCAATGAGAGTCAACAAAACATGGCCCATCAAGTTGAGGCAGGACCAAGCTCCTCCTCCTGCATCAAGGTTGAGTGAGACAACCCAGCATGGGGAATGGGTTCCCAAAAGCCAGCTCAAGAGCCAGGGACAGATCCTGATGGGAGCCCCACAAACAGACCAAGGTATGCATAAAAAGTACCTCTTAGAAATGCAAGTGATGAAATCATTCCCTTGTTATCTTAAAGTATCAGTGGCTGAGAGAAGCTTCGTGGCCTCTCCCCAGGTAATTTTCATATAAATGAGACCAGGAGTATGAGCAGAAGTTTCAATTCTCCTGGGCAGTCTCATGGTCCATGATGGGGAAGGGACGAAAACCATTGCCTGTCAGTTTGAATTCCCCTTCAGTTGAACAGATGCAGCAGCATCAATGTCTTGCTTGTACAACATTTAAACTCCAAAGGCGAGGTCCAGGGCAATGAAGTTTGAAGAAATAAAATATGAAGAACATGAGGGAAAATTGGGTTGAAATCTTCCCAAGTAGACTCTCACTGCCATGGGCTCATCCATGTCTGGGGGCCTTTGGCTTGTATAACTAATTCTTTTCCTCCCTTAATTTATCACTTCTGCATACTCCCACAGCCTACAGGAAATTCCCACGTTGTTTGGCCTGGCGTTAGTATCCTATTATGACCTCATTATGGAGTTTCCCCCTTTTCTATTTGCATGTGAAGTATTTCTGCTTTCCCATCCTTCTCAAACCTCTTTAAACCTGACCATTCTAAAATTTCATTCTTTAGAAACTGAAAGAAGGCATTCTGGGGCTCGGATTTTATGAGAAGGATGCGTTTTGAGATCAAACCTCCACAAACATCAAGGCATTCTACATACCAGACTTCCACTGACAGTTTTCCAAGGTAGCCAATATTCGAAATTGGAAACTAGATATAGATTCATTAAATTGATATTACTGAATACCAGTTCCATTAAATACGGACAGCCCAAAGAAGTGTGTTAAATAAATTAGACATAGTCTTGAACCTGGGTAGTGTGAAAGATGCCTAGTGACACATAAACTTCACATGTAGCTCTAATTCTACTCCGGACAGCTGTTGAGTATAAAAGTTCCCCATGCCTTGCTCCGTAGGCTCCCATAGTGGCTCTTCTCAGTAAAAGCAATTTAGAGTTACCTGAGAACTTTAGAAACGTTCTAATCATTCTAATCCTAGGAGTGTGCCTCAAATCAGTAGTCCTGAAGCTCTGAGAAAAGAGTCCCATTTGAGCTCCACTGGCGATTCCTAAATACTAGCTGCCATGGTGACACACAGACTGCTGAGTATCTATAGGCCAATCTAGCCCAGGATTGCAAGGAAATACACATGTAGGGACTTGGTATTTTGCACTGTTACCTTTCTTTCCTTCTTTCGCGAAGGTCACCTTTCATTTTCTGATGTCGGGCTTTGCTTGTGTTTGATGTAGGAGATTAAAGGATTAATAGGCCCACAGAAACATTTGCTCTGTTTCTTTGTACACAGACTCCTTTCTTGACTTTCTCCATTATTTTTAATTTATACCCGCAGTCACTCATACAAAGCAAATACTGTATTGAAGATCAGCTTTCTATTTAACAGCCATGTATACTCGAGAATAAATGACTGCATAAGAAGTGGACCCTGAGTTATTTTTATTTGATGGGCCTTTTTTTTTTTTTCAAGAGAGCTCTTACACCTTAGCCTTGTTTCATTTTTTTTAAAGGGACTAGCATTTCTACTGTTTTTTGGGGGGGAGGGGTGTTGTTTTTGTTTTGTTGGTTTTTGGTTGTTTGTTTTGTTTATTTATCTGGTTTTTGGTTTTTCAAGACAGGGTTTCTCTGTGTAGCCCTGGCTGTCCTGGCATTTCTACTGTTTTAATTTCCATATTCTTTCATTTCTGTAAATTATTGCCTTGATCTCCCCACTCAAAAAAGAAAAAGAAAAACACATTTCTCTCTCTCAATCTCTCTCTCTCTCTCTCTCTCTCTCTCTCTCTCTCTCTCTCTCTCTCTCTCTCACACACACACACACACACACATACACACACACACACACACACACACACACACACTCTGATGGAAGTTAAAGTTTGAGAACTAATCTATCCTTTCTTATATGACCTGACTTACCCCCAGGGATACAAGGAGGTGGGATATCTTTGAGTTCAGTGGTGTCCTTTCCTCTCGCCTCATGTGGGCTTTAACTCAGGAGTTACGGTGCCAGAGGCTCACAATCACACACTTCCAATGAGTTGGAGGGTTCAAAGTTTGCATCTCTGAATGCAAAGAATTAAGTGTTCCAACCATGGAGGGTAAGTTCCAGAAAGAATTGCAGATTCATGGGTGGGAGCTTAAGCGGGGGTGAAGGGCAGAGCTCCTGTGTACAGGAGCAGTTCCTTGGAAATGGGGTGCTGCTGAGCTGGTAATCTGGGGCAGAAACTAGGGTCAGGCATAGGCAAGAGGTCTTTCCAGTTGGACTGCCCATGAGATTTGCAGTTAGGTCATCACGTCCTTACTCATAGCCTCCAGACCAGTGCGCTCACTTAGGAGAAGAGATAACAAGGAACCAGGAACCAGAAACTTCTTCTAGTATTCCTGCTGCATTGGGATCCCTGCTCCACTGTGGTGATATATTGTGTCATCCAATATATTGTGCACCCTAATAAAGCTTATCTGAGGATCAGAGGGAAAAGCCAACCACTATATTAAACATAGAAGTCGGGCTATGGTAGCACATGCCTTTAATCCTAGCATTTGGAGGGCAGATCCATCCAGATCTCTGTGAGTTCAAGGCCACACTGGGGAACAGAGCCAGACATGGTGACACCGGCCTTTAATCCCAGCACTAACCATAGAGGTCTGGAGGTCTGTACAGACAGACAGGAAGTGATGTAGCTGGGCAGAGAGAAGAGGTGAGATGAAGAAAAGCAAGGCATATAGGCGTGGGTATACAAGAAGTAGGTTTGTTTGGTTGATGGTTTCCAAGTGATAAGAATGTGGCTGGCTTCTTTCTGCTTTTCTGATCTCTCAGTTTTTACCCCAATATCTTGCTCTGGGTTTTTTATTAATAAGATGGTTTAGCAATTCATGTTATACCCCACCTGCCCAGTTTCTATCTCCTAGTCTCGTCACAAAGAGGCTTTTTTTTCTTTTTCTTTTCCCCTTTTTATAATATTAGTCAGATATTTTTTCCTGTTTCTATTATCACTATAGTCTCTACAACTAGCCTCAGATTCACAGAGATCCACATGCCTCTGCTTGACCCAGTGCTTAGATTAAAGACATCCTCCACCTCGCCTGACTGATGGCCTTGCTTTTATTTATTCATTTAAGAGTTTGTACCATGGCGCATGCATGAAAGTGAAAAGACACCTTGCAGAAACTGGTTCTTTCTTTTCAGCATCTGGGGCTCGGGGATCAAATTCATATCATCAGGCTCGGCAGCATGCGCTTTTCCCAGAGAAGCCATCTCACCAGCCTCTAAGAAATCATGTAAAGGGGACAAAGAAGCAAATCAAGTCATTATCGCATAGGAAATAACATTCTAAATTCAGTAAGTAAAAACGTCCTAGAGTGGAATCCTTGTATAAAATATTCGAGAAAGAGCAGTGGCCAGGGAAGCTCAGATCGATTAAGCTGGGGTGACGGTAACAGCAGACGAAGTGAGAAAAGGAAGGGTAATCTAGAACATATGGGTTATGGCCAACCTTCTAAGGGCTCCCCCTTTTAATTTAATTAAAATGGAAATATGCTGTTAGATGTTGAACAGAGGAAATGCATCAAATGTTACAGCAGCATTTCACCTGTCCAGTTGAAAATAATATAAGGAGTCAAGACCACGTCCATAAATCCAGACTAAAGGTGAGAGATGGTCACAATTACCCATGTGAAGGGTGGCTTGGGGATGGTTATAGATAAGAGGAAGAAGTGGCTTGAACATGGATACTGTTTTAAAGTAGACCAAGAGATTTCACTGATTGCCTGGATATGAGTCATGAAATTTAAAAATAATGACTTCCAAACTTGGCACTTGTGCAATTGATAGCAGACAGCTGTGGTGACAGGAAGGGCTCTGGAGGAGCAGGTTTCCATGAGCAAGTCAGAAGATTAATTTTGTGCATGTTGAGTTTGTGATATATACTGCACATCTGAGTAAGGAAGCCTGAAACAGGAGTGCATTGAACTAGGAAGGGGAAAGTTTTCATGAGAAGACAGAAATCGAACATCAATTTCATAGAACTCATCAGCCTGAAGTCTTCACGGATCTTGAGACATTTAAATTGACAGCTGTCTATCACTAGGTTAAAAGCTCAGTAGGACAGAGATATAAACTCTATTGCCCATTCCTGAATCTATCTTTCTTTATTTCCAAGATTTTCATTCCATTTTTCTCCTAAGAAATTCCTTGAAGACACTGGTGTTTCAAAGATAGGCCTGCCCTGGATGTGGACCTTGGTCAGCCTTGGACTAGCTCTACCTTTAAAAAACTGTGCTTTAATAATTTAATATGACAGAAACCAAGTATGTCTATCAAGGTATTTGGGATTGCCAAGACCAAATCAGAACTAACAGAGACTGATAAGAATGCTCATGAAAGAAAACAGGCATTGGGAGCAAGAGCCTTCCCAAGCACTGTTTTGTTTTGTTTTTTGTTTGTTTATTTGTCTTTCTATAAATGGCCAGTACATAATATTGAAGGATTTATAGGCCCCACATATTGATTATTACATATTATTCTTTATTCCTTCATTTTAATAACCATTTAAAACAGTGGTTCTCAACCGGTAGGTATGACCCCTATGGGGAGGTGTCAAACAACCCTTTCAACAGGGGTCACCTAAGACCATCAGAGAACACAGACATTTACAATACAATTCACAACAGTAGCAAAATTACAGTTACAAAGTAGCAACACAAATAATTTTATGGTTGGAGGTCACCACAACATGAGAAACTGTATTAAAGGGTTGAAGCATTGGGAAGGTTGAGAGCCACTGATTCAAGATGTAACAAGAATCCTTAGTTTATAGACTAAAACTGGCTGAAGTCCACTTTTAGACCACAGGCTATGATTAGCCAACATGACCTAGTCAGACACATGTGAGGAGAGATCTGGAGAAGAGGATGTTTGTCTAGGACTGCTAAACAGCCCTGTGAGTCCTGGAGACCACCTAGGAGGCTCTAGTTTAAAGGGTGTCCACAGTGTCGTGCATCAGGCAGGAACAGCCAGGTCCTAGCACCCCAGCTGTGTAGTGGGTATGCCTTCAGCAACAAAGCTACAGCTGATACCAGCAGTGCCACACTCCAAAGCTGAAAGCACACTGTCCCCGTGCCGTGCCAGATCCTCAGCCAAAGAGTGACATAAGTGGTTTGTCTCCTGACTTCCAGATGAAAGTGTTCAGAATTAACAAAATCGAGGTTGCTTTTCCACCCTGTCAGGTCCTCCAAACTAGGTAACAGAGTGATGATGAGGTAAGTGTGTCATAATAACATCAAAGCTTGGACATCTTCCATCCTTTTACTCTGTCATGCTCGGTTTATGGCTTTCATTTTTGCAGCTAGTCTGTGGCTTTAAGAAGGCTGCTCTACCTTTACTCTGTTTCTTGATACAACGCCTAAAAATGGAAGAAGAAAAGCATGAGGCAAGTTCAGAGGGATAAATAGTACTTCAAAGCAGCAATAATTTCTCAGAAATTCCCAGAGGATAAAGCAAAACAGTGGGATGGAATAGAGAGTCTAAATAAACCCAAGCCCACGTGGAACTGTGTACAGGTCAATTAGGAAATGAGCAATCCCTCTAGGTAAATCACAGAGCAACTGGTTATCGATGTAGGATAAAAATGGTGAACTGCAATGTTAAATGCAGGGTACTCCTAGAGGACCCCATGAGCTCCTCCCTGATCCATGATTGACAGTTCATAGTCTCAGTGTTGGGCAATCTTAGTGTGAGCAACAGTAGCTCCTATGAGATCGTGATTACAATGGCTGTGTCATGCCCAGATGATAGCATTTCACCCTCTTCTGTCTTCAAGATCTCATGTTCTTTCACTCCGTTTTCTATGATATTCCCTGAGTCATAGAGGGAATGGTATAAATGTCCTGTTTAAGAGTGAGCACTCAGTTGTCACTTATTCTCAGCAACTTAAGAAGCCATGAGTTCTGCATTACAGCGAGAAGCTTCCCTGATTAAAGCTGAGAGGAGCATTTGTCTGAATATAGCTGTTTAGAAGACACTTTGGTGCTGTGTCAATTTAGTTAAGTAACAATAGAAGCCCAAGACCTCCCCGCCATTGGATTCTGACCACATTACACTACCACGTAAATTCTCTGTTTTGGGGCATACCTCAAATCCAACCAGAGTGGCTGTTTACCTCCATAACAAACATAACATTATTGCACTAGTGGGTACATTTTGTCTGGCAGGTGGATATTGCAGTTTGTAGAACTCACAGCCATGTATAATCATTGATATCTTTTTTTTCTCATTTAGCAACCTACACAACACTTTCAGCCTCTGTGAAAACTATCCAACCAGGAGGAAGCTTCCAGTTCAGTAGTCTCACCTTGAATTCTCTGTATCTTGCAACTAAAGTGAGGTTTATTTGGCAGTAGGGTCTTTCTGACCAACTCTGATGGGCAGCCAGGAGGAATGTCAAAAGCCTGTTTTATTTTTATTGTTGTTGTTGTTGTTATTTTGTTTGGGTTTGGGGGTTTTTGTTTTGTTTTGTTTCTTTTCGTTTCAGGGTCTCTGAAGCCTGTGTGACAAGTAACTTCTAGGGAGGTATCTCACATCTAGCATGGAAATTTTTGTTCGATAACCCATGGCTTTTAGGAGCAGAAATATCCAGCCATGCAAGATTTTTCCCATCAATGCCCCTTTATGATAAAGGCTCTGGAAAGAATGGGGATAAATGGAGTGTACCTCAACATAATAAAGGTTCTATACAGACAACATATAACCACCATTATGTTAAGTGGAGAAAAAAACTGAAGGAGTCCTATTGAAATCAAGAACATGACAAGGTTGTATATTCTCTCTACTTATTAAATATGATACTCAAAGTCTTACCTAGAGCAATAAGACAAGAGAAGGAAGTAAAAGAGATACAAATAGGAAAAGAAGAAGTCCAAGTATCCCTGTTTGCTGATGATGGAATTTTACATGGAAGACAGCCTAAAGACTCCAGCACAGAAATCTTAAAACTGATAAATATTTTTTCACAAAGCAGAAGACACAAAATTAACATAAAGATAAGTAATCTTTCTATATATAAATGACAAACACACTGAGAGAGAAATAAAAGAAACAATCCCATCACAATAGCTGGGGTAAAAAGACAAACAAACAAACTAACAAAACCTTTGCAATATACCTCACCAACAAAGGGGAAGAATTGTACTTTAAAACTCCAAAGAAATTGAGGAAGACACTAGAATATGGAAGGACTATGTGTTGAGAGACTGGAAGAATATATATTGTGAAAATGACTATCCCAACAAAAGCAAGTTATGGATTCAATGCAGTACCAATCAAAACCCTCACACCATCATTCACAGAACTAGAAGACAACCATCCTAAAATTCATATAGAAGGACAAAAGAACCCTGATCACCAAAGCAATCGTGAGCATAAAGAATACTGCTGGAGGCATCAGTGTACTCAATCTCAAGTTATATGGCAGAACCATAGTAATAAAAACAGCATAATATCAAAAGAAAAGCAAATGCATAAAACAGGGGAATATAAGACCCAGTTATAAATCCACATAATTACAGCTACCTGCATGTTGAAAAAGATGCCAGAAATTCACGCTGGAGAAAAGACAGCATCTTTAATAAATGATATAAAAACCTGGTATCTACATGTAGAAGAATGAAACTAGATCACTATCTCTCATCTTGCATAAAAAGCAACTCCAAATGCACCAAGAATCTCTACATAGACTCTGAAGTTGCTGGACCAGAAGGCAGGGAGTGAGTTACAACACGTAGGCATAGGTAAACACTTTCTAAATAGGACTCTGTTGGCTCTGGAAATAAACTTAACAATTAACCTCTTGAAACTAGAAGTCTTCTGTTCAGTGAGGGGAACAAACAATTGAATGAAGAGACATACAGAATGGGAGAACATCTTTGCCAACGCAACCAACAGAAGATTAATTTTCAGAATATACAAATAACTCAAAAAACAAAATCAACTTAACAACTGAATTTTTAAAAACAGGCAATACAAGATAATTGTATAGCCTGATCTGCTTAAGGAGCCTCTGGCAGTGGGATCGGGATCTATCCCTCTTGTATGGGCTGGCTTTTTGGAGTCCATTACCTGTGGTGGGACACCTTGCACAGCACTGATGCAGGAGAAGGGATTTGGACCTGCCTCAACTGAACTTACCAGACTTTACTGACTCCCCATGGGAGGCCGTACCTTTTTGGAGGAGTGGATGAGGAGTGGGTTGGGGAGGGAAGGCTGGGGAGATCTGTGGTTGGTATGTAAAATGAATAAAATATTTCTTAATAAAGAAAAACAAACAAACAAATAAAAGAATCGAGGCTGGACGCAGGATTGGGAATTAAATCTGGTTCAAGTCCACTGCCTGTATTGGAGTAGCATTAACTAAGCATTAAAAACAAATACTATGGTTAAAAAAAAATGGACTATAGATCTTGAGACAGAGTTCACAACACAGAAAATACAGATGGTTAAGAACATTTTTTTAAAAATATTCAACATCATTAGCCACCAGGGAAATGTATGTTAGAATTACTCAAGTCAGAACGGATGGCTATCATCAAGAAATTAAATGACAATAAGGGCTGATGAGGATGTGGAGAAAGAACAACACTTATCCACTGTTGGTGGGTGTGTAAACTTGTGCAGCCACTATGGAAATAAAGTCTGGAAGTTCTTTAGAAAGCTATAAATAGAGCTGCCATGTGATTCAGCTATATTGCTCCTGGGCACATACTGAAAAGATTCTATGTCCTCTTATAGAGATACATGTTCATCATTGCTCTATTCACAATAGCTAGGACATGAAATCAGCCTAGATGGCCATCAACTGAGGAATGGTTATAGAAAATGTGGGACACACACACAATAGAATTTTATTCATGTATAGAGATATACAAGTATAAGATTGGTAAATAAACAGATGAAACTGGAAAGATTAAACTGAGTGAGATAACCCAGGCACAGAAACACAAATGTTGCATGTTCTCTCTCATATGTGGATATTCTAATTTTGAATTAATAGATCTGTGTGTTTAACTTGAAGGTTCTAAAGAGGCCACTGGGGTGGAGCTTAAGGGGGAAGATGATGTGATGATATGAAAGTAGACAGAACATTGGGAGTGGAAAGGTTTAGGGAAAGATGGAGACAGAACCTAACCAAAACAAAGGATGATGAAAAAGCCATAAGGAAACCTACTACTTTGTAAGCCAATTTTACTTTTAAAGAAACTGAATCTCAGATGTGAACAGTACTTCCCTGTGTTAGCAATTCCTTCTTCATCACTTTCTTCTAAAAGTATGCTTTTTCCATTGGAGAAATTGTTTGTACTTGCTGTTGGCTGGCTTTTATAATATTGAAAGGTGCTACATAAATTGCTGGGGCAGGGAATGGTCAGCAATAATCTTACTCAGCTGTGAACTCTGGGAACTACAATAATGATCCAAGTACTAAGATATGGGTGAAATATTAGTGCAAATGCTATTGTGGAAAACAACTGCTTTCTGGTTGGATTTAAGACCCTCTCCACATTTACCTAGTACTGTAAATCTTGCCAAGAACCAATGATTAGAGAGCCCATAGTCTCCCAGGATGAACTTATTGCTATTATTCTGCTAAATGGACATATGTATCAAACTGCCCTCTAAATTGTATCTCTCAGCTCATAGATGAATGCAGCTCTCAGACCTCATCTGGGAAGTTTCTTGTGCAGCAGATGATAGTTGATGCAGAAACTTCCAACTGATCAAAATGCAGAGAATAAGTGTCTGCAGAGAGAGTGTCAGCCATAAACGGAACACTTAAATCATGCCCATTGCCCTCAATGCTCAGGGGCCGTCACAGAAGACAGGGCAAAAAGATTGTAAAAGTCAGAAGTAAGGAAGGACTTGAGCAAACCAGTGTTTTCTGGTCATGACACTACCATTGATTATATTCACAGACTTACAGCATCAGTGTTTGCATGCTAGCTAGTTTTATGTCAACTTGACACAAACTAGAGTCAACTTGACACAAGCTAGAAGGGAGCCTCAGTTGAGAAGATGCCTCCATAAAATCGGGCTACAGGCAAGGTGTTTTCTTAATTAGTGATTGATGGGGAGGGCCCAGCTCAATGTGGGTGGTACCATCTCTAGTTTGGTGGTCCTGGGTTTTATAAGAAAGCAGGCTGAACATGATGAGCAAGCCAATAAGCAGCAGCCCTCCATGGCCTTTGCATCAGCTCCTGCCTCCAGGTTCCTGCCCTGTTTGAGTCCCTGTCTTGATTTCCTTCAATGATGGACTATGTTGTAGAAATGGACCTGTTCATCTACAACTTGCTTTTCATCATGGTGCTTCATCACAGCAATAGAAATCTTATCTAGGACAGGTTGCTTGCATAAGACCTGCACAAGATCAGTCTGTAGCTAGAGTTTTCCTGCCTGGCCCACAGTCAGGACAGATCTCTATCACCTGCCAGTCCCACAGCCTCAGACCCGACCAAGTAAACACAGAGACTTATATTGGTTACAAACTGTATGGCCATGGCAGGCTTCTTGCTAACTGTTCTTACTGCTTAAATTAATCCATTTCCATTAATCTATACTTTGCCACATGGCTCGTGGCTTACCAGCATCTTCACATGCTGTTTCTCATCGTGGCAGCTGGCAGTGTCTCTCTGACTCAGCCTTCCACTTCCCAGTTTTATTCTCCTCCTTGTCTCACCTACACTTCCTGCCTAGCCAATGGCCAATCAGTGTTTTATTTATTGACTAATTAGCAACACATTTGCCATACAGAACATCCCACAGCATCAGTCCAGTGAACATTCAAGCATGAAATGGGAATGGGGTCATTGGGTCCTATCTCTAACTGAATAACTATTGGCAGTTGATTTTTGAAGGTAAGAAAGTCAGTTTTCTTTAAGGATATGTCTCCAACCATGGTCAGTGGTTTGTCACACACCCAGAAGCATATCGGAAGTGCAAAGTGAATGCAATTTAAAAGATGTTGTTTAAAAGAAAAGAAAAAGAATTTAAAATGGCACAAAGTAGGGGGTGGTGGGAATGTAGGTAGGGATGGATCTGGGAGATGTTGTGTGGAGAAGGGTGGAGTGAATGCAACCAAATATATTGTATGAAATTATCAAAGATTCAATAATTTTTTAATTAAAAATTGTGCATCTAATTTTAAGGACTAGACAAAAAAAGGTATTTACATTGATGCATGCTGAAGTTCAACATGTTGTAAAGAGGGAGATAGGTTGAAAGAATTGGAACCTTGACGAGCACATGTAAATCCCACATGAGGAAACTGTGTTGTGTATGGATTATTCAGGGAAAGATATAAAGAGTTTTTGTTGCTAGGCTCACATCTTACCAAACTTGCAGACGCAGAGAGTGATACAAGAAAGGAAATTCCAGAAAGAATAAACTGCTGAGCACACAGCAAAGTGGGGGATGCCACATGCCAGCCCCTCGAGGAGATGACCAGGGAGAGAAAAGGGGACGTTGGTCACTGAGAGAAACTGAAATGATGGAAAATATAACCAAAGAGTCTCAACCCTTCCCTTAACTCCCCAACTTCACTCTTGTTAATACCTTCACCAGTCCTGTGACTCTGGAACATAATCCCAAATAGCAATTGACTGGAAGTTGGGCTCATTCTTAGGCCTGGAGAGAATCCTATTTATAGACTTCCTAGGCCTGTGGGTAAACCATTGAGTTAATAACATAGACAGTGTTTGTTTGTTTGTTTCATTTTTTAAGACAGGTCTCATAATCCAGGTTTGATTGAATTTGCTTTATAGCTGAGGGTGGCCTTGATCTTCCTGTCCCTTCACCCCACGTACTGGGATTAAAATGTGCATCACCACTCCTGACTAAGTGGACAGACTATTTGTCTCACTTATTTCTAAGGCAAAAAACAGTACTTTTATAGAGCTAAAGGGAAACTTTAGAAAGTTTTTACTAGACAACTTCTGCAATCTGTTATGCCTCTTGTCTACTTCCTGTTTCCATAGGTAGCAGTGTGGTTTGTTTGTTGGAGAAACCCTACTTCACTTATATGAGTGTGGTTGGGATGGCACCTCCACCACCAACCCCCAACTCTGAGGCAGGAACATTGGTGTGTCTCTTATTCCTAGCAAAGCTACAAGAGTCTTTATCATTACAACTGTACAATGTAAAGGAAAAGTATCTTTTATGTATGTGTATAGAGTATTGCAACTTTGTTTCATTGCAATTTTAATCTTCTTTCTGAAGGACATTTAACACCAGCAGGTGTTGCCTGTTGTCGGCTCTGTCTTCAGAATTCCTTGTCAATCTGACCATTTCTCTTCAGCACCTTTGTGGAATCATCCCACTCCCCATGGGGGCCATTGGAGCAGTTCCCAGTGATCTTACCCTTTCTATTCTTAGCTCTGACAGTCTTCGTGTAGCAACAGCAGCAACCTTAGTAGACTTACATTAGATGGCTCTTTCCTCACTCTTCTGATCACAATTCTCCAGATTTCCATTAGTATTTACCTTCCTGTCCTTGTGCCTTACAGTTCTTCCCAGTTCCTCCCACTCCAAATGTTCTCCCCCCAGAGAAGCAAACAAGTATCCTCAACTTACTGCTTTTCTCTCAAGAGAATCACAAACATTATGTATCAGTAAAGATATAAAATAGTCCCTCAGTGTTGTAGAATCTTATTTTAAGATGCATTACATTTGTTTATGCTGTAGAACATTTGTTTTAATGATGCAAAGATGTGTTGCATTTTTTTTATGTTGCATTTTTTAACTCTGTGGATGCTGTGTTACTTTGCCTCTCTAAAACACCTGACTGGTCTGATAAAAAGCTGAACGGCCAATAGGTAGGCAGACAGAAAGAATAGGCAGGGCTTACAGGCAGAGAGAATAAATAAGAGTATAAATCTGGGAAGAGAGTGAGAAAAGAAGAAGGAAAGAGGACCCCGGGGACCAACCACTCAACTTCACAGCCAGCCACAAAGAAAGAAGTAAAGAGAGGTATATAGAATAGAGAAAGATAAAAGACCAGAAGAAAATTGTAGACAGGATAACTTAAGAAAAGCTGGTTAAAAACAAGCCAAGCTAAGGCCAGACATTTATAAGAAAGAATAAGCCTCTGTGTGATTTATTTGGTGGGCCCCCCAAAAAGAGCAAAGAAAAGAGTGAAAGAGTAAAAAACAACCAACTATACCTCAGATACTCTATTCCATCCCCTGCTTTCTTTATCTGTGTAATATGATAAGAATAAAAAACAAAGTATTCTTAATCACATGTAAAGATGTGCCTGACTGCCCCATGAGAATGAAGACTTTATAAACAAGAGACTTTAATTTTTTATTTTCATTTATTATTGTAACATATCTCTAGAACAACTTCTGTCACCAAGTAGAGATTAAAAATAACTAGTAATAAATTAATAAATATTTATTATGTTAATATAAGTATATTAATGAGGTTGAACCAATGAAACCACACTTGAGATCTCTTATTAATATAAGTGTTAGGAAAGGAAACTTTCTTTGTGAAGAAGTTGCTGGATTAAAGGAGAAAAGCCTAATCAAAACAAAACAAAAGCAAAAACAGTAACAGAATCAAAGTAGGCTATCTCTGTAGGTAAGGAAGAACTGGGAGATGGAGAGGACAAGGGCCTGAGAATTTGAGCATGTGATCCAGTATATCTGGAGGCATTTAGAACCCTGATGTTTTTAGTTATGTGCAAGACTAAGTTCTGAATAATGTAATATGCTTTGGATTGCATATCTGCCAGATAATTCTGAAAGAATCCTGTCTGATATATTCACCAGCCTCCTCTCCAACAGTAAGTAGACTGGGACCTGGAAAAGGCTCAGTCTCACAAAATTCATGATAGAACCTGCGAGCCTGGGCCCTGGCTTTTCCACTCTACTGCTTAGCTGGAGCATGGATTTAGGTTATCCTGTGAACTCTTGGTGTGCATTTACGAAACAACATTGTTTTCTAGCCAGGAATCCTAGGAAATTAAGCAGATTGAGATGAAGTGCCTAGTGTTATTTGGTCTTTTAAAATCTAAACTACTACCTCACTGGAGGGGAATCAGCTTAGTAAAAAGAAACAGGTCTTCTTCCAAAGAAAATACCAGGCTTAATCCTCTCAGTCTAACTTAAGCTATAGGTTTACTGGGGAAAGAAAATTGCTTTGTATAAAGATCGGATTTTTTTTCCCAAAATTTGTTACATTCATGCTTTGTCTTGGATTTTATGCAAGTCATGCATCTTTTAAATCTCTGCATCCCAATGAACACAGGCCAGACATGGTCTCCATACACAATTGTGCACCACCTAGCAGCCTTCACAGGATCATCCCAGACTGCCAGAGAATTATGAAGAAATTCCTGGGGTACTGTGATCAGTGGGTACCTCACAATTTATATTCACATCTGTGAATATAAAAATCAAATGCTTGGAATTTGTATACAACAAGAGTTTGTGTGAGAGTTGCCATAGATCTTATAACTTTGGAGCTCTGATCTCTCTGAATTGGATCCCTGGGGCTTTCTGTGTATTATGTATTAGAAGATGATTAAAATAAAGCTGGAAGGATGAGTGTCTCCACATGATGTTTGAAGCTTACTGAAGAAAACACGAGATTCCCTGACAGACTTTCTGTTTTAATTCTTATAGTTGGTGCACTCTTACTGAGTATTTGAGATGCTTCAAAAATGCTACTTAACCCAATTTTTATATGCAATGAGGTTTGTAGTTTATATTAAACTATTTAATACAACAAAAGGAATGAAGGCAAAGCCTGGATCTGCCAGAACAGATAACTTGATCTTTGAAATAGAATTAGGGTCCAGGGTGTGGTAACACATGTCTGCCATGCCAGTACTTAGGAGTCAGAAGCAAAAGGATCAGAGGTTCAAAGCCAGCTTCCACTACATAGGCAGTTTGCTGTCACTCTGAGCTGTACAAGATAATGCCCTGGAAAGCCATTTTTTCCTTTGCATGGGATTGTTTTAGCATTAAAATAATGCTTATTGTATACTTCAATTATTTGTATTAAACTGTTATTGTAAATACTTGAGCATTTGAAAAGCCCTTTTAGTTAATTAACTCAGGTATGTTGAAAATTATTATAATTACCATTAGCTTTTTTTTTTGCTCTTGACCATAGTCTTTATTATAATATCTTACAATATAAATATAAATACAATATAAAACAAACTAAATCATACCCTTCCCACATAACCCAGAGCTGGAGTTAGAAGTGCATGCAGCCATTACTGGATTTTACGTAGATACTGAATATCCAAACTCGGTCCCATATGTTTTATGGTGCAGACACAAGTTTTCAAAAAATGTCAGCAACCAAAGCTAGAGTTTCTTAAGAACAGGCTTGAAAATACACAAAAGCATGGGTATTAGAAAGTAGGGGACAGGAGGAGAGATGTTAACAGTAGTTAAGGACACTTGCTGATAAAACCATGGGCTTTTTTTTAAAATCCTATTTCTAAAGAGAAGAAAATAAAAAGTAAATATTGTTGTGAATTAAAAATTGACCCAATTTGCATTTATATTGGAATCTTATGGCATGCTTTACCACATGAAGCATTAATTCATTATCCTTCTATACCAGCCCAAATTATGAACTAAGTGCTCATAACAATAAACTATATACAGTGGGCTCTCAGCACTTACCTAACGCTAGCAACTTAACTTACTTAATGTTTAAGCTACATTGTCTACTCTGACATAGTTATAATGCCAACACCAGCCATGCAAAAAGATTACACCTGGTGAAGATGTTAAATATAGATTACAGTTGGAGAAACTATCCTAGTTCTACAGCTCCCCGGACAGGGAACGACTCTCAGAAGACCAGCCAGACCCCCTGGCGTTTCTTCCTGCTCCTTTTTGGCTCCACTGCTGCTCATCACCACAAGTCACCCTGAGTTTAAGGTGCAGCTCAGTCTGTCACCAGAAATCTACATTGACATGTAGCTACTCACCTTGTCTGTCCACCCAGTTGTGTAATTGGATTCTCGCACTAAGCCATCCCTTCTCCTCTGGCCCTCCCTCATCAGCACCACCAAGACAACCAAACCAAACAGACAAAGTAAGTGTATCTGCCTCTTCTAAGTGCAGCTACATCCCTTTCTTCAGTCTCCTGGACAAAGTTTCCACAGTACCCTTGACTGTATTCACTCAACATCCATTCCGTTGCATTCGTTACATCCAATTGTGTAATCCTGTGAACTATAATCCAAATGTCATTACAATTTGATTTCTTCTCACTGCAAAGTCTCCCATGTGATTGTATATGCCTTCACGCTGTCCACTGACTTCCTGAGAACAGCCAGGTTATTTTAATCATATTTCATCACTCTTCTGCTCAAAACCTTCTGAAAATTTTGTACTAGGAATAAAATTTAAAGTCCACATGTAGAATCACGGTCTGCAGAGCTCCTGTATATTATATGGCTCTTGGTCTCCTCACCTGGACTACTTCTACACTATGTAAATCCAGCTTTTAGTGTTTCCTCACATGAGGAGATTGCACTCCCCTGTAGGCCAGGTACACTACTCACTGTATCAGCAACTTGATAACTTCCAGCATTGTGCCAACACTGTACCAAAAGCCTCCACAGCTCCTTATCATTGCATAAGCAGCCTCCACAGCCCCCGTCACTGCACCAGCAGCATCCATACCTCCCCATCACTGCTCCAGCAGCCCCCACAGCTCCCCATCACTGCACCATCAGCCTCCATTGATTTTCTTCCCCACTGCTCTACTACATTAGTCTTAACCTCATCTCTCATGTTGAGACACTCACTTGACTACCAAATACTTACAAAAGCTGCCCTTCAGCAAGCCCTTGCACCTTAGCTTATTACCCATAATTCTTACAACAAGCATACATATTGATTTGTGCTCACATATTTTTATATTCCCACAGCAATATGGCATTTCTGTATGGTTTTTTTTTTTTGGCTGCTATATTTTCAGTTACTAGAACTGTGCATGACTTTGGACAGAAATTTATTAAATAATTGAGACATAAGTAACTCTTCCTCTCTTTCCTCGGTGCTTTCAAGATGACTATATTACAGTACCCCAACTGCCGGAACTATAACAAGTAACTGTAACAGAGCTGTAACTGTAACAGCTCTGATTTCCCCAAGTTCTTTCTCTAAGACACACAAATGTGCTACAAGCTTGTAATTCCAGCTATTACAGAATCTGACACAGGAAGATTGAGGATTCAAGGGTAGCCTGCACCACATGTCAAGATTATTTCTTTTATAAGAAAAATAGAAGACTAACAAGATTTCTCACTGGGTAAAGGCACCTGCCGCCAAACCCTGTGATCTGAATTGGATTCCCAGGACTCACACAGTGGGGAGAGAGACCCTACTCCAACTGTATTCTTTGACCTCCACATGCTGCTGTGTCATGCATGTGTGCACAATCAGTCCTATGTGTGTATGCACACTCCAACACACACACACACACACACACACACACACACACACACACACACACACACACATACCAGTTCTGAGGCAGCAGAAAGCTGGAAAGCTAGTTATCTCTGGGATTTGGGGGATGAACTGATACTAGCAGAGAACTTTCAGAAGTGAAAATAAAAAGTGGTCATCTTTCCTGAAAATTCTATTCCAGTAAAGTTAAATGAGATTTTAGTTAAAGTTAGTTGGGTTTTATTCTTTCTGCAAGATCCTGAAAAAAAAATGGCTGTCTCCTTGTCAAGATGTATGACTCACAGAAATACAGACAGACTGCAGACCTCCAGGTTTCAAACTCCAGAGGACCTTTCAACACACTCTGACATTTATTCCACTTATCCCTACAAGGCTTCCCTGTCAAGTTCCCAGGAGCATCTTCCAGATCCCCTGTCAGTCACAGTGTTAAACAATGGTAAGAGCTGTCACAGATGCTGAAGTTCACTGTCAAGCCTTGCTTTCGCTGTGCCCAGGCTCTAAGCTCTGCAGCTGGAGCATTGGGCTTTCTGTCCCCATGACTCAGCTCACAGACCCAGCACGGAAATGCCTGCATCTGAGTTGCCCTTGGGTCATTTCTCATGCAGTGTCAATTCATGAGAGAGGCTTGTCCGCACCAATAAAGTAACACCAGTTACAGATCTAAGGATGGAGAGCCATCTGCTTTTGAACCAGATGGTCTCTACTCTCTCTGGTCAGCTCTGGAACTCACCATGACTAAGTTGCTTAACTCTTAGTGCACTGACTTTGGCAAGGACATCAGCTCCCTCTGAATCTCGGTTTTCTCTGTTTTAATAAGTACATAATGGTTGGGTTGTTGTTAGTTTGAAATAAGTAGCTCCGATTTCCTGTCACGGTGACTACTAATAGCCACTGCTTATGCATCTCTGAATGTCAGCACAGGGAAATATAGAATGTAAACTGATCTCTCAGTATTCCAGGGTGGAAATATATCTTACGATATTATTTTCCATTGTGTTCAGTGAAAGAACCATTCTATTCAAAAGTAGCTGTTAAGTGCAGCCACACCAGGTTTAAAATTCAAATTATATTGACCAATCAGAATTTGTTAGAAGGTATCACATTCTAGTAAAAGAAGTCAAGTACTTTAAGACATTCCAGTTGATAAATAATAAAGTCTCTTCTGGATATAAACATTTCTATTCAATTAAGTAGAAACTTTGATTTACCTTAATCTTTTCTGATATTATTTTCAATGCCGATCCCCCTGGGTAACATTGTGTCTCAGATACAATGAGGTAAGTTTTGTTGAGCAGTCTTGTCACTGTGATAAAGAAAATCACAAATTAAGGTCCGTTCCAGGTCTGTAGCACAATTATACAAATTCAGTGGTGTTAAAGCTAGATGCTCACAGTATGTCTTCTGGGGGCACACTGAGGCTAATTCCCAGGCTTTGTGAAGTCAACACTATCCTTGTAACACTCCCATCAACACCACTCCCACTGAGGATACAAAAGCTCGGCACAGTGATGCCACAGTATATTCACCACACACCAGTTTCGTTCATTACAGAAGGCCCTCATCAGGCAGTAAAAAGCGGTTAATGTTATTAGATATCAACTTGATTGCCTACCACATATTTGCTGCATACCAAAATATGATGGCTGTCTTCCAGGAGGGCCTTGTGGAGTGTATATGTCACATGTAGAAACAGCTGCTGTGTCCATAGCACACTGGTTTACCTTGAAAGAATAACGAGAAGAAAACCGATCGTTATTCTGACGGCTTCACTGATTTGTTTGGTAAACAGTTTCTTGAGCATCAAAATGAAGTGAGGTTATCACTTCAAGGAAAACAGCCACGAGTCTCTGAAACGAATGACAGCATTTGCACTTACACACACACACACACACACACACACACACACACACACACACTTCTCTGTATAATTTGGGAAATGGAAGTTCCTTCACCGCAACCTTGACCAAGCCACTTCAGAAAATTTCTGATGAGATTGACAATATTAGCAAGTAAGTTTGTTAATATTATAGAATGAAATGACCCATTAGTTGCATTTATTTACTTCAGTGAATTAATATTTTACCAACGGTCAATACATCATGTACAGAAAATGTCCAAACAAATTATAAAACTGAGTAATGGGTTTTGTGTGAAAAAATACAAATAAAAAAGGTATCGATGTAGTCTTACAACCCATATTTTAGTTAATCTTTATGAAACTATTGGTCAGGCTATTGGTTTAGTATCAAAGAACAGTATCTACAAATTATATAGAATAGCTATGAAATATTTTGCCATTTTCCAGCTACATTTGTGAGTGGATCTGTATTGTTTTCCACATGCTTCAAACAAAAAGACACGTTTTAGTTGAGTGACGGTTGGAACAGCTGAAACCCAGCTGTCTTCTTAAGAGATTTATAAACCTGGAAAACAGACCTACTCTCCCTCATTATATTTGTTGCACAAAATAGAAATTAAAATATAATCATATTATTTCTGTTAATATATAAGGAGTTAGATATTGTTATTTTTACATAGGTTAATAATTTTAATTCTCAATTTCACTTTAAAATACAGTGAGTATCATTATTATATGAATAGATACCACCATCTAAAGGGAATCCCTGCTATTTCTGTTAAAAAAAGAGAACATACTTGAAGGGAGTAAAATTTAAAATTTAAGAAATGGTGCCTACAGCCCAGCACCTACTCTGTCTATGATCTACTGGAACACATGAAGGGACTGGTCCTGCAGAGCCATACCCACAGGATCTCCATGAGTCTGGGCAACAGCAGGATATCCGAGAGGAGTTTTGATGAGGGTCCAGTACTGATGGTGTTCCAGAAGCCAGAGACCTTGAACCTGACCAACAACACATTACACAATGAGCATTTGCAAGTAAAGCTGTTTGGACAAAAGGGCCTATTGAGTGACACATAGCAGCTCCCAATGTCACTAAGACAAATGAAGTGGTGATGGAGAGGGGGGAAGGAAGAGAGGTTTTTTGTTAATTAATATTTTTATTATATTTATATATATTCTATATAAATTTTTATCTATATTTTATTTTTGTTTCTTTCAAAATTTTTTTTGGGGTAGGGGGGAACACCACAAGGGGCAGGGAAATAAGTAGGATTGGGGTGCAAGATGATTCCCAAGGAATCAATAAAAATATGACAAAAAGATTAATAATAATATTTAAAAAAAACTGGTGCCTAGTCATTGCAGACTAAGGAAAAGCCCCTTTGTCACAGAGACTTTCTATCCCTAAACAAGTTCAGATGGGTTTTTTGGTTTTTTGTTTTCAGAAACAGAAACAAATATATTCCTATGAAGATGACAAGATGGAAAATTTTGAGGACAGTAGAATCTCAGAGAGATATTGTATGCCCGTGTTCATGTTCATTCACACCAGACCAATGTGGAGAAGGAACTAAATGCCCATAACTTCATAGCAAGTGAGGAAAGTGTGCTGTCTGTGTGCATTAGCATGTGAGTCAGCCCTTAAAAGGATAGAAGCTATGCCATATTAAAATAAGCATGCCGCACAGACAACAGCTCCAGGACTTTCCCCTGGTGACGGACATCTGGATGGCTTCCAGTCTGGGCTGTCACTGACAAAGCTTCTGTAAACATTCCTGCACACATGTTTTCATTTCTCGGGAGAAAATGGCAGAAGAGCAGTGTAGCTTTTAGGAAACTGTCTAATTATTGTTTAGAGTGACTTACCAGTGTGCATTTCCCCAGCAAGGGTATGGGCCACTTTCTCTGCACCACTGCCATTAGATGCCATCATTGTGTTTCATTTTATTAAATGAAGAAACAGAATTGTATTCTTTTTTCTTAGCAAGTTTTTAGTTTACCGTACAAAGTAACAGGTTCCATCATGGCATCTTCATACATATGTGTTCACCATTAGACTTTCTTCTTATTTGTTTCCCTACCCGAATGCCCTTCCTCTCTCCAGCTGACTCTCCTCCTTCCTTCCAGTTAGCCACACCCTCTGTTTTTTTATCACATTATTTCACTACTTTTGTCTTGTTTAATCTAAGCATCCCAATAGGCTTGTGGGTACCTCGTTCGGATTATGTACATCACCTTGACTAGGCTGCTGAACATCATCCATTCTGACACTTGGATATTTACACAGCCCCATCAGTGACATAGACTTTTATGTCTTTTGTGCATCTATGAAATGGATTATGGATTTTGTTACTGTATTTGGAGGTTATTTACATGTTCTAAACACCAGTCTTTTGTAAGACACAGTTTTTATTTTTCTAAGATTTCTTTTTATTTATATATGTGTGTCTGTGTGAACATATGCCATAGTGGTACTAGGGGAGGGTGGTACTGAAGAGGCCAGGAGAGAGCAGAGGGCATAGGGCATTAGATCCCCTGGAGCTGGAGTTACATGTGGTTGTGAGAGGCCTGGTATGGGTGCTGGAAACTAAACACTGATCCTTTGGGAAAGCAGAACCTTTTTTAGCCACTGAGACAACTTTTCAGCCCAGATCCATAGTTTTCTACTCCATAGGATTATCTTTTGATTTTCTTGACAGAGAGTATAGGTTACTGATTTTAATGGTGTTCAGCTTTCTTGTTTTGAGTTGTGCTTTGGGTCTCACATCAGAAACTTTACCCCTGACTCTACATTCTACAAGTTTTCTCTTACTCCTCCCTCTGATAGTCTACACTTTTCATTCTGAGTTCTTTTGTAGTCAGGCACAAAACACATTAGGATCACACTTTCATCTTGTTTTCTAATTGCCGCAGACAAATTGAATTACTTCTTTTTCCATCTCATCTTCATCTTTTTCAGAATGATTTTAGCTCATACTCTGCTTTTCGCATACACTTTGGAATCATTTTGGTTAAGTTCAAAGACGGCATGCTGAGACTGCAAGACAAATTAAGGTACAGCTGCACACAAATTCCAGGGGAAATTGGCATTTTGACTATGTTGAGGGTTCAATCCATGGAAACGACATATCTCTGTATTTATTTTTATTTCCTCCTTCTATCATCACGGAGTCATTTTCAACATCTAAATGCTGTACGTGTTTTGACAGTTACATTTCTGTCATTTCCTGCTGCTCTGACAGAACAACTGAAAAAGGGAAAGGTGCATTTTGGCTCACAGTTCTAGTTACAGACCATCATGGTGGGGAAACCCAGGCAGCAGCGGGAGCTCTATGTCTACCGTCATATATTGTGTTATGTCTACCATCAGAAACAAAGAGCAGGAGGAGCTGTCTGCTGTTTGTTTCCTCTCCTCCACTTGCACAGTCCACAATTCCCTGCCCAGGAAATGATGCCATCCACAATGAAGATGACTCTTTCCACAACAATTAAAGTCATCAAGATAATCTCCTTCAGGCAGGACCGAAGCTTATCTACCAGGTGTATCTAGTTTCTGTTAAAACTAATGCTAACCCTCCCAATAGCTAAGTATTTCATGCTTTTCAAATGATCTAAAAGATTATTGTGTGTTTTATGTTTGTGTTCACGTATTCATTCCAAGAATATAAAAATATATTTTTGTGTCGTTACTTTCTAGAGTATAATTTCACTGAGTTCACTTGTTAGCTTGAAGATGTTTTTATAGATACTTTGTTCTGCATAGACAACAAGCCACCTGCAAATAGGAAGAAGTTTAATACTTCCTGCATTTTCCCACCTGTAACTATTATATTGACTAGAGTTATAATAATAATAATAATAATAATAATAATTGTAAGAAGGAGGAGGAGGAGGAGATACCCCGACCTTCCCAAATTTTAATAGGAAAGTATTCAATTCATTCAATGAAGTATGTTACTGTAGCATCTATGAGATTTTCAAATTATAGACAAGTACTAAATTTTGTCAAACGCCTTTGCATTAGTTAGTGTCTCTATGGCTGTAATTAAACACCACGACCGAAAGCAATTTAGGGAGATAAAGGTTTATTTTGTTTACACTTCCAGTAGCAGTCCATCATCACTGAGGATAGGTAGGAACTAAAGCAGGGCAGGAGCCTGGAGGAAGGAGCTAATGCAGAGGTCGTGGTGGAGTATTGCTCTTCCATAGACTCTTCAGTCTTTTCCTATAGCACCAAGGACCACCAGCCCAGGGTGGCACCATCCACAGTGAACTGGGTCTTCTCACTTCACCAATTAAGGAAATGTCCTCCAGGTTTGACCACAACCCAGTCTCATGGAGGCATTTCTAATTGAGGTTCCTTCCCCTCAGATGACTACATCATGTGTCAAGTTGACATAAAACTGGTCAGCACAGTCTTTACTTCATTAGTTGATGTAATCTTCATTTCTCTACTTAATGTGTTAGATTAAATTTCAAATATTTAGTTTCATGTAATTGAAACAAAAATATGATTTGATTGTATCACATAACTATGTTTAAATATTACTGGTTTTAATTTAGTAACATTTTGTTAAGAATTTCTGTATTCATGGTCATGATCTCAAGATTTTGTCTTTTGTACTATGCCTAGTTTTAGTAGCCAAATGAGGTAATTCTTCATTAATCTACGTGGCATGTATTTTCCCTCCATTTATCTTCAACTTTATACTTAAATTCAATGTGAGTTTCTTATAAACAGCACATAGTTAGCTCATTCTTCACATCCATTCCTTTCTTTCCTTCCACAACACCTGACAACTAGTATACTTTATTTTTCTGTGGGTTTGCCAATTCGAAACAATAAACTTGGAACCACATGACCTGTGATATTTTGTGCATAGCTTCTTTCATTTCTCATACTGTCTTCAGCACTTACTCACACTGTAGCCTGCAACATAACTACGTTCTTTTTGTGGATAAATAATGCTCTGTCTGTAGTTGTACTACCTTTTTCTCTATTCATTCACCACAAAAGGTGTTTCAGTTATTTCTATGCCTTTGTTCTTTTGTTGTGCGTGAGATGATAATCTTATCCAATACTCCACAGAGATCTGAACAAAGTAAATAATAACCCCAGTTCTCTGGTGGAAACAAAATGTTAGTTGGTATTTTGAAACCTGATTTCAGGGGGTGGGGGACTATCAAGAATTTCCTGAGACCCAAAGAATAACCCATTTCCTTTGAAACTGGACCAATCTGTATGTACTGGGAAAATGACAGGCATTCTCTGCTGGGGCAGGGCCCACTCCAGAGCTGATTCATTAGAGAATATTGCCTACATCCAAACCCTTTGGAAGTTCCAGGAAAGGGGAGAGGTTTCTTCCCTCAAACTCAGAAATGGAGTAGGACTTCATGAGAGAAATGAAGAGATGGAAAATTCTCCTCTCCAAGTTCCAAAAAGGTGGAAGTTTCTCTTTCAGGAAATGATGCAAAAAAGCAAGATGGCAGAAGACAGGGACTGTCCCTCCACAGTAACGCTTCCTTTCACTGCCATATTTCTATGTGTACGCTCCATTTCCTCAACCAATGTCATTATAGTAATTTTCTCACTCAACTGTGTTGTAACACTTCTCAAGTAACAGTCCACTAAATGGCTCAGGTATGTCTTACTTAAATATCCCAATATATGCAGTATATTGCGGTATACATTATATGTTACATTACATGTATTATACACTTAATTTTTTTCAGCTTGACAATGGTCTTTCTCGTAGATTAAATTGTTTTGGCAAATTCCCATAAATCAAATTACAGAGGCCTGGAGAGATGGCTCAGCCATGCAGAGTACTTGCTTCTCTTCCAGAGGGTGTGGTTTCAGTTTCCAGCACCCAATCAGATGGCTCACAACCTGTAACCATAGATCTTATGAATCCAATTTCCTTTTCGGGCCTCCTTGGACACCGCCAACATATGTGACACACACACACACACACACACACACACACACACACACACACACACACAATCAGATTCCCTGTTTGTGTACACATAGCAAACAAGCTGGTTAATTATATCTTCATGAAATCAGAGATGTCAATTTCCACATATTTGGACACAAAGCCCTTCACAAACTTACTTTCAAGACATTTCCTTTCTGATTTTTTTAGTCATCTGGCTCTGACAATTCGGAGTATTATATCATGGCATCTTTTCAGGTATGTCCCATGTAGACTATTAGATATTTTTCTGATCATGGTGTATCTCGAGAAGTATTTTATTGGTCTTCAGGGATTGAGTGTTATTCATGATATTTTTACGTAAATAACTATTTAATAATTCTTTGTTCTGTGTCAAACTCCTCATCCCAGTTGATGTAGATAATATTCACATTACATTATCTCTTCCAATCCTGTTGTTTGCATACATATGTGTGAAGATTTAGAAATGGGCACAATAAATTTTCCCATAAATTTAGATGAAGTTGTAATACAAGTGTGATTATCAGAACATACCAGGATGTCGATCCTGCAATTCAATGTTGCCAGAGCTAATAAACTGTGAAATTTAAGTTAAAAATGAGAGGATCGTGTAAAGTTTTGAAATGTTATCTGGGTCTCTTTACAATCAGTGTAGGAATTAGCACAAAGAGATGTGTACAGTACATGCTTAACTAAGGTCTCCTTATTGAGTCATGGATGTACTGCATCATTACATAGTTAGAATATCAACAAAATTGCTTTAGATATCTTTTATTCACATTTTTACTAAAGTTTAACATTTATGAAACACCAGCAGCCATAGGTTCATATTGTGTCAAGATTCCAACTCTTTCTTGAAGATTTCTTGCCAAAAGCTGTTGAGGACAGATATAGAGAATACTTCATTCTTGTTCTCTCTCTCTCTCTCTCTCTCTCTCTCTCTCTCTCTCTCTCTCTCTCTCTCTCTCTCTCTCTCTCTCTCTCTCTCTCTCCCCTCCCTGAAGGTTCGAGATTGAGCCCAAGACCTCTCACACATGTTGGCAAGCTCTCTGTCACTGACCTACAAGCATAATCCTTTCAAATATTTGTGGCAGAACCTTGCTAAGTTATTCAAGCTGTCCTGGAATTTATTCTGTATCTCAAGTAGGCCTTAAAATAGCAATCCTCCTGCCTCAATCTCCTAAATCGCTGTGCTGCAGATCTGTGCACCAGGTTACAACTTTGACTTTTGTTCTGCTGTATCACATTTAAAACATTTGATTGGATGTTTAGTTGGCCCTTTCTAGAAATTCTCAAAATACTACACAAACACACACACACACACACACACACACACACACACACACACACGCACGCACGCACGCACACACGCATGTGTGCATATCTCATACCTGACCTTTGTTACCATATCTACTTAATATGCTGTCCCTCCTCTTTTTCTAGTGGGTTGATTTGTGTAGCAAGCAAAACAATTTTACTTTTCATCCCAATGAGATATCCAGGGGAACCATTATCCCCCAAATCCTTTTCTTGGTTAACTAATTTGCAGTTTTCTTTGCTAGCTGGTAAGAATGAGCAGTGTTGCCATGGTAGCAGCTAGCAACTAGACTTCCTCTTTCACTGATGCATAACATCCAGCTAATTGCTGGCCATCCTTTCATGTTCACTGAAAGTTGAAGGAACAATTTTGTTAAACATTCAGGAATTATTTTGAACATCAGAATTCTTCAGAAAGAACAAAAATAGCTGAAATTGCTGCTGCCCTAAATACTTACTTTTTCCTTACTTCTCAAATCTAATCTGTCATCAAGACTTGATGATTTTCCCCTAACCGTATCTCAAAGAGTTCTCTCATACTACCATCATCTAAGTCACGGAATTGTGTCAATACATGCAAATATGCACACTCCTGTCACTCCTAGGCAGTCAGTCCTCCAATAAACCCCTTGCTATCCATGTGTTGTTTATATGATAGAAAAATTGGCCCCATAGACCATGATAACCCAGAGTGTAAGTTATTTTATTCTCTAACACAATGCATCAGAAAACAACATAAAAAAAAGAAAGATTGATTTTAGCACATGTTTTCCTGAAGGTCAGTTCACATCATTTCACTTTCCGTAGAAAGAATGTTATATCCCTGAGAACATCAGGCAGGTGAATGTTTGACTTTATAGTAAACACACAGCAAAGAAAGAGACAGAGAAAGGAGGCAGAGATAGAACATCTTGGGGAAAGGAATCCATGTCCAATGACTTATTTCTTCCAGCTAGGCCTCACCTTCTAATGTTTCCAAACCTGCAAAAATTAACAACATCCACTGGTGACTGAGATTTTAGTGCATGAGCCTGTGAGGGTCTTTTCCCTGTGAAACAGTGACACTGGATTGTACCTCAGCTGTGTTTTTACCGGCTCTACCAATGAGTGATGGAGACAGGGATTGGAAGGCAGAAGGAAATGAGAAAGCAGGTATTTCTGTCTTCCCTCCTGACCCTGGTTCTGGCTCTGTGTGTACCTAAGCTGTGTTGTTGCCCCCAGCAACCATGGTTCCACTACGGCTAGATGTCCTTTACCCTAATGGTTTATCACCTTCACACTTTGGCCCTCAGCTTCTAATCACTGACTCCATCCCATCATCAATTCTCTTCCAATCTACTCTATCACCTCAGTAAGCAATTCACTCAGTTGATTTTAATTTTCTTTACATCTTCTCTGCATTCTTAGTTGTAACCTGACAATTCATTCCTTGGTCTAATTGTTTTTGTAAACCATAAACAATTTTTTTTTTCAAAAAAGAAATCTGGTTAAATAGCCCCACCTTTACATACAATGTTTGATACCCTGATGTGTCTCTTAGGAAGATAAATATGCCAGTATTGGCCTGAATGGTCTATATGCTACATGGTCTAAATGCACCCATCTTTCCAGTCCCATGTGACCACTCTCACTACCTTGGCTCCCTTTTAGTCTCTAGGATGAGGCACATGCTCTTGTCAACAGCTGTTCATCAGTTCTCTCTGTTCAAAAACTCCTCCTGTTATATGGAACTTAATTTCCTTCACATTTCTTACTTCATGAAGAAAGTCTCCATTTATTATGGGCTATCCAAATATCTCAGGCTTCTTTTTAGAGCCCTTATCAAAACAAACTTACATTTGTTTGGCTGATGCTGTGTGTATCTCCGCCCCACCCCTATACAATTAATACATAGTGTTCACTTTAGTCTCTGAATAAGTGACACAGTGGTATTTGACGAGATTAACAGCAAAGCAAAAATATTGGGGTGGGACAAAAAGAAGGAAGAAATGGGGGGAAACAAGGAGACAATGCAGGGGTGGGAAAGAGTTCGTATATTTAGGGCTTTTTTTTTCTTTCAAAACCAGATCTATTTGGGACATCTCACTGTCAGACCAGCAGCTTTGAGAATCTTGGTTGAATTCTGTAGATCCAGATAGAGTGTGCTTATACCTATATACTAGCAAAAAGAACAGAAATGTTTATGGATATTGTCCAGTCACATTGTCTCAGTCACCCGTAAACTCAGAAGCAACTCTGTCATGTACTGAGCATCCTTTCATTCATAAAATAGCATTTTATTAAATAAAAATCCTTTAGGTTAAAGATAGAATTCTCACTTTAACAAATACAAAAAGAGAAAAAAATATGTAAGCTTACATCAACAGAATGGCTTGATTGGGTTAGACTCTGTACATTAGGGGCATTCAGGCAGAAGAAGGAAGGCCAGGAGCCTCAGTAGATTCTGCCTTTTGGAAGGAAGTCTTGGCCAAGATTCACAATTTATGTCTGTGTGTTAAAGGCATAATGTGTCCACCCAAAATCTGTATGTTGTAACCTGTTTCTCAATTGTGATATTTGGAGATGGATCCTTTGGAAATTAATTAGGTTGTGGGTGTGGAGCCCTCACAAATGGGATTAGTGACCTTGGGTAAGAGACTAGATTGGGATCCTTTCCCTGTGGGTTTATGGCAAGGAGACAGCCCTTATGAACCAGAAAGAAAATAATTGTTAGACACTGAAACTGTCATGACTTAGCTTGCATTTTTCCAGACCTAGAATCATGAGAAATAAGTTCATATTGCTTACAAACCACACTGTTTATAGTGCCGTATCTTGAACATTCTCAGACATTGACAATAAGTTTAGACATCTAGCTCAGACCTAGTATCCTGTAGGGCTTTTCTGTCAATGTATCTGGTTAGTTCTATAGACAGGCAGTCTTAGGGTTTTTATTGCTGTGAAGAAAAATCATGAACATGGCAATTCTTATCAAGGAAAGCATTTCATTGGGGGTGGCTTAAAGTTTCAGAAGTTTAATCCGTTATCATGGCAGGAAGCGTGGTGGTATGAAGGCAGACATGGTGCTGGAGAGGAAGCTGAGAGTTCTACATCTCGATCCTCAGGCAGCAGGAAGAGACTGAGACACACTGGTCATGCTTGAGGATCTGAAACCTCAAAGCCTGCCCCCAGTGACACACTTCCTCCAACAAAGCCACACCTACTGTAACAAAGCCACATCTCCCAATAGTGTCATTCTCTATGAGCCTATAGGTCCATTTTCATTCAAACTACTACACAACCTGAACCTGGACTACACTTGAAGATCAGATTTGAAGTGTCAGGGAAAAATGAGGCAAGCAAAACCAAGGAATTTTATGGCCGACACTGCTCTTAGACCAGGGCCAAGTTCTCTGGCACCAATTAACACAATCTAAGTTCATACTGAGATGTGATGGATACTATGACGGTACTAAGAAGTGGACCTTTAAGAGGCTATTGGGTCATGCGGCTGTGCCCTTAGTATGAGCAATGCTTTTATCACAGGAGTGGGTTAGCCAATGAAGAGTAGTCTTTTGATAAATGAACATTTGGCTCAATTTTTCCTCTCTTTTTCCATCCCTTTCTCTCACTACCCTTCTACCTCCTTACCCCCTCTTCCCTCACCTGCTTCCTTTCTCTCCTCCCACCTCTTCCTCTGCCATGCTTCCTCACTTCTTTCTTTACTCCTTTCTGATCTCTCCTTTTCCCTTTCTCCTTATTTCTCTCCTTCACTCTTTCTCCCCCACCCCCTTTCCCTCTCTACTACTCTCTCCCAGGATGATACAGCAATAAGGTACCAAAGGTAGGCTTTTGATCTTGAACCTAACACCGCCCAGAGCCATAGCCAAGCTCCTCTTTACAATTCTCCCAGTCAGTAGCACTTCGTTTCAGCAGCAGAAAACAAGCCGAACTATTTATTGTCAAGGATTAGTTGATGAGTATTTTCTGAAGAGCTAAGACTACAAGACTACCACTGAAGCTGAACAAGGTTGAGAAGGAAGAACTGAGAACGATATACCCAAACAAAAAGTGGCTGAAGGGATTTACTCTCATACAGACCACTAATAACTGTTTACCATCTAGATGCTCTTTGGCCATTTGGGGATGCTTGAGAACCTCTGTGCTGGGATACAGACAGACTACATAAGGTTGGATGAAGCAAAACCCAGATGGTGTTCAGATGAAGGTCTGCACCATGGAGGGTCCTTTCTGTTCTGTTTGTATGGCTGATTGCTGAATGCAAAGAGTTCTCGTGTGCCTCCTCTGTAATTGCCAGGTTTCTCTGCAGTGCCCGGGGTGCACTTCTATAGCCCAGCACGTTCTCAGAAATGCCAGTGGCCCCAGAGCCCTGTTCAGTCTAAACCCTTTGGATCACTGTGCAATTTTAGAACACACTTGCTTTCTTATTTATGTCACAGGAGAATCATACTTTGGGTCTGGCTAAGTCTCCTTTCCTTGCAGACTTAATTTGCTGTAAGCTTATTGCAATTAAATTGGATAGAAGCAAAAGCGCTTTGACGATATTCAATTAAATTTGACAGTGTTGACAATTTGATGCTTAAGAATGGAACAGTTTTCCTTCAGTAGAGCTCTGAAAATACTGTCAATCATCTTCTTTTCAGTGGGAATGGTTCAGAGAAAAAAATATTTGTTCCAAATGGTGGTTTTCCCATAAGTTTTCTGGGTTAATCTTAGCCTTTGTTACTTTTCTGGTAACACACACAGGAGGCAGGTCGGACACAGACTCTGATAGCTGGATTTGAGACCAGGTTTCTGCACTCACCAGCCATGTACAATTGAGAATTGTGCTTCCATTTTCTCATCTCCAAAGCAGGGAACAAAACAATACCATAATGCCAGACTGACATTTTAATGACATTTCCATATGTTAGCTTTCTCTTCTCATAATATTTATTCTTATAAGTCTACTTATTTGTATGGACTTTATTAGGAAAATATCTTACCATATCAAATCAATTCCTCCCTCAACTTCTAAGCATTGAATCAAAATTATACCTTCTGTCATAATTCCCTTAGCATTCTTATACAGTTATATCATATAGATCACAGGCACAGAATGGAAAAAGGACAAAAATTATAATTGCTATTTACAAATATAGAAACTAAGTTTTCAGGAAAGCTTGAACTTTGAAGTCTTTAGCCACCAAAAATTCAGGTTTGCTCCAAACCTGGAAGATGGTAGAACTGCCCTATGGCTCACCCTGAGCCTCCATTCCAAGAAACGCTTTTGGTTCTCTTTGCCACAGCATGGTTTGTGTTCTGTTTTGTTCTTTTGAGGTTTTTCCTGGCCCCATTCCTGTCTTCCTTCATCAGCTCCTGTTCTTTTCTCTCTTGTTCCCTATTTCCAGTTCCAAACACTACAGTTTAATTCAATTATAGATTATACGTTGCCATAAGACACCTGTATATAATGATACAAATAATTTGAGGATATGTTTACACATACCAATCTTAAAAAATTTCACGAATGATGACGTCCCAATGTTGTTTTGAATGTTTTGTTTTGCATCAGAGGAAATCCAAGACATTTGTTAATAGTTGGGGTTGTAGAAAATCAAAATGGATTCTTGTCAGTGGAGGAGATTTAGAGAAGACCTTATGGAGGGGCTTCGAAAGATGATTATGATTTCCCCAGGAAAAGGAAAAGGTAGCATGAGGAAAGATAGCTCAGGAATGTGTCGGGAAGTGCAGAACCATCCGAGGGTCTTTGAGTTCTCATGAGAGGAGGTAAGAGCTACGGATGTGAGAGGAGTTGGAACTGCTGTGTGGATTGACGGGATTGGGGTACTTAGATTTGATTGGCATTGGAGAAATCTCTAAGTGAGGATAGCTGTACAGATTGTTCTGCCTTTATATGCTGTCCCTTGTTTTGTCAGCTTCATTCAAATTCTAGAATACAGCTAAAAGTCGTACATTCATAATATGAGCATCGAATTTGTCTTTGCTTAAATGACAAATACAGGGATTCATACTTGAAAGTTAATATTTTGTGGGTTTACCCTTTGAAATGTATGTGTATATACACATGCATGTGTGTGCATGTGTACATACTGGTTTATATTACCCCTGAGTGTGCATGCATGTGGAGACCAGAGGTCAACTTCGGATGTCTTCCTCAATGGATGTCCATCTTATTTTCCAGCAGGGTGTCATACCAAATTTGGAGCTCATTGATTCAGCTAGATGGGTCAATCAGCTCCAGGGGGATGCTTGTCTCTGCCTTCCAAGAATTAGGATGATGAACAGCCCTACCAAGTCTAACTGGAGATTTCAATTTGGGCTATCATGCCTATGCAGCAAGCTCTTTCCGTATCCTCAACCTCTACACTTTGAGGTTGAACTCTTTGTGAAAATAAATGTGTGTGTGTGTGTGTGTGTGTGTGTGTGTGTGTGTGTGTGTATTTCTCAGTCTCACAAACTGTGAATCATGATGTCAGAACAAATAAGCCATATTCTCTTGCTTACTGTAAACAGAGAAAAGAGCAAGTGTTTCGGTCTAATACAAACAACAAAGAACTGTGTTCTTCATGGTATGGGGGACATATGGAAGTGATATGATATACTTTACCATCAGCTGGGATTTCTGTGAGTTGTCTCAGGAATATCCACTGGTGTAGTAAATACCTTCATGGAAAAGTGGATAAACAACTGCTTTGTGAAAGCAAATTCGACATTTGCTAAGTTGTATCATCTGAGCTTGACCATGGTAGAAACCTCTGTGACCAGCTTTCACACCTTCCAGCCATTAAATAAAAGTGATTAATTCACTTTCTTATCATCTTCATTTTTCATTGATATCTTCAAGGATTAGCCTTTTCTAGTAATCAGTATTTAACTGTTTTATAATTTGATTGGTTTTGATCATCCTTACTGTGTGTTATTTCATTGGTATCTGTTGTCATTACTTCATTATTGCTGTGATAAGACGCCATGGCCAAGGAAACTTGTAGAAGAAATCATTTATGTGGGTGGGGGCTTACAGTTTCAGAAGTTTAGTCTATGAACATCATGGCATGGAGGATGGCAGCAAGCAGGCAGGGATGGTACTGGAGCAGAGCCTGAGATCCACAAGTATGAGGCCGAGAAAGCTAAGTGGGAAGGATGTGGACATCGAACCCTTCAAAGTCCATCCTGTGACACACCTCCAGCAGGGCCACACCTCCTAATTCTTCTCGGGTAGTTCCACCAGCTAGAGACCAAGCGTTCAAAGACATGAGCCTATGGGGGCCTTTCTCACTCAAGCCACCAAGGTATCTGTGTTGTTTCTTCTATGATGCTCTGTCTGCTGTTCTTTTTTATTCCTTTTTTCCACTAGCATTAGAAAAATTAATTTCATTGCAACACTGGCATGCATAATCGCAATACTGTGCTCTTCTTCATCCCCTGCTGGTCTTCCTTTCCCTTTTCCTGCTGGTTGCCTTCTGCCTTTAGCTTTGTGCTAGAGTACATACCCGCCATATGTAAAGCCACTCAGCACCAAAAATACAAATAAAGAACGTTTGCTATTGACTTAGCCCACTGATGTATTCAGCCTCACTCTTTTACCTGTGCATCAATTTATAGATAAATTTCCCTCAGGGTACAAACTTACCTGCATCTTGTGAGTTCAGAAATAACTTCTGTTATTCAGCTAAATACATATTCCAATTTCCATTTTTATTTCATTGAAGAAAAATGGATTATTTAGAAGCTTGTTTTTTTATCTTAAAATGTGAAGGTATTTTTCAGGCAAGTGGATAGAACTAGAAAATATCATCTTGAGTGGGGTAACCCAGTCTCAGAAGGACAAACATGGTATGTACTCACTCATAAGTAGATACTAGATGTAAAGCAAAGGATAACCAGACTACAACCCACAGCTCCAGAAAAGCTAGCTAACAAGGAGGACCCTAAGAGGGATGCATAGATTGCCCAGCAAAGGAGAAATAGATGAGATCTATATGAGCAAACTGGGGGTGAGTAGGGGTAATGGAGGGCAAGAGATGGGGGATGTGAGCATAAAAGAACAGGAGTTTCAACCTGGAACAGGGACAGAGTGGGAGAGCAAGAAAAGAGATACCATAATAAATGAAGACATCATGGGAATAGGGAGAAACAGGGTGCTAAGGAAGTTCCCAGGAATCCACAAGGATGACCCCACCTTAGACTACTGGCGATAGTCGAGAGGGTGCCTGAACTGGCCTACTCTGGTGATCAGATGGCTGAATACCCTAACTGTCATCATAGAGCCTTTATCCAGTGACTGATGGAAGCAGATGCAGAGATCCACGGCTGTGCATCAGGCCGAGCTCTAGGAGCCCAATCGATGAGAGAGGAGGGATTCTATGAGCAAGGGACATCAAGATCATGTTGGGAAAATGTACTGAGATGGCCAGCCAAACTAGTGGAAACTCATGAACTGTGGACCAAGAGCTGTGAAGTCCCCATGGGACTGGACTAGGCCCTCTGGATAGGCAAGATAGTTGTTTAGCTTAAACTGGTTTGGGGGCCCCCAGGCAGGCAGTGGGATCGTGACCCATCCCTGGTGTATGAGCGGGCTTTTGGGAGCCCAGTGCCTATGATGGGACAATTTGAACAGCCTTGGTGCCGGGGGGAGGGGCTTGGACCTGCCTCAACTGTATGTACCAGGCTCTGCTGACTCCCCGTGGGAGGCTCTGCCTTGGAGGAGGTGGGAATGAGGGGTGGGTTAGGAAGTGAAGGATAGGGGGCAGGAGGAGGGAGGAGAAGAGGATCTGTGGTTGGTATGTAAAATGAATAGAAAATTTCATAACAATAAAAATTTTTTAAATGTGAAGCTATTTTTCTTCTAATTTCCTAATTATTGATCTATATATTGACTGTACTTTGGTCAGCAAACATACACTGTAGTATCAGTCTCTTAAAATCTGTTCAGATATCCTTCAAGGAATAGATACCATTGACTATTTATGTATTTGTTAAATAACTTTGTGTAGTTTAACACTGGGTGAGTGATTGAACCTGAGCTTTTTGATTACAAATGTGAAACTGTCATGTTTTCAGAGACATGAATTCTTTAATCCTTTTCAAGTAACCATTTATAAGTGTGGAAAAGCTGCTTCCCTTTAGGATCTGCTTATCTGACGCAATCATAGTGACTGGCTTTCTGCAGGCAATATTCACATGGTATATCGTTTTCTACTCATCTTTTATTATTTCCTGCATCTTTATGTTTCAAAAAACTTCTACAATAACCAATTAAAAACTTTCTTTATCCTCTATAGCAATACTTTTCTTTTGTCAGAATATTTAACTCTCATTGGGCTTACAGGTGAGTTTACATGACTGCATTACTATTATCGCCAGACTCTCACCTCTACTGTGTATCATTTTTCCCAGTTTAAATTTATTTTCCTTATTTCCTTTAAATCTCTTTTGTCTTTTTTACATTCTTAGTTCCTGCCCATATGAACTTGGAAATTATATAGCCCTTTACTCTTCTTTGAAAGACTTCAGTATCCTTTGAGAAATTAAAACATGGTTCCCTGATTTATTGAGTCTAATATTAGTTCTTTTTTCATAATAGAAAAGAAAAAGTTTATTAAGAAAGAGAAAGACACTCCTGAGAACAAATGTGGACTAATGAGCTGGGGAAAGGCATCCACTCAATGCTTTAATTTCTTTTTTAATTTTTGTCTTGGACTAAGGTCAGAGACACTTTAACTCCATCTCTGCTCTTTTCTAACTTAGATGCAATTTTGGAGTATAGATGAATATTGTATACATAGCAAACTCAGCCATATACCACAAGCAACATTATTTATTAATATTTATTTACATTTTAATATGTTTTATAATTCCAATTATTTAAGTGTTATTATAAAGATATTTATATCACAATATAATGATATAATATAATAAAATCAATAAAGCTTCAAATCTCTTCCCTGTACATTAAAAATTCTCTTTATAAAAAGGTCTATAGTCTTTAATGTACTAATGTACGTACATTTTGCAGTGTTGGGGATTGAATGCAGGGAGTGGCACATGGTAGGCAGGCCCTCTGCATTGAGCTTCACCTCAGCTACATTCTGTGAATCTTCTCAGTCGTGGACCATGTTATGTTTCGGGGATCACAGCCTCATGTGTGAATGTGTTTGCATGTCATTTCACCCATGGCTGCCTTTCTGTGACCGCACTATAAAATGGACTCCTGTAGAGCTGACTTTATATTGCCATCTCTTCCCTTGGAATCAAATCCACTCCTATTCATGCAGAAGCACATGCTGGGTCTTTAAAGTTCCCCTAAGTCTAGGTGCCAACGGTCTGATCTCTAGAGTGGTTGTTTGAGAGGTGGGGCACCTTTAAGAGGCAGGGCCAAGTAAGATGCCTTCAGGTCTTCTGTGTCATGACCTTGAAGAAGATGGTGGTCCCCTGGGCCCTCAGCTCTTCCTCCCTTTTGCTCCCTGGACATAAAGTAAGTTTCAGTCCATCATGTATTCCCACCATAGTGTGCCACCATGGGCCTAGAGCAACAGGATCAGCTGATCATGAACATTAAGATATGATCTCTGTACAATGTTCTATTTCCAGTGAGCTATCAGAAATTAATATATGGTCATACCACAAGTGCCCCTTTCAAAATGGAAACTGCTACTTTACTCAACATGTAAGTACGACTGCATATAGAGTATACTTGGGTGGACACTTATCTTTTATGACATGATTGTCTGTATCTTAGTTGTTACCTAGACACATATAGCAAGATGTGTGTTAAATGTTGTGTAATCAGTAACTGTGTTAACATTCTCTTGTATTGTGTTGTACATTCCTCCTGATATCCTGCAGAATATTAGATTCAATAACACAGAAGACAAACCTACTGTCCACATACACAGTCTGACCTGTGGAGGATTACGGCTCTTTCAGGATGATAAGGCTTGCAGTGGACAGCTTTATCTTCACCATCACATTTCAGTTTTACTTTATCATTTACGTTCATGTATTCCTTCCCATTTATGTATAAGGCATAATAACAAACTAATATAGTCTAATTATTCAAAATTAAATGCTTTATTAGTACATATTTATTATACATTAACAACTGGTTTCATTATGACATTTTCTTATATGTGTATGATGTATTTTTATCATATTCAGATCTGTTCTAGTTACTTTTCCTCAAAGTTCTTCTAGGAAATGCCTAATACATATTATAAAAATATGAAAACTATATTTTCCATGTCTCACTTAGTTTTAAGACTGCATTAAAAAAACAATTCCCACCTTATATTTTTTGCTTTTTAAAAAAGTAATACCTAATGTTTATTTTTGATAGTTAAGCAATGTAAAAATAAATTCTGTTATTAAGAGTAAAAAACTTTCAAAATGTCAAAATTCTCAAAGTGTAGCAAATGGAATAAACAACAATTCAAACTCTCTCAAAATAAAATTGAGCAACCATAAACACTGCTAAAAATAGCGGGGCAGATTGTGGGTCTGTTCTCATGATGTAAAGCATGAATGGTGTTTGTGACACCTTAATAAAAAATCATCATCCACTTTTTCACTACTCATTTCCTTCATTTATCTTTATTGCAGAGGGTCTTTATCTTAAGTGGTATTCAAAACAAAGTACATTTCTTTTAGTTCTGGGAACCAAACCCAGGGGTCTGTATTTGCTAGGTAAGAGCTAAATCACTAACCCCACAGAATCTTATTACATGAAAATGTTTATTCTGAGTCTCTAACTATAAATCTCTGTTGTTTTTCTATCAATGAAATACAACCTTAAAAGGATTCCTCTGGTATCATATGTCAAAGAAAATATATCTACAATGATGGAAGACATTTACAGACAGGAGAGAAATGAGAACATAGAAATGGACTTTGAAGTTATCCAAGGCTAGATTTAAGCCTTCCTTCTCATTCGACTAGCTATGTGACTTTGGGCAAAAATTACTTATCCAAGCTCAGTTCACTGTAAGGAACACACAAATTTTGTAACTAGAAGCATTTCCACGACTCCCATCTGTGGATGTTAGCTTTGAATCTTCAGATAGGTGTGTTTCGTTGGAATACGCAAAGGTCAAGAAATTGCTAAGCAGCTGTGGGGAGGAGTTTTCCAGGGAAGAAAGCTAATACACTGGTAACGGTTAAAAAGGGATCATGGAACGGGTAGGGTTAAACTGGGGTGAGGAAGCAGAGGTCAGGGTAGAAAAGGGAGTATAGGGGGTGACAAATAAAATTAAATTAAAATTAAATAAAATAAAAATAGAAGTGGAATCAGAATGCATGATGTGAAATCAATGAAGAATCAACAAAAAAATTTAAAAAGATATGTAGAAAGTTCCTATTGTAGAATCTTACACACACACACACACACACACACACACACACACACACACACCTACAAACCTACGGGGGGGGGGAGAGAGAGAGAGAGAGAGAGAGAGAGAGAGAGAGAGAGAGAGAGAGAAGTTACTCTAAAACAGGGCAGCAATGTCCCTATTAGACACTAGAGGTTAACAAATAAAAAGCCTAGTGTCAAAAATAGATTACTTTGGTGCAGGGTAGGGGGGTATAGGTTTCCATAGCCACCCAGACATCACAAGCTATTGCCATTGCTCATGTTTACCTTCTAGAACTTGACTATGAGACCCTATTGTTGAAGAAAACACATACCTAAGTCAGAGAGAGCATGATGAAATAAAAACGGTATTGAACTGAAAACTTTATCCATAATGGTTAGCTTTCATGGTGTCGATAGGTACTATGCAAGCTACCAGAGGAGAAAAGTAATCGTCCGTCATATCCAGATGTGAATCCCGCAAGCAACAATAATGACTGGCCTGACAAGACATGTTCACTGGTGCAGTAGTGTCGTGGACTTCATAGGTGTACCCAACCATTTTCCAGCTGAATTTAAGACCACAATATGAAACTCATACTTGGCACCATTTTCAGGCCAAGAATTTGGCTAGACAGGTCATAATACTATGGGAGTGTGTACTACAATTATTCTGCTAAGTGAACGTAGTATTACACCGAATCCTAATAACTTATTGTTATACCCATAAATCAATACATCTCACAATCTTTGTCTGATAACTCCTATTCTCAGTGTATGGCAATTAACACAGTCACCCACAACTGACTACAATAAGAGACTTCACAATACTCAGTCCTAAATGGAACATGTATACTGCCCCCCCACCCCCGCCCCGGCCTTCCAAGGCTCAGAAATCACTGCAGAAAAAAGGACAGGAGTGTAAGAGCTAGAGGTTATGGATAACTACAAGGAGACAGTGCCTTCTGGACACAGAAGTTCAGCTGCACAGACGAATTCAGAGTAATTGAAACACCACAGACAAAACCTGTGCAAGCCTAAGATACACCAAATCCCGGCACGGAGGTGGAAGGAAAACTTAAAATCTCAGCATTTGCTGTGAGGCTGTTGGCAACTGTTAGCTGCTTGGAGGGGGAGTTTTCTCTAAGATTATTGTTTCTGGTAATCAGACAGTGCTCCAGGGAAAGACCATACATCCACGAATATTTGGGGAACATAAATTGGTCTCAGTGGATTCAAAAAAATTTTTAAGGACACAAAGTTGGATGGGTAGGGAAAGGGAAGATAATTTGTGAGGAGTGGAAGGAGTGGTGAATACGAGAACACATGTTGTATGAAACTCTCAAAGAGATAATGAAATATTAGACACTCAACTGTGATAAATCACACAACCATAGACCTCACACCATAAAAACAAACCCGAAAACAGGAAATGAAGTTGGGAGGGAAATGTTGGCATTGAGGGTCTAGTGCAGTGGTTCTTTCTCATCCTGAGGGTCAAATGACCCTGTCACAGAGGTCACGTGTCAGATATCCCACATACCAGGTATTTATATTACAATTCATAACAGTAGTAAAATTATAGTTATGAAGTGGCAACGAAAATAATTTTATGGCTGAGGGTCACCACAACGTAAGGAACTGTAGTAAAGGGTCACAGCATAGGAAGGTTGAGAACCACTGATCTAGGAGATGTTGGAAAGTGGGAGGGGTGGATATGATCAAGATACATTGTATACATGCAGGACATTTTCAAAGAAGAAATTTTTTAATGAGAAAGCTATACTGTCAAAAGTCACACAAATAAATGTGACTAAATTTTGAATAAAAGAAGCGGCACAAAATACATACAGTTGTAATCAGTTTTATTAAATCCAATGACTACATATCTTAGGGATACACACACACAAACACACACACACACACACACTATACATGGTAATGCTATGAAGTAGAAGTGATCTCTCTTGGAGAGTATATTTGTTTAGGGGGGAAAGAAGCTTATGTAGTCCTTGGTTCCTGTGAGCATCTGATATTACCTGACTGACTGACACATGAGCATCTCTGGACTCAGAGTGCAAATACTTTTATCTTCTCCTTTAGGATAAACTCTAAGTCTTGGGACAAACCTGAGAAATATACTTTTGTGGTGTAGGTTCTGTCTTCAGCCTCAGGGAAAACATCCACCCCACACATGCTCAGAATGACTGCTTGTCCTACTTGCTCTGGGGTCACCTCATCTCCCAATGGAGTCCTAGACTTTAAGCTAAGAAGAAACAGAGCAAAGAGTTATTTGGCTGTCTGTGTTTCCTCTTCCTGTTTCTGGGTGTTTAGGAAGTTCCTCCCTTGGCATTTGAGTAAGCCACAGAAACCAAGAGTCTTTAGGAAGTTCTTCTCTTGGCATTTGAGTAAGCCACAGGACCTTTTATTTCCTAAAACAGACTATAAAACAGCCTCAGTCTCCCAATTAACTATTAGGTCACAGCCCCTTTGTTCAACCACACTTCTACACGGCTACACTTTACCACTCTCCATCAAATGTAATCACTGCAAGCTTTCTTGTTTCTTTGACTCATAGACCCTCACGTCACATAGAACAATTGTTAAGTAGTGGATGTTTTTCTCTCTTAAGCAGCCTGCTGTTACGGCTGCCCCACCACGAACACACCCAAGGGTGAAGGCAATACTACTTTTCTACCTTATGTACTATCTAGCCTGTTTCTTCATCTACCACCAGAAATCATGAAAAGAAACATCCAAACCATACCGTTCAGTTGAGCTATTGCTATGATGGAATTTTCTCTCGTCAACCATTTTCCTTACCTCCTGACTCTGCCTCTAACACTAAGAAAGGCATGTTGAGAAGTTAAAGTTGGAATGACTTAGGTTAAGTCTACTTTTCCTGTGCTCTTGGAATGATCTAAAATGCTTCCTGCCAAATTCCAGGCAGCTGCATAAAATCTTGTGCTAAGGAATGAGCAAACGCATTAATTAGGTGTGCTGGTACTATTGTTAGTGAGGATTTATAAGTTTCTCTCTTAAGTTTTAGATTCATAAGCATCCGAATAATCACTTGCTGGGTCCAGGGCTGTAATTTCCTTTAATGCAGTTGCACACATTTAACACTGCAAAATACCATTGAGATTTTGAGTTATACCACCTCTTACAAGATTTGTGTACTTATTACACATCGACGTTCATCAACTCTGCTGATTAACACACATGCTCCAGTGTCCTGATGTGTAAGACAGTTTGCCCCTTTCTGTTGACACAACACTAGCACTCCCCAGCCTCCTGGGCCTTGGGTGTCTTCTGTCTTGTGCAGAGTTGTCACAAGGTTTAACAAGGAACAACATGTTCATTTCTTCTCTTATATCTTTCCACATTTGAAGGTGTTAGTCACTAGGAGGGATTCAGTGTACTTCTGGCTCCATGTTAAACACAGTAAAGAGCTGGGAAGCCACCATTCCTGTCTTTATCACAAAAAAAGGATGAACAAATTAGAAATCAATGACTGTTTTGCACTCACAAAAAAATGAGATTATTGATGAAATATCATCACAGAAAGATAAATTTAGAGACACAGACCAGATCCACCAGCTTATAGCAAAAGCTGCTAGAGCTGTAAATTGACAGGAACCCTTAAATTGAGGATTTTCATATACTTCAGGGGCTTTCGTGGCAAAAAAAATACCCTAGATCATATAGAAGAACAAATGATCAGTGCAAGCACGTATTTGGATACTCTAAAAAATAAATAAAAATAAATACCTTGTGTGGTGCACATTTATAAATCCAGCATTCAGGAGGTAATAGTAGGAGAATCGGGAGTTCAAGGACAGCCTGAACTATTTAGTGAGTTTAAGGCAAGCCTGGGCTACATGAGACTATCTACAAACAAACAAACAAAACTCCTTCAAGAAGAATGAAGGGTACTCTTGATGAGTGTCTTAATAGTCTGGACATCTCTGTTGAGAAAAGAATGTTTGAGCTCAAAAATAGAGCAATAAAACATTCTAAATGGAAAACCAATGCAAAGTATAGAATAACAACTCTAGATAACCTGAGAACAGTGGGCCCATTTCAAAGGTGGCAATTGTAGTACTGGAAGGAAAAAAATGGCAATGGAATAAGGGGTTTCACCTGATCAGCTAGGAAAGTTATTTTATGTGGAGAAGTATGGCAGAATCAGCACGTACTGTACAGGAAACCTCGTAATTAGATTTATAATGAAACACAAAGCAAATCAGAAATAAGATCAAGAGACTTGACCAATTTTTCTCAATTTTGACATGTTCCTCCATCACGGTGGCAGCAGATGTCAATAACAGAGTGTGTGAGAGGTTCCCATCTTGACTATAAGGTATTTGTTGAGTTTGTGCTACAGGTTTGTAGAGTGTCTGTGCCAGTGTCCTGCTTTGTACAGTGTTCTCTTCTGTTCTCACTGACTTTTCTCCACAATGCTCTCCAAAGAAAGAGTTACTGCTAGGGTGAAGCATAAAAAGACTGTAGCAGCAAATACCCTCTGGCTCTTTTTCAAACTTTAATGTCCTATATTGGTTCACAATCACTGACAAAGTAATTTGACCTTTGTTTAGGAATTTATCAAAACTAAAATGCTTTTGTGCAGTGTGTTTGAGAGCAGGTTTTAGATACACGAGACTGGTGGCATAGCACTAGGAAATTTACATGACGGTATACCTTTAAGTTATTGTGTGGATGATATCAAATAGACAAAGAGTACGCTGAAGATAAAGAGAAGGCACTGGGTCAGTGTGACTCTTAGAAAAGAACCTTGCATTTGAGATATATAAGTAGGTAGGTAGATAGATAGATAGATAGATAGATAGATAGATAGATAGATGGATGGATAGATGATAGAAATAGATAGATAGATAGATAGATAGATAGATAGATAGATAGATAGATAGAGATAGATACATAGATAGATAGATAGACGATAGAGATAGATAGATAGATAGATAGACAGATATAGATAGATAGATAGATAGATAGATAGATAGATAGATAGACGGATGGATGGGTGGATGGATAGATAGATAGATAGATAGATAGATAGATAGATAGATAGATAAATAGATAGATAGATGATAGAAATAGATAGATAGGTAGATAGATAGATAGATAGACAGACAGACAGACACACATAGATAGATGATAGATACATAGATAGATGATAGATACTGATGTATATACATATATATATACATATATACATATATATATAGAGAGAATGTATCCCCCAGTAAAGGCATATATTAATTATGTTTATAGGAAAGAAAGCTGAAAAAGATGTGATATAGTAATGACATAAACTTAACAGAAAACAAATGTGTGTTTCAAAGCATGAGAGGTAAGTTTGAAACAATAAAAGAGGGATATAAAAGCTGCTTAAGGAAGGGAGAGTCTTGAATGACACAGTGGAGAAATGTAAAAGAGGGATAAGAAGAGAAAGACTGAACCTAAAGTCTTTATAGGGTTCAGATCTACCATCAGAGACTATAACAGGAAATATGGCAAAGACTCTGGATTGACCCAGGACACGTGATATATGCCTCTATGCCATAGTTCTTCATCTTTACAGGCAGAGGGGTAACAGTATGGTCAAATATATATGAAATTGGTAAAGCATCAGTATAGTGTAATGGCTGTGAGTCCACAGTCTGGTCATATTTTATGGACTTAGGCTTCTACTCTGATACGCATCAGTTGTATTTCTTGAGGTAAACATCTGAAACCTTTGTATTTCAGCTTCTTCACGTGTAGAATGGAACTTTAAGCAGTATGTACTTTGAGGCTTGTGTGAATGTCTGCAAAATGCACATAAAAACATCTGCTAAGTACATAGAAGATAGAATGTCAATGTTCTCTTTCATTACATAAAGAGTACCTTGCTCAATAGTAAACACAACATTCAATAAATGAGAAGTTTATATCTTTCAAATGTAACAGTTGGAAAAAGCATACTGTGCAGGTGAGGAATTTTAAGAGTCTCCAGCTCCCCTCCACTTAAGATTGTTTTCTTTTTCTTACAGCAGCATTTCTGTCTTATAGACGTATAAGCAACTCAACAGCAAGGTCAAAAAGGGGCTCGAGTGATGGACCACGACTCACCTGCCAAGCAACCATGAGCTGTTGCCATATCAACCAAAACAACAGTGGGCTCCAGCACACCACATGGCAGCAGAGCTCTGTGCTCTTCCAGATCTGGAAGAGGATCTCTCCTGTTGCTTTTCCTTAACAAGTCTCTGAATGCTGGCTTTGATATAGATCTGTATGAACAGATGGAATGTGAAGAAGAACGAGAAGGAGGAGGAGGAGGAGGAGGAGGGGAGAGGAAGAAGAGGAAGAGGAAGGGGAAGGGGAGGGGAGAAGGAAAGGGAAGAGGAAGGGGAAGAGGAAGAGGAAGAAGAAGAAGTCATAGTTTTTCTTCTGAGCCTTTGCCTTCTAGTCCTCAGTCCTCTTGACCTATTCCAGTAACAGCCATTCAGATCTTGGAATAAAGATAACAGGGTTGTTTGAGGATATAAAAGTCAGATTCTGGCATTGCTATTTGAATATTGTTTGGGGCTGGATATTAGAAATACTGAAACAAGGAGTCAGGGATATTGCTTAGTAGGTCAAGGCATTTGTAACCAAGACAAATGACCTCAGTGCCATCCCCAGAGCTCACATGGTGGACGAAGAGAGCCTACTCCTTCAAGTTGTTCTCTCTCCTCCGCACATATGCCATGGCATGTTCATAACCACACATATACACAATAAATATGTAAATGTAATAGCACTTAAAAAAGAAATGTCATGATAAAAATAACAGAAAATACATCGCTTCTAAGAGCACTAGAAGAATTAGGGGTTTCATTTGGAAGAAACTTTCAGCAAGACTGTGAAGGAGCATATTGATGATATCAGCACCGAGAAGACAGAAGCAGGATGTCTGCAAGCTTAAAATTAGCTTATCTGAGCTATATACATATAAAAAAATAAATAAATGACATTTCAACCTGAATTAAAATAATTACTGAACACCTGAATTAAATTCCTACCACTTATGTTAATTCACTTAAAATGAAACTCAGATAAAGGGAGGGAATTTCCACAGAGGTGTGGGTGGAGAGGGCAGAGAGGAACTGGTGGTTGGGAATCTTTGAAAAGATGTCAGGCAAGTACTCGGAGATTTAAAGCTGAGGCAGAACTCAGGGCTGAGCGTGGAGCCTATGAAGGAAGCTCTTAGAGCAGACAGGAGCCAAATGCCAATCCATGTAAAAAATGACTAGGACTTGGTGAAAGAAGAAAGAGAAAATTGCAAAACAGGGAAACAGACCCATCGGGAAAGGAAATTCTCGCAACTCATCCAGCAAATTCCAGTCAGCTAGACTAGTGACCGAGAACTGGCCCAATGGGAACACTTGGAAGCAGTTCCCTAAGCAGAGATTTCCGCATGCTGTTTCATATTAAGGCTTGACACTCGTATTAGAAGCGCTGCTCTGTCTGCATTTAGCTAGGTAGCCTGTGGGACTAGAGGTGACCGTGTATCACTGCCAGGTTGTGATGACTCCTTTGGCTCAAGGGGAAAGCTTGGCTTTTAAAGAGCTTGACGCTCCTCTGAGCTCTGCCTACCAGGTTTCATAGTCCTTTTATTTAAAAGATGCCTGATTGCCACACCTAAAGCTGGGTCTTTCTCTACTGGAAGCTTCCCAGCTGGAGAGAGATTCTCTACGGCCTTCTGGCAGTACGTTTGGGTCTTGCAATTTACAAATCTACATGATTGTATTGAGTTGTTCGCCCTGTGGTGAGCTCAGTGTGGTACCCTATTGGCACCGTGTGCCACTAAGGATGCAGGATCAAGTGAGACATGATGCCTGCCCCATGGGAAAATAAAAGCAGCAATTACCTGATGAGTTGTACGGGTACAAAGTATGGAGCAAACACTGAAGGTGGAGCCTGGCTACCTAAGCATGTGTCAATGCAAATGATACTTTCCTGGGAGGCACGCCCAGTTCAGCCTCCTGCTCTTTTTTTATAGGCTTTAAACATAATTGGTTTGTGGGTAGCTGTTGTTCTACACAGATAGGCCTCACTTTAGGACTGCATTCCTGATTCTCCTGAGTTGCCAGTTACTGTCCCATGTGATCCATGGTGCCTGGAGTACTTATTGCTCAACCGAACAGGTGTGATATCTTTGCAAGAACTAAAGCCCACAGCCACCAGGAAGGCCAGGATTTTTGCTTAACAAACAATGGTCCATGATTCTGGTCTTGTGTTCTTACCCAACTGAGGGGTTGCCTGAAAAACCCAGGTTTAAAAAAAATACAGTTTTGTCACCAGGCAGTGGTGGTGCATGCGTTTAATCCCAGCACTCAGAAGGCAGAACCAGGAGGATCTCGGTGAGTTCAAGGCCAGCCTGGTCTACAAAGCAAGATCCAGGACAGGCACCAAAACTATAACGAGAAACTCTATCTTGAAAAAAATATATATAGTTTTAACTTAACTTTGTCTTTCAATGAGATATTTGGAAGAATTTTTCCTTCTCTGTTTGCTTAAGGATATTCTTAAATATCATGTCTCACAATTTTCTAATATCAGAACAGAAAAGCCTTAAAAAAGGTTGGACGAGAGCCTCTTGTCCTGTTCTTGAATCTAGTCCTTATTCCTTCATGTTGGCATCCAGAACCGTCCATCAGGGTGGCATGGTGCTGTGTTCATGCCTGGTCCATGCTTTGAGCTTCCAGAACAAAGCCTTCCATTATCTGTAGAGCATTACACAATCTCCAAATTGCTTTCACTTGCGTTTCCTCTTTTGATTGCAACTGGTATTGTCACTGTATTATGAAAACAGCCACCCAGATGGCTGGATTATATTCACCACCTCATAGCATGGTGACAATCAAATCTTTTCAATACTCCTGTATGACTGCCTGGAAAAAAAAAAAAAAAAACTATGGGTACTCAAATTATGAAACTACAGGTTCAAGTGAGACATAGTGACACATGCCTTCAGTCTCAGCACTTGGGCTGCTAAACAGGACTGCAAGTTCAAGGCTAGCTGGGGCTACATAGAGAGAACTTGCCTCAAAACAATAAAACAAAAACAGGTAGGGGTGGGGGACTGGCTCAGTTTTTAAAGTGCTTGTCATATGTGCCTGAGGACCTGAGTGCAGATCTAAGCACTCATCTAAAGTCTGAGTGCAGTGATGTGCATTTATAATCCTAGTGCAAGGGAAGAGGAGATAGCAGATACCTGTAGCTCATTGGCCTAGCCAAATCAGAGAGCTGCAGGTTAGTAAGTATGGTGGTTTGAAAGAAATTGGCTCCCAAGGGAGTAGCACTAATAGGAGGTATGGCCTTGTTGGAGTAGGTGTGGCTTTGTTGGAGGAAGTGTATTCGTGTGGAGGCAGGCTTTGAGGTCTCAGATATGCTCAAGCCATGTGACAGTTCACTTCCTGTTGCCTTTGGATCAAGATGTAGAATTCTCCAACTCCATGCCTGCCTGCACACCACCATACTCCCAGCTGCCATGCTCCCCACCATAGTGAAAATACACTAAACCCCTGAAATGGTAAGCTGCCACCTCAAATAAATGTTTTCTTCTATAAGAGTTCTGATCATGGTGTCTCTTCACAGCAATAAAATCCCTAACAGAGACAGCGAGAAACCCTGTCTCACAGGTTGGTTAGAAGCACTGGCCCCCAAAACAAGGTAGAGAGTAACTGAAGAAGATGTCTGATGATGATCTCTGGCCTTGACATGCACGTGTGTGTGCACACATGCATGCATGCCAGCACACAGAAGCACACACAGCCTTATGAACATACACATATAAGGCGCCAAAAACGGGGAGAGATTGAGCAACAGAAAATGTCAGATTCCTAAAAGGCAAATATATTAGATCCAATGTTCAAGCTGCTGCTCTTCACTGTGGTTGCTAGAATTGACAAAATACAGTAATAATAGCTTGTCATGTGGTACACACCTTCATTCCCACACCCATGAGGCAGAGGCAGGTGGATCTTGATTACACTGCTGTGCTTCACCATTGGTGTGAGGAAATGGGTGCCACTGAGTTCTTTTCTCAGGCAGGACCTTCACATTGGCAAAGATTCTAGAACTGCTGGAATTGAGGCATGGGTAGTATCAAATAGTAAACATTTTCAAAGGAGTGTCTACTGTGAGACAGTCACCAGGTTCACTTCATTTTCCTGAAAATCCATGCTGCCATTTTTTGAGGGGTCATTATTTCCATTTTACAGGAGGAAAAACCGAGCCTTAAATAAACAGAAACAACCTACCCAATGGTGAATCACTGGGAATCAGGGACTCGTAGATTTAAATCCAGACTTTAAAGCTTAAACCTTAAGCTCTGAAACACCGTATTAGTATTTCTTGAAGTGCAGTACACGATCCCCTTCCCACTGAACTAATTACATTTTCTTAGGAAATGTGCCAACTGGTCAGTTCCCCAGACACCTCAGAGTAACAGAATCAGAATTTCTGGAGAGAGGGTGGTGTCTTTGGCTGGAACACTTATCATGTGGAACACCATGGGTTAGAACCACGACAATTCTACCACTTCCCCTACTAACTAACTCTTTTTTTTTTTTTTTTTTTGAGTGAGGAGACATTAAAGTAAAACTTTGGGCTTCATTTCACACCCTTAGAGTAGACTCATGGCATGGACTGAAGTTAATGTTTCGTAAATCGATGGCTGCCATGGCATGTACTTAGGCTACCGAATGAGCAGCTTGGACCAGGATTTGTACAGAATTGGAACACAGAGACTTTTATTATTCCATTTCTTTTTAATATTTGAAATAATACTGACAGAGGAAAACGTCAAGTCTCGAAACTTTGGCCTGGAGAATTAGCTCAGAGGTAGAGCACCTTCTCCTGCCCTGTGTCTGCTCTTCTGCTGCTCAGCAACGTAAGTAAGGTAGAACTCAGAATGCCACAGTTTGTAGAGAGGCTCAACAGATTTGTAAAGAGTGCCTCTTTCCCTCTCCCACAGTTACTACTTCCAGTTATGGTTATCTTCCTTAATATTCTTGATATAATGGTTCCTTCAATAGTGTATGTTCCTGAGTCATTCAAGAGTCTCCGCTGAAGAAAGACCTGCCAGAGTAAAAATCGTGATGTCTGACCTGCAAAGAACAGAATGCCATGAAGAGACCACAGATTTTCAAAAATTCTCCTGAAATATACAGAAAGTGTTATCTGTGGGGATAGACGTAAGAGTACAGTACAATTCCACTTCCACCATGAGCCCATATCTGACATGCCGTTTTCCTACTTCAGATGTGAGCATGAGTTTCTATTGCTCTGTCCTGCCTGACTGGGAGTGTGACTCTTGTCCCTATAGTTATTTTATCTGCCATGACTCTGTATTATCCCTCAAAGCTGTAATATAATAAAATAAATCCAGTCCATAGCTTTCCTTGCATGGATTCCAAACATGCATCATAATTTGGGTGGGCTGTTGAATCTGTTTTCAAAACTAGAATCACAAGGAACTATTAACTTTCTATTTCTATGAGAGTCTTCTAAAACAGTGTTAGCACAATTAACCCTTTTCTGATTTTTCAATTTATCAAATGTGTGTGTGTCTGATTAACCAGTCATGAGGACTGTCCTATGCAGGCAGTGTTTTTTTCATGATGAGGAAAACAGGCTCTTGAGAAGTAAAGATAATTACAGAAATCAAAGGCTAATGGCCAAGTAAGAACCATAATCTAAGTTGCTTCACACAAAGGGCTTTCCTCTTCAAGAAAACCCTATGTGGCAAAAAAAAAAAAAAAAAAAAAAAAATAGATGGAGAGTTGAAATCGCATTTTTTTTCCTGTGCCCTTTGGTGATTTTGTACTTCATGTTGATCTAGCTTCTCTCCTTCTAAGATACCCATGTCTGTTCCAAGCACTCCATAGAAGCAAACTGAACGACTCCCTGACTCTAAAAGCTGAGAAATTCTTAGTACAAAACCTGCTTGAGGGGCTCAATGTTGTTTGTATTTCTCTTCTTTGTGGGTGGTCGGTTGTGAATCCCAAGACCTCCACCACTGTAGAGGTAGAGCAAGGGCCGATGACTCATTGGGGAATTAAAAGCTGTTATTTTGCCTTTCAAAACAACAGCTGAGCAAGCCAAGCCCATGTTAGCGTGCACACACACACAAACACACACACACACACACACACACACACACACACACACACACACACACACAATCACACCGCCTGCGTAGAGATTAGCCTTCAGGCTCAACTCCACCCGCTCAACCTCTTCTTCTAAAAATGTTTCTCTTGCTTTTCCAAAACTCTGATCCTCATTCCAAGATCCTGATGTGCAGATCTCAAGATCCTGGAGACAGACTGGCAAAAAGGAGACCCAGTGATCCAATGATCTCATTAATCAAACAGCAGCCTGAGCATGGGATCAGGGGATTTGTGTTTCTTAATTCATGCCTCTTATCTTGAAAGTGCACCTACCCAATGTCTTGACACTCCTTGTGTTCATGAAGAACAAAACACAATTTAACCTTCCTCTCCTCCATAACAATAAGGTTCTGCCTGGCCACTTGATGTGTGCCAAGGGTGTCCAACAAAATAGATTGGCATCTGCCCAGTCTTTGAATCCTACCTATGATATTTCAGCTTAGAGTGTATGAGGCGCTTTGGAAAGAAATACTACATGGCAGTACATGTGGCATTATCTGAAAGTGTCACTTTAATTTTCTTTGCACATAGTGTTTCATGGTCCCAGAGAACACACCAGGTTGTGGTGGGGGTGAGCTCATTTCAGGCATGAAGTGACTACCCAAAGGCAGACTGGAGGAACTTCAGACAGATGCGTTTAAAACAAAGTTGAACAGAAGAAAAATCGGTTTTCTTTTCCCTTCCTTTGTTTGCCCCGGTGAACTTTTGTTCCCTCATGACTGTTCTTCCTTTGGAATCTGGCATCTGCTGTTGAAAACACCCCCTCATGCTCAGACATGTTTACGAACTTTTCTCAGCAAGTTTTGACATTACCTCTCTGGGACATTCTATCAGAAGCTTTGCCTTGTGGCCAAGCTTGAACAAATTCATAACCACTGTTCTAGGCAGGAGGAACTCCTCCAGTTCTAGCCATGTTTGGGGTCAATGTGGTCAACCTCAGCTTTTAAAAAAAACAGTAGGACTAAGCAGAATTTTAAAACTTTGCCTAGTGCTGATTCCTAGAATTCTTCCCATGAAAAGTGTAGGTTGGAGCCTACATAAGCTCATCCCAGATTTTAGAAGTCCCTCTGGAAACATTCAGGAGACAGGCAAGGTCCAAGATAGCCATAATGGAGGCCAAGGGAAAAAAACAGTTGGAAATGATTATAGTAAAGAGGAAGGGGAGTGCTTGAAAAAGAAAACAGTGCAAACTATATTGTGCAAAAATAAGAACACCTACCTCTGTTGAACAAGGTCTTAGGCACTCTTCAAACACTTAAAGTGTAATCTTGTCTTCATCTCCTCCTGTGAAGATTGTCTGTGGCTAGCAATGTATTCCTCCAAAATGGATAGGTGGAAGTCGTAACGCCAGCAACCTTAAGGAACAGAACAGTTGTGTATGTAACTAGTTATGATGAAGGTACAGTAGGTTCTATCCAGTCAATGTGAACAATATCCATATAAATTTGGATACTGAGAAATAACCAAATAGAGGGAAGATTATTTATACAGTAACACAAGGCTGACTTCTCCAAGCCAAGGAGAGAGGCATTCACCTGTAACATATTTTTCCTTTACAGTCCTTAGAGGAATTGTCCCTGCAGACACCTTGTGAGGCAGTAAATTTCTGTTCCTTTAGCTACTCAGTTTTTATGTCTTTGGTACCATGGTCCAAGAAAATTAGGGAACTAAGGCTCAGATATGTTACTAGGTCCATTTGTGTCCAGTGAGCTCATGATTAAATGCATGATATGTCCATTGTCCTGTAGAACACTGTTGGCAAAACACACAACATGCAAAGAGAAACTAGATGAAAACTAACACAGTACCTACATGAAGGATAGCACAAGAATACAAGAAACTGCTTGTAGTAGAATATTATTTTAAGGTGTGTTATTTTTGTCTATGCTGCATTTGTTTAACTCTGTGAGGCTGTGTTACCGTGCCTATGTAAAACATCCGATGGTCTAATAAAGAACTGGCCAATAGCAAGGCAGGTAAAAGTATAGGCGGGGCTGGCAGGCAGAGACAATATATACAGGGAGAAATATGGGAGGAAGGAGACAGGGAGGACATCAGGAACCAGTTACCCAGCTAGACAACCAGCAAGCCACGGAATAAGAGTAAGAATTACAGGAAAAGCCCAGAGGAAAAGGGATAAGTTAAGATAAGGAAAGCCGGCTAGAAACTAAACCAAGCTAAGGCTGGTCATTCCTAAGCAAGAATAAGCCTCTGTGTGTGATTTATGTGGAAGCTTCATGGCAGCCCCCAAAAAAGAGCAAAAACAAACAACAACAACAACTGCTGCCATTAAATGTCATGAAATTCATAGGTGAAGAGCAGAAATCAAAGGGTGCCACGCTGGACCAAGTTTCAGTTAGTAAGGCACATGACACACAAGCCTGAAGGTCTGAACTGGTATCTCCAACACTCACATAAAACCCATGTGTTGTGCACATCTATAACCTTTGCACTAGTGGGATGCGGGGGAGGAGGCATTGGAGGAAAGTGGATCCCCAGAGCTTGGTAGCCAGCTAGTCTAGCTGAAGCAATGACCTCTGGGTTCAGTGAGAAACAGTGTCTCAAAAAATAAGGGAGATGTTAGAGGAGGACCCTTGTAGTCAATCTCTCACCTCCACAAGCACACGAGTATACATGCATCCCCATACAGATGAGTATATACACACAAAACATGCATTAACGTATAACACACACACGCTTATTTAAAAGAGGATGAGTGGTGCCAGTTTTTCAAAAGGTCTTCTCTATTGTCTGACTGACAGATCACGGTGGGAAGAGCATTGGATGACGGGAAATGTGGAACCCAGCAGCCGTGTAATTGATGTAGGTCAAGTTCTTCCTTCCTTGCTAATGTCCTGGTAAGCCCTGCATATCTCACTACTTAAGGGAAATAAAGAAATGGAATCATAGATGTAAAAAGAACTTTGAAATTCATTGAACAATATGCCACATCAGGATAAGGATTATTTTCATACTAAACTATCTTGCATTTTAGAATGTAAAGACAATTGCTGAAATTAAAAAAAAAAATGAGAGAGGCACACTAAAGTGAAGGCTCCTGAATCCCCAGCCAAACTTTTAAGAGTCCAGCTGTCTCCATATCTTGGAGAATCAACATACCATGAAATTGTGAAATGTAATCATTAACTGGGTCATTCTTCATAGGCCTTCACCTCTGCATTCAGCATTCTCTTTGAAGTCCATGACCTCTCTGTGTCACTGAACTGTTGAATAACTACTCTGGACTGAATGGAGCATCCCAGCCAACCCTGCTGATGTAATCAGACAAGGCTCACCCTGCACAGCCAGAGTCTCTGATTAGCATTCATTTCAGCAAATGGAGTGGGGCCCTAGGGAGTCATTAATGTACATAAGGCCTGTGCTCAGGCATAAGCCACACAAACCTCACAAATGAGAAGGATCAAGTCATGTCTCATTTTTGACGTGCTAGTCCTATTGGAAACTCCTGCAGACTCTTTATTTTCAACCTGAAATTCAATAAATACTGTGGTATTAACAATTGAAAGGGTTTATTTTACATTTAACAGAGATTTCACAAAATTCCAGTATGATAGAGCCGTGGAGACTCTGGTTCACTCATCATCTAACTTTTTAGATGGATAAAATAAGAACAAGAGAAGGACACTGGCCTGTCAGAATCCACTCCAAATGTTATGTCAGAGCACTGTTGGAACTCACACAGATTGTCATCCAGCGCTGTGTACTGTTATTGATGAGGGACACATTAGCATTACAGGAATGATGGGGAGGTTAAACAAAGGGGGTATAGTTATTACCAATATATTTTGGGGTCCTTTTCAATAATAAAAATACATGATGTACCTGATTTTGTGACTCTATGCCAGGAGTAGGCATTAGCCGGAGGTACTTGAGAAATTATTTTGGAATGTACATGTCAGATAGATGCATATGTTAATAGTTAAAGTTTTTACTGAATGGTTTGATTCCTTGCAATTAATTTTTATAGGTTACCAAACTTTGTAACTTCCAAACTAAAAAAAAAAAAAATCAGATTGGGGGTGGAATGAAGAAATGACCCTGCAGTTAAGAGCCCTGGCTACTCTTCCAAAGGACCCAGGTTCAATTTCCAGCATCTACATGGCAACTCACAACTGTCTGTAACTTCAGCTCCAAGGGATTTGACACCCTCACACAGACATATGTGCAGTTAAAGCATAAAATTAAAAATGAATAAATCATGGGGCTGGAGAGATAGCTCAGTTGTTAAAAGTGCTGGCTAATCTTCCAAAGGACCCCAGTTTGATTGACAGCACCCACAGGGTAGGCAACAACCAGTTCTGGGGGAATCCAATGGTCTCTTCTGTCTCCACAGGCCCTGTACATACATAGTGTAATATGTACATGTAGGTAAAATACTCATGCACATGAAATTTTTTTAAAACTCAGATAGGTACATCTAAATTGTAAGTTCTTATTGGATTTTTTTAAATAGATTGTGTCACCACAGCACTTTTGAAAATACAAAACAAAGACTTGGATTTTTATTGTTTCTTTCAGGAAATTCGGAAGTGAAATAACTCCTCACAGTTGCTAGTTGTGTGACTAGGAAGACACTAACCTAGTCTGAATTCCCTTTGCTGTCAAAGGGGAGAGCAGTACCTGCCTTGTAGACCTGTCGTCTAAGTGAACTTGTATATGGAAATCACTCAGATACTAATTCCTAGCCTCACCATTCACATCTACAACAAACAGAATAAATTGTGAGTCTGGTATAAGAATGTATGATTAGTGACTAAATCCTCTGCCCAGAGAGTCTTCTATTTAGAACTTTAATTTTATGTCACTCAACTGTTCTGAATTCTCAATATTTTATTCCTATATCATCTCTTAGACAATTTCTATTCCATTTGTGGTATAAACTCCTTTTCAAATTTCATTTTATCTTAATTGGATATATTTTAAAATTAATTCACACATTTTCAAACATCTAAGTCATTGTATTTAGGTATTTCTAGCTTTCACTGTATAGTTTTAAATTGATAATCTGAGCCTTTGGTTTTGAGAGGGAATAGCGTACACTTTCATAACACATCAGAATGTAAGAAGCAGTGTAATACCAAACACGGCTTTCAAAAGAATCCTGTGAGTTAATCACAGTCCACATTTTGTGGTTGAGAAACTGATAATCAGAAAAGCAAAATGGCAGGAAACCATCAAGTAGTTATAATTGGTAACAGAACTAGTGATAAATGTGGTGAACTGAAATACTTATAAAAGACCAAGTGGAGAGTTTGGGGTGAATGGGCATGGGGCAATACAATAGAGAACAGTTAAGTTTCTAGAAAAATAGAGACACAAACATGGAATGTTGGCTCAAAATTACCTCTCTTGTAAAATAAACTAGAAATACTCTTACATGTACTTTTAAAAAACATTTTGAAATCAAACAAAACATATATTCTAGGGACACCTGCCTCAAACTTTGAATCAACACTGATGAACTTTTGAGCACATATGGTTTGTTTAGTTTCCTAAGTTTATTTCATGAAATGATGATTATCAAAGTGAGACCTCACAGAAGTCAAGGGTTAAAGGCTTATTTTTACTGTTTATAATTATGTATGCATATCTCTGTGTAGTTATGTGAACATGAGTACAGGCGCCCATATGGGAGGCCAGCTTCCACTTTTTCCCAGGGTACTCTTAAGGAGAGAGGGATAAGAAACATTTAGATAGAAAGATGGTATGGAGAAGACAGACGGAAACACAGGATAGCTTCGGGAGGACCTGTATCAATATCTACTGGCCCCTTCTGTCTCTTCAAAAGGGTTTTTTATAGGAATGCCAAGGGGAGGGAGCAGGGCAAAAGACCTTCCCCTGGCACCACCAAGTACAGACCCTTCCAAACACCTAGTAGTCAGGCAGGTGGTCAAGCCATCCCCTAATGCAGCCCTGCTAGGTAAAGCAAGCTCAGATCTCTACTAGGAAACCTCTGTGGGTCCCCACAGCTCCCCTCTCTTTATATAATAAAGGACCCCCCGGGCCCTTCAGATAGACTGTGCTTGTCTTAGGTCATTCTTCTTTGCTAATCTTCCTTACCTGACATGGAGATACATTTTCCATCAAGCATAATCTGGCATAGGTTAGAAGCTAGCAAGAAGAAAGTTGACTGTCTTTGACTATCAGCCTCTGACAAGAGCGAGTACAGAGCCTAACTCAGCTTTGACTCAGGTCCCTACTAAGAACTTGTAAGTAGTTGGAACATCCACAGAGATCCCTGGGCTGCCATACCCCCCAGTAAAGCAGTAGAGGATAATAAAGATGAAATGTTCTTTTTGAATGGGTCTAAGATGTCTATAACAGCCTTAGCTGTGCCAAGTCCTTTTTTAAATCAAAACTCTTGATGCAAATGCATCAGATAAACTGCATCAAACTTAAAGATTCCCTCAGCTTCACCAAACCATGGTTCATTAATAAATTAGCATAGCTCTAGTATGAACATTACTATACATATTTACAACTAGCATGAATACCATTATACATACACTTTTTACAAACTTACATTCAAAAGCAACCTCTATAGGACTACTTTACAAACCTTAGCAAAATTCTAGAAAAGATCTCTTAACAGAACTATTTTCATTATCACTATTCATATTTACACTTTTTACAAACTTACATTCACAAGCAAACTCTATAGGACTACTTTATAAACTTTAGCAAACATCTAGAAAACATCTCTTAATAGAACTACTTACATTTTCTTCCAACAAGACAGAGAGTATGCAAATCATGAGTTACCTAGTTAAAATTGTAGATGAACTCAAAACTGCTTCATTCCTGTGCTTTAGAGTTCACAATCAGCTTTAATATCCTGAAAGTTTTCCTGATAGTTTGAAGTCAAAGCCTAATTTGTCAGTGGTTCTAGAGTCTTTGTATCCAGCTCCCTAGAGTCCAGAATTCAGTGAGTGCTGTTGCTAGGGGGTTGTAACACTTGGGATAAGACCACTCCTCCCAGCCACCTTCCCTGCTAGGCCCTCCCAGCTGTTCTGGAACTGGTGGAAGTGTGCCCAGCAGTGGACAGTCACCAGCTGGGGAGCTGTCCCTATACCCAAACTAACTGCAGCTACCCTGAGTGCCACAATTTAAAAAAAGCACTGCTGAAACTTCACTTCCCGCTACAGCAGCACTTTATGATGATCTTTCTTGAGAACCTTGCCTGAGGATGGAATTACCATACTGAGCTGCTGTAAAGCTCTTAGAAAAAAACTTTCTACACAGCTATTAGGAACCATCTCTTAAAGGAGACACGCATTGATTGCTGCTAACAAAGAGAAGTAGTATGGCTCTAGATTCCATTTCATTCCAGCTTTTCTGGAGGAACATCAGCAGCTACAGTATCAGAGCTGACATTCTTCTGTTCCACACATCATAACAAACACTCAGGCAGCCATTAAGCTTCATTCGATGACTGAGTGTACAGTTTCCCCCTTCTTAATTTTTTGAAGTTGCATCCTAAGATTTCCATGAGCTCTTTCAACAATGCCTTGTGTTCTGTTCACCCAATGGTTCCCTCTTGTATCTCAAGCACCACCCAAGTTCTTTATTCACCCTTAAGATTTTTCCACACCCAAAGCAACTTCCTGGTGTTCAGACCACTCTCTCTTGCTTTCTAAAGGGCCTCAAAGTGGCCTGACAAGTGACATTAGCATTTTAATTGCCTCCTGACAGGTAAGCTTTCTTCACCTGTCTCCCATTACTGGGAGACAAGCTAAGCTTTCTAACAGCACTCAGGGGGAAAAGCAGCATTTGGGGCTGTACCTGTACCAGCAGCAAACCGTTTTTAACTCCTTAAGCTGTTTAAAGGAAACTGGAACATGCATTTGCATGATATTTCCCTGGGCATCTTGATGCTCTATTATGGGGAACATTTGAAATCTTCTGTCTCAGTCTGTCTATGCATTCCTCCAGGCCTGCCTGCCTAGGCTGCCCTGCTTTTACCAGCTATAGTTCCCAAGCAGCCCTTCCAGGTCCAGAAGAAAACCCAGCTGTGGCCAATTGCGGCCACTGCACTCCTGGTCTGTATTAGTACTGAAAATCAAGATCAAGTCTTTGCTCTTTTTGCCACAGGAGGTTTTCATCTTCCCTGAGCTTGCATAAGGACACTTGGCATTACCATTTCACAGGTATACCTCCTCAATCAAACCCTCCACCTGGTACTGTCCCCAGAGTGGGCCATGCTTGCCCATCCACATGCACAGACTGACACTTGGTGCCAGAAGTGAAAACCCTTTGAGGCTTCACTCCCTGGTTAGTGAAAAAAACAATAAGAGTATATGAAACAAGAGCCTCTTCAGAGAGATTTCCTCCTGATAGATTCTCTTTGTCTCTGCTTGCCTCCTCCCCCCAAGTACAGAGTCCCTGACACTTCAGCCGCAGCTCATCCCTCTGCTAACTGCTTTCTGTTCTTGGGATAAGGGGTTTGCATCTCCATTTCTGCCTCATTTGTATGGTCAAATGCAGCCTCAGCTTTTCCTGTGCTGCCAGTGTAGCTACTGCTAGGGACATATACCCTGCTATTTTCATTGCAGGGAGGATTTCAAAGCCTCTTCTACACTCTCCATGACAGGGCTCATCCCACCTGGTGTCTTGTCAGCCAGCAGCTTTCCCCCAGGTCCTGTACCACTGCTGCTGAGGTTACACCCTTGAGGATGCTGGCTGGTGACTGCAGGGATCCCAGTGTCTCCAGAACACACTCAAACTCAGAGATGCCTGCTTCCTGACCCTCTGCTAATTGCTTTTCAAATGCCAGCTTGAAGAGGAGACACAGCACTAACAATGAGGGTTTACAATGCTCTAGGAGGTTTTTTGTGCTAGGGCAATTACAGGTGACTCTCCCATTCTGATAGATATTCCCTTTAGGTGAGTCTAATTCTACACTTACAGAAAGGAAAAGAGACCTGAAGAGCTTCCAGTTTTTGAGTAAGAGAAATTACTAAGTTTTTCCCAAGACTTCTGTCCCCTAAACTCTGCTTCATGGCTAAGTGAGAACTGACTCTGATGATACAGTATTGTAAAAGTGTTGTTAGGCACTGTCGGCAGAGTGGAAGGTTTTGTTTCATCTGCATCCACCTCAGGGAAAATTCTACCCTGCTTATCAGGGTTTGGAACTAAGCTGTCTCAAATTAATGCTCACAGGCCAAAAACTTCCACAGGAATCTTTTCTGGCCTGTTTTCCTCATAATATTTTTTTTATTTCTGCTCTGATTCTCCTCCAGGAGTCTGCATTCAGATTCCCATAGTCAGAGAACCAAGGACACAGTACCTCTATGAACTCCAAAAATCTCCACGCTTCTTGTGGTTCCACCTTAACCCTTCTAGTTTTTTAAGGTTTCTACAAGTACTCTTTGAAGATCCCTTTACTATTTTCTTGCTCCATTTTGGCACTAGGAAAACTCTACTCTTATCCTAAGTTTCTTCTTACCCAATATTCCTATACCTAACCCTATATATTTACTTAATTTTAATAGATAGAAATTAAGAGTGAGAAAGATAAAGAAACCTAGACAAAAAAAGCCTAACTTCTCACTTTGACTTTTCTTTCAGCTGCTTTGCTTTATCTACATATAATTTTACTCCTAAAAATAGAATACCATTGCCTTTACTTTTAACTCATTACCAGGCATACCCGCTGCTCCCACAACACCCCCTACTCTTCTTTCACCAAGTCCCTAGTTGTGTTCCTAATTCTGGCACCATCTGTGGGAAGCCAGCTCTTACTCTTTCCCAGGGTACTCTTGAGGCAAGAGGGATAAGAAATATTTAGATAGAAAAATAGCATGGAGAAGACAGACAGAAACACAGGATTGCTTTGGGAGGACCTGGATCAATATCCACTGGCCCCTTCTGTCTCTTCAAAAAGGCTTTTTATAGGAATGCCAAGGGGTGAGGCAAAAGATCTCCCCCAGCACAGCCAAGTGCAGACACTTCCAAACACTTAGTAACCACACGTGTGCTCCAGCCATCCCCTAATGCAGCCATGCTGGGTAAAGCAAACTCAGATCTCCACTAAGAAACCTATGTGGACCCCCACACCCATGAAATCCAGAAGAGTATATATGAACTCCATGACACTGGAGTTGCAGGTGGTTGTGAACTGCCAGGTTGACCAAGTCAGTGTGTACCGAGTTTTCATTCTTATCTCTTCATGGAGTTCACTTCTCTCTATGACACTCACAGAGACCCCCACGGTTTATTTCTTTGTTTTCTTGTTTGTTTTTTCCTTAAGCTAGAAGACAAATTGTGGCTCTCTATTATTGCAAAAAGAAGCTTCTTTGATGAGGAGTAAGAGTTACTCTTATCTATGGGCATAAGGCTAACTACTTATATGTATTTGAAAATTAATTAGGAAAATGGCAATAGTAGGTTCTCCTCTAGGGTAGATTCTCCTTCTAGCTATTAGTAGTTAGCTAGTTTCACAGTACCAGACATTAATTCTCTCTACTGATGATCCTTAAGTCCAACCAGACAGCTGCTGGTTACCCCTATATAAAAGCACCACTACTGCACCATTGGGAATATCTTGCTGAGCCCATCATTGCTGTGGTTCTTTGGCCCTTTTTTCCATTGGCAGCTTACACAGTTACTGTGACAGTTAGTCCTCAGGGAGGAGGCTTCTAGTCAGCCCCACCTCAATTTTACAAAGTCCTATGTCAGAAGTATTCATTGTCTTAAGCAATATAGCCTTTCCTTCAAATTCTGAGATTCAATCAAGGACAATGACAATAGACTAAATTGTTTGGGGGAGTCTCTTGGACTCTATTGACTAAAAACTTGAAGGGAAGTTTTCTATTCTTGGTACTAGGGGCATTATTAGATAGTCTATGGCTTTTGTGGAGGGAGAAAGGAACATTATTTCCTTGTATGGCACAGCTCCATATCCATATCCATATTCATATGTATATATATATTTGCACATACGTATTATGCATATGTATTGGGGGTGTTGAAATAATGTTTCTCTCTGTAATAGCTCTGGCTGTCCTGGAGCTTGCTTTGTAGACCAGGCTGGCCTCAAACTTATAAAGATCCACCTGCCTCTGCCTCCCTAGTGCTGGGACTAAAGGTGTGAGCCACCACATCCAGCACTATATATTTTAAAGAAAACTTATTAAAATGTTTCCTTCTTGCTTTTTAAAACATCCTTAGCAGTATATACCTCTTTTTCCTCCCTCTCTCTCTCTATTGCCCTTATCCTCCTTTGTCCTCCCAGTTTTCCATCTTGACTTCATGGCAATGATTGATTCATCTACGGGTAACTCCTATACCTAAGACTCAAGACAGATTGTAAGAGCCGGATGTCCAGAACGCTAGCTGCTGGATATCACCTTTGAGATATGACAGAGAAGCTGCATCAATGTGGTTGCCTACATAAGAACTGAAAACAAGATAATACCAGCTGACATGCCAATATGGTTGAGGGAAATTTCCCAAGCTCTCCCACCTAAACAGAGAGCTGCAGGCAACCAATGGCTGCTTAGAGGGAGAATCAGTTTTCTCCATGCAAGCTCCCTGACGGATTTTTCAACCCTAAGTGGCCAGCCCTAAACACAATTAAACATGAACAACAGTGAATGGTTTCAGTAAGCCGTGTGTGTGTATGTGTGTGTGTGTGTGTGTGTGTGTGTGTGTGTGTAAAACAATAAAGAAAGGATCATGTATTTGAGAGGGAGTGAGGAAATACAAGAAGAGTGAAGAGTTCAGGAAAGAGAAGGACAAGTGGAAATGATGTAAATAAAGAATTCATGTATGAATTTTTTAAAGTAAAAAGACTAAGAGGAATTTTAGTGCTTTTATCATAATGAATTGATAAAATGTTTGTAGATATAGTTTTAACCTGATGTAAACATTAACATGTAAAAATTTTACATATCAGTTAAACTTTCATAAATTTTTTTGCCTTTGCCTATAATAAATCAAGTTAAGTTTTTGTAAACTCAAAATCCACACTCTGATATCTAACAGTAGATTCAGATTTGCATAGCTGAATGAGAATGATTAACTGTTCCCTCCCCTCCCCATCTTTAAAAGCTGTCTCTTTTCAGGACTTCCCGAGCTCAGCAAATGCCATGTGCGCAAACACTGTGCTTGGAGGAGCTTCCAGGGGCTCTATTGGACTCTTCTCCTACCCTCACACTATGTGCAGCACAGCTAAATCTCTAGTGTCTCCTCCTTTAAGATTAACCCTAAGCCCACAATGTTCCACCATCGCACTGCTATACCCTAACTCAGTCCCTAAGCCCACAGTGTTCCACACAGCACGGCTATAACCTAACTGAGTCATTAGGAGTTCTTGCTACTCTTTAACAGTGACCTCCTGAGTGGTTTTCTGTACCTCAGCTTCATCCGTATAGCCTATTCATCTTCTGGAGAGCAATCAGCATGTTCTTAAAGAACAAGACACATAGAGCTCGGCAGAATCAGCATTCAGCCTGCTTCTCCTTCTACTGTCCTGGAAAGGCCAGACTTGCCTTCCGCTGGCCTCTTAAATGCACCCAGCTCGTTTCTCTGCTAATCCTACTGTGTCTACTCCTTCCTGGGAATATGCTACTGCCCTAGATTGTTAGGCAATAATAAGGCGTGAAAGGAAACTCTGTCAAATCTGCTGATTGAATTTCTGTCTCTGAGCTGGTTCCCTCATTGATAATATAGAGACAAAGAACAGTCACACCCCATAATAACAGTGTAGTGGTGACACACTGCTTGGCTCAGGGACTGACCTGACTGGGGTATGGAGGGAATGAAGAAACGACAAACACATGGACTCACAGACACAGAAAACACTTGAATCAGGTGCCCTGGGCTCTGTATGGAAAAGCTGCAGCATGTGCATTATATACAGTTGAAGAGCTGTTGTACACAGCTGAACAAGGAGATGGGGGTTCTTACATACTGATAAACAAGGAGACGAGGCTCTCTATAAACTGCACGAGGAGGCAGGCTTCACTAATTTTGGTAGGAACTATCTTAGAGGAACAGCTTTCAGGCCATAAACATCTGAGGGGAAAAAGTCACAGTAGAAAGTTTCTGTACACACTGTCAACATTTGCACAGAGAAAAGAAACAGAGAAAGGCTTTGCTGTCCTTCTGAACCTAACCCTGCGGAGAAGTCTTTGCCATTCTCATGGGTCTGAGGCATTGTGTCTCTGACAGGGCTCTGCCCAGGCCAACAATAATACATGTTCATTCAGAACTTCACTCCCTCCCTACACAGTAAGACTTAAACTCACTAACAAAAATAGAAATCCAGCTGCAAGAAAACTTGATGGTAGGATACCTGCCTAGCATGTGCAAGACTGGGTTAAACCCCCCGAAATACATTCATATTCTCTCTCTCTCTTTCTCTCTCTCTCTCTCTCTCTCTCTCTCTCTCTCTCTCTCTCTCTCTCTGTGTGTGTGTGTGTGTGTGTGTGTGTGTGTGTGTATCTGTGTCTGCGTGTCTGTCTGTGTCTGTCTGTGTCTCTCCCCTGCCCTCCTCTACACACAGGCTTTTTACACAGTAAACAATATCTCCAGAAAGTATCAGCACATCTCTACCAAATTTCTTAGTCCACTAAAATATTGCCTTCTTAAAGAGGTTTTCAGTGGTCATTCTTTAGGAATATTGCCTCTGTCTCTTCCTCCTTTCTCTGATTTTCTTTTTCAGATAAGAGATCAGCATAGTTGACATGCTTCTGTTTTATTTCTTTGCATGTTTATAGACTGGCTCTCCTTTGTAGAATGTCTGCTCTTAGGGAACCGGGTTTCTATTTTGATCACCAGTAACACTGAATGTGAAATGTTCCATATTGCTGTAAAAGTAGAAAGTGGACGCAAAAGGAGATGAGAGACCTTAAGGAAAGAGGGAACAAGAAAACACAAAGTAGTGCAATGCATAGGACCTGGAAAGGGAAGGAAAGACAGTGTAGTTTGGAGGGAGGAGAGCAGCAGGATGGGGGAGGGGGAGATGGTGGTGGGTATATGACCTGTATGTATGAAAAGTGAAACCCATCACTTTGTGTGCTAACTCTGGGAATTAACTTAAGCAAAGTGCCTGACTCGTGATGGAAACTCAGCAAATATTTATTTTGCACGAATCCAGTGCAGGCGCTCAGGAGGCGCTCAGTGGGAATTTGCCCCAATGAATGGTATTAACATATTTTACAGAGTGCTTACCCACTTGCAGAAGCAGCTTAGACCTAGAGAACTCAGGACAGCCTGTTCCCTGCCCCCTGATAAAGCACAATGGTACTATTTAGTCTAGTCTGGAATACTAAAAAAAAAAAAAAAAAAAAAAAAAAAAAAAAAAAAAAAAAAAGAAAATGCATTAAGTTTTACACATTTTAGACATGATTGCCCCTGAACGTTCCCTGCTTTGAAGAGTTTCACATGAAAAAATTTTTTGGTTTGAAGACTCCAATCCCCTAAAATCCTCAAAATGTAATAGCAAAGTAGTCATTATTTGAAAAGAACAGGTAGTTCCCAGGCACAACTACTCTGACTAAAAGGTGACTCAAGTCTTGTGCTGTTCGAAGTGCCAGCTACTGCCCTCGCTTCTCACACAGCTGTAATGAGCACGGTCTCATTGGGACTGCAGAGGAGTGAACCTGGTTGAACTGCTCATTAGACAGAGGACAAATGAGGCTTACCGAGGGAACTAGTCACCATTAGGACCGGAGAGGGATTCGTGACCACTGTAGAACGTTCTCCACTGGTCTTTTCTCTTCATTTAAGTCAGTGGTTCCCACCCTTCCTAGTGCTGAGAACCTTTAATACAGTTCCTCATGCTATGGTGACCCCTCCCTCAACCACAACATTATTTTTGTTGCTGCTTCATAACTCTGATTTTGCTACTCTTGTGAACCATAATGTGAATATCTATGTTTTCTGAGGGTCTTAGGCAACCCCTCTGAAAGGGTTGTTCCACCCCAGAATGGGGTTGCAAACCACAGCTTGAGAACCATTGCTTTAAGGAATTTCTTTCTCTCTTTCTACTTTTTCCTTTTTATTACTCCAGTTTGTATTATGAAAATTTTTAAATGAAAAAGACAAAACAGTGTGGCAAAGAGTCACATCCACATCAGCACTGGATTCTTGTTAATATTTTGCTCTCTATGCTTAACCTGTTTCTGACTCATGTCATTTAGAATAAATTTCAGACAGAATGGTACTTTATCCCCTCTACGTCATTGTATAAACCAAGTATAACTCCTTATGCAATCCCAGTGCATCACTGCTCATCACAACATTAAGAAGAGCTCCTTAGAAGTCGGGCAGTGGGGGTGCACATCTTTAATCCCAACACTCGGAAGGCAGTGGCAGGCTGATCTCTGTGAGTTTGAGGCCAACCTGGTCTACAGAGCTAGTTCCAAGACAGCCAGGGCTGTTACACAGAAAAACCCTGTCTCAAAAAACAAAAAACAAACAAACAAACAAAAAAGAATAGTTCCTTAGTACTATCTAATACTTAGAGCATACTCAAAGTCCCCCCCCCCCCCCCCGTTGGTGTAAAAATGTTATTTATAGGTGGTTTAACCAACTGGGATTTAACTGAAAACTATATATTGCCTCTTATTCACATCTTTTCAATTTAAGCAAAGATGTCCTTTCTTTCAAGGTCATACCATTATCTCTGTGTCGTTTTTTTTTGTTTGTTTTCATGACAGTGATTCATTCCAGAGACAGGCCAGTTATATTATTAAGTGTCTGCCTTCTGGCTTAGTCAAAATTCTTCCCTGCAGATGCTTAATTTGTTCCGCTGCCTTCCATGTTCCTTATAAATTGAAGTCATATCTAAAGGCTTGAGTAGCTGACCATCCAAGTGCCTCTATATCGAAAAACCAAACTTTGCAGCTATTTCTTTCTCATACTGTTAATCTCAAAGACGGGAGGAGAAAGACCACTGACCCAAATCAGGATAGCCAAAATAATTAAAGCAAGCAATGAATGAAAGCAAGCTGTTTTTGTTCCTGTACACAAGCAGCCTCCCTCCTAATGCTGAATTCGAAAGGTCAACATTAGAAGTGAGGAAGACAAGATTTTTATATCTCAGGGGTAGGAGGTTTCCAAATGGGGGAGTGGGTGGGCAAAATAGGTGGGGTTACAGGAGCAGCAGAATATAAGCATAAGAAATTAGTCCTAATGACCACCTGAGACAAAGACGTGGTTGTAAGGTGGGCATAACAACAGGCAGTCATAACAAGGTCCTCGTGGGTGGTCATATAAGTTTTTGGAACAAAGGTTGGGTTGCAATATGGTTATAAACAAACTTTTGAAACAAAGCCATGATTACACTTCCTAGAACAAGCAGCACAGAACCATTTGTAGTTAAGATGAGAACGAGAGGTTTAATCACAAACAGGAATGAACCTAATTTGTCATTACTACAAGATGGCTTTTAAACCTAAGATGGAGGCAGGCTGGTTCTTCAGAACAAAGCTCTAAAAAGTAGCTGAAGCTTGAGGGAGCTTCAGGAGACAGCAAGGAAGGAAGAGGAAAGGTTAGCAGGTGGGGCAGGTGACAGGGCTGTGTCAACTAAGCCCCTGCACCCTGGGACCTGATATTTGGCCAGGGGCTTAAGAACTATAGTTTGGTCGGGATCCCAGAATGGATTTAAGAAACACAGAAAGCATGAAATATAAGCCAGAGCATTAATTTTATCATTTATAATGAGAAACAAAACTGCTAAAGCAATGGGAATGTTGCCATTGAAAAGACTAACGCTTTTCCCCCACAGGCTTGCGGTTTCCAAGCCTGTTTGTGTGTAAGAGTCATCTGAGGCTCACAAAAATACCACCCTTAGAGATTCCGATTTAATTGTTCTTGGGTGGGGATAGGGGATTGGTAGTTTTGAAGAGTTCCCCAGACGGTTCAACTATGCTACCAGGGCAGAGCAACCACTCTGAAGTAAAGTTCTACAGCAGAAGCTAATTTGTCATCAGAAATTTGTGTTGTGAAGACGAGACGGGAACTTGGGGTCTAGGCAATATGAATCAAGTACGTTTGAAGAGGTAATGCCAATCAGTGATGTCAGACATCTGTGTGCATGAGAGTCAGTGAAGCGTGTTTACTTTAAAAATTATTTTAGTGAATACTTGGATTCCTGGTTTCCTCTTAGTTCTCCTTTTCTTGTCTCTACGAAATTCTGATTACACTGTTCTTGGCCAGACCTTTAGTTGCTGCTCTAACACTGAACAACAAAGGCTCCAGACCTAGCTAAGCAAAGGGCCTCCTGCTCCTCTGAGATGGCCTGGCTGGGAGACTGGAAAGACCAGTATTCTGAAACTTCAGTTGCCTCAGAATGAGCTGTACAGCTTGTTAAAAGATTGCTAAATCTTGTCCTATAAAAGTTTTTGATTCTGTAGATTTTGAGGTGGAGCCCCACAACAAGAGGTAAGTCGGCCTCCCTCCCAAGGGACATTTGGAAGTATCTCATGATCTCAAGACATTTTCCATCATCAGGCTGGAGGTGGAGTCAGTTACTGTGTATAGTGGCCAAAGGTCAAGAATGCTGCTAACTATCCACACTGGTTAGAGCTAATGTTATCAGATTCAACAAGACAAACAAATCAAAAATGAAAAAATATGATATTCAGCTAAATTTGAATTTTAGATAAATGATGAACAATTTTTCTCTTTTAAATCAGTCCCAGTCATGGGACATATTAATATTAAAAAGTTACTGCCAGACAAGCTGTAGTTGAGTCACAGAGAAGTTCCCCAGGCTTCTGAGACCCAAATTTAAACTCTACCCTTGTAAAACAAATAAATAAGTACATATAAAAATATATCTTCTCTCTGAATTTTAAATTTTGATAGATACCCTGCTTTGTTGTGCTACCTGGCCAGCCTCACATGATAAAAATGTATGTGTTCCAAAATGTAATAGTACTTAAGTTGAAGGATTCTATGCTAAGGGGATGGTGATGCTGTTGATTCTCAGACTGCACTCTGACAAACACCTCGCAAGGTGATGGTTGAAACATGAATGCTGAACCCAGGTTGCACTTGATGTCTGAGTTCACTGTGACCTGAGGTATGATGATAAGGTGAGATTTTAGAAGATCCCCAGGTGTGCTGAAGGGCAAACAAGAAGGTAGAGAACACTTGCACCCTGCAGGACCCGTACTGACAAGGCAACTGCACTAGGAACACAGCTCGGTGGTCAAGTGTTTGTGTCATGTGTACATGGTCCTAGCTTCATCCTCAGTACCGATAAAAGAGAAAAGCAAATGAAGAAAACAGAGGTACTGGGGGTCTACCCCTATTTTTTTTAACCAAGGCCCTTGAGAGTATAGTTATCCAAAGATCATATAAGATCCTCACTTTCTTTAATTAAAAATGATTAACTTAAATTTATCCTTATGAAGATTATATATTTTAAAATATATAATGCTTTTATTACTTCTTTGAGAAACTAATACATACATGTAAAGTGCTTTTTGCTTTTTAAAAACATTTTTATTAATTATTTGAGAATTTTATACATACATACAATGTATTGTGATCATATTTCTCCTTCCTCCCTCTAACTCTTCCTAGATCTAACCTGACCTCCCAACACTCTTTACTCTTGTGTTCTCTTCTTAATTTATTTAATTTTTTAAAAAGTTATATTTTTTATTTTTAAGAATATGTGTTAGGTTACAAAACAGAATGTCAGTGATATTGATGTTTAAGATGACAGCCTCTCTTTTTATTAACTATTATACATGCACTTTGGTATATACAGATATATTCCTAAACGTAGCTTACTCAGTCTGTATGCTTTTTTTCCTTTGTTTTAGTTTTGTGTGTATATGTGTTTGTCTGCATCTGTGTCAATGTATCACACGCTTGTGGTGCCAGCAGAGACCAGAAGAGGGTGCTCTATCCTCTGAGACTGGTATTACAAACCACTATGAACCATCATCTGGGTCCTGGGAATCAAGGTCTTCTGGAAGAACAGCCAGTGCTCTGAACTACTGAGTCCTTTCTCCAGCCTCCACACAATGTGTTTTGATCATATGCATGTACCACTCCTCCCCAAGTTCCTCCCAGATCCAGCTCCACAAACCCAAACCCTTCCCAACTTCATAACCTTCTCCCTTTTACTCTATAGCTCACCTGTTTGTGCTGTTCTTAAACTCATGGTTGTGGGACTATCCCCTGGAGTATAATCAACCTACCATGGGCCATACTCTTAAAGAGAAGTGACTCCCTTCCCCCAGAAGCATCAACTGTCAATAGTTCTTCAGCTATAGATGGGGTTCTCATGTGCCCCTTTCTCTTCCATGCTGAAATGCCGACTGCTTTGGTCTCATGCAGGTATTGTGCAGGCAATCATAGCTGCTGTGAGTTCTTGAGGGCATCAGTCTTGTCTTGCCCAGAAGACACTGGTTTCCTCTGGTCCTCCCTGACCTCTGGACTTTTCAATCTCTCTGCCCCCTTTTCCATTGTGTTCTGTAAGCTCTGAAGGTGGGAAGTATGACAGTCCTCCCATTTGAGGCTGAGCATTTCACAGACTTGTTTTCTCTCCACTGTGACCAGTTATGAGTTTCTGCGTTTGCTGCAGTGGCAATAGCTTACAATACTTTGGGGATCTCCAGGACACCTCCAATCAACAACTTGGCTTATGAAAGTAACATTATCCACTGTATAATTCAACTCCAATAAAACTCTTTCACATGAATCTCTCTCTCAAACACACACACACACACACACACACACACACACACACACACACACACACCACTCAGGAACCTTATAAAATAATATGTTTCCATATGGCCTTTACAAATATCCTTAGTATTAGTTATGCATACTACTCCTCCTCCACTATATCCTCCCATCCTTCTCCCCATTTAAACCTTCATCTCCATTATTCTCCCTTTCCCCTCCAAATTGTTTATTTTTAAGGAGGACACAGTTAAAGAAGAAAATAAGCAACCAAAATCTATTCTATTATTTTAAAGACATAAATAAATATCACATTCATAAAAAAGATATAATTATATAAAATGCGCTGAGAACAAAAGTAAAGAATTCTTGGAAATTAAATCAAGACAGATTAGTGTATCTCTCACCTCTCATCAGAGAAGCTTATTTATGCAATAGATGGACATTAACACAACTGATCAAGGTGCAGAGAATATGAGACTTCAGAATGCTCAACACAAACTGAGACATCTGTATCATGGTACTTCCTCCCGAGGCTCAGAAATCATTAAATAAAAAGGGAATAGAAAGATTCTAAGAGACAGAGGCAGTGGATGACTACAAGGAATCAATATTTTCCAGACATAGCAAAAGACAGTTGCACATATGAACTCCCAGCAGTTGCAATATAATTCACAAAAATCTGTGCAAGCTCAAGCCAGGACAAAATTCCATCATGGGGAGGGAGATAGGCACATGGTCCAACCCCTAGCTGAACAGTTTTGGCAACTGATAGATTCTGGAAGAGGGAGTGTCATTTTTCATTATGGGTGTGGCCCTTGGAAGGCTGATCATGCTCCAGTAGAAGACACATATTCAAGATTATATAGATAACATAAAGTATACTCAATGGATTTCAAAGGAAAAAAAATTGGATGAATAGGGAAGCAGGCATAGATCTGAGAGAAGTTGAAGGAGGGGATGAATATGATCAAAATACATGGTAGCAAATTTTCAAAGAACTGAACAAAATCAATATAAAATATAAAAAGCATTAGAAGATTAGAGTGGAAAAGTTTCCAAATTATAGTGAGAAAGATATGTAAAGTGTTCCATAGAAATAACAGAAACCCAGTGAGTTTCTAAGATCCACATGAAACTTATACCTGTTCTAACTGACAAAGAATACAAAGAAGAAGGACATGTTTAGCAATAATTGAAGAAAACTTACTTCTAAAAATAAAAGACATGAGAGTCTGGATTAAAATACCCCTCTGAGTCACTAGCACTGTGGACAAAAAGCAGACATGGAAAACAAAGGGCTTAACAATACAGATGAAGATGACATTGACTTTCTTGACAGCAATTTTAGAGCAATAGGGAAATATATTTAATATATATGAGAATTTTCCCAGTCCAGAAACCTGGATCTAGGCAAGGTAGTCATTAAGTGGTAGATAGTAGAAAATCTTTTCAGAGATACAAGGACTTAAATTCCTTCACAAACACGAGTGTGTCTCAAAAACTGAAAGGCTGAAGACAGGAAAGCAGGTATCATCTAGAAAAGAAAACTATAAGGAACCTAAGAATGGTAGTTAAAAGGATATCTAAGTGCAAAAGCAGCTCATGGGATTTGTACATTTGCTTACTGTAAAACTCCAGGGGTCCTTCTCAAGGACATGAAGGCAGTACTCTCCCTAATACATTTGAGAAGAGAAAGAAGACTTTTGCAAAGAAGCCAAAATTGTACAATGGAAAAAAGAAAGCATCTTCAACAAATGGTGCTGCATAACTGAACGTTGACATGTAAAAGAATGCAAATAGATCCATATCTATCACCATGCATAAAACTCAAGTCCAAGTGGATCAAAGACTTCAATATAAATCCAGTTACACTGAACCTGATAGAAAAGAAAGTGGGAAGTAGCCTTGAACGCATTGGCACAGGATACTGTTTATTGAATATAACATCAGTAGCACAGACACTGAGATCGACAATTAATAAATGGAACCTTCTGAAATAGAAAAACTTCTGTAAGGCAAAAGACATGGTCAGTAAAACAAAACAGCATCCTACAGAAAGTGAAAAGGTCTTCACCAATCCCACATCTGACAGAATGCTGATCTCCAAAATATATAAAGAACTCAAGAAACTCGACATCAAAATACTAAATAATCTGATTTAAAAATTGGGTACAGAACTAATCAACAGAAGAATATCAAATGGTTGAAAGACATTTAAAGAACTGCTCAACATCCTTAGTCATCAGGGAAATGCAAATCAAAATGACTCTGTGACACCATCTTACATCTGTCAGGATGACTAAGATCAAAAACACTGATGACAGTTTATGTTGGAGAGGATGTGGAGTACAGGGAACAATCCTCCACTGCTGGTGGGAGTGCAAATTTGTGCAGTCCTTTTGGAAATTACTATGGCAATTTTTCAGAAAATAGGGAATCAATCTACCTCAAGACCCAGCGATGCCATCTTGGCCATATACCCAAAAGATGCTCAATCATACCACAAGGACACTTGTTCAATGATGTTTATAGCAGCATTATTTAAAATAGTCAGAACCTGCCGGGCGGTGGTGGCGCACGCCTTTAATCCCAGCACTCGGGAGGCAGAGCCAGGCGGATCTCTGTGAGTTCGAGGCCAGCCTGGGCTACCAAGTGAGTTCCAGGAAAGGCGCAAAGCTACACAGAGAAACCCTGTCTCGAAAAACCAAAAAAAAAAAAAAAATAGTCAGAACCTGAAAACAACCTAGATGCCCCTCAACTGAAGAATGAATTCAGAAAATGTGGTACATTTACACTCAGTGGTAAAAAAAAAAAAAAAAAAAAAAATGACTTCATGAAATTTGCAGGCAAACGGATGAAACTAGGGAAAAATCATCCTGAGTAAGGTAACTCAGACCCAGAAAGACAAACACTGTATGTACTCATTCATAAATGGATAGTAGATGTAAAACAAAGGATAACCAGGGTATAATCCACAGCCCTAGAGAAACTAGGTAAAAAGGAGGACCCTAAGAGGGATGCATGGATTGCCCTGGGAAGGGGAAATAGATGATATCTCCTGGGTAAATTGGGGTGAGGGGTGTACAGGGTAGGGAACAGGGGATGGGAACATGAGGGACTGGGATGGCCGAGTTAGTGGAGGGGTGGGGAGGGAGAGCAATGAAAGAGATACCTTGATAGAGGGGGCCATTCTGGGGTTAGGGAGAAGCCTGGTACCAGGGAAACTCCCAGAAACCCACAAGGATGACCCCAGCTAAGATTCCTAGCAATAATAGAGAGGGTGCCTGAACTGGCCTTCTCCTGTAATCAGATTAATGACTACCCTAATTGTCAACATTGAACCTTAATCCATTAACTGACGGAAACAGATGCAGAGATCCACAGCCAAGCACTGGGCCAAGCTCCTGAAGTCCAGTTGAAGAGAGATAGGAGGGATTATATAAGCAATGCGGGAGGGGGGGGGTCAAGATCAGGATGGGGAAAACCCACAGAGACAGCTGACCTGAGCTTGTGGGAGCTCACAGACTCTAGACAGACAGCTGGGGAGCCTGTCTGGGACCCACCTAGGCCCTCTGCATGTGACAGACACTTGTGTAGCTTGGTCTGTTTGTGGGGCCCTTAGCAGTGGGACCAGGATCTGTCCCTGGTACATGAACTGGCTTTTTGGAACATACTCCCTATGGTGGGATGCCTTGCTCAGCATTGATGCAAAGGGGAGAAGCTTGGTCCTGCTTCAACTTGATATGCCATGTTTTGTTGACTCTCATGGGAGGCCTTACCTTTTCTGAGGAGTGGATGGGGAGCGGAGAGCCAAAGACGTTGAGAGGAAGGAATGGAAGGAGAGGAGGGAGGGGAAACTGTAGTTGGCATGTAAAATAAATAAAAATTTTATAATTAAAAAGAGAATAATATTCAGTACTTTAAAAGTGCTAAATTAATGACATGTACATTAAAAACAAATATCATATCCCTTAAGGAAAAAAGACAAATTATTAAGTCCAAAGAAAAGTAACAGATTGTATCAGAAAGGAAAAAGAAATCATAACATATACTAATGCATGCAGTTATGGCAGTGTGAAAGCTGAATGCTAGTACAGACATGACTGTGATGTACTCACTGTAGGTGAGTGGAGAGATGTAGAACATGGAGGGTGTGTGTGTTGGAAGAGCTATAAAGGCTAGCCCAGTCCTCATGTTCCCTAGGCCAGAATCACTAAATCTCTCTCCTAATGGGATATTCCTAAAGTGGAGCTTATGTATCTTGTAGAGGAACTGGAAGAAAACATGATGAACAGCCCAGAGTTCCAAATGATTATCCCACCTTATGAATGTGTAATGGGAGGGAGGAAAGAATGGCCAGTGTTTCCTGATGAGCCAGATCTCACTATTGTAGACCCCAAACTATGTTTAGCCACCACCTAACAATATTTACAGTTAGATTAAGGTTTTAAAGGAAGTAAACACATTTGAACTCCTAGTTAATGGATACAGTGACCAGTGATCTTACTAGTATGACATGTCAGACAATGGTGTGTCCACTGACTGAAGGTCCCAAATATTACTGAAGATGTCATAAGGGAAGAATTGGAGTTCTACATTTAAAGAATTGTCTTGTTCTAACTCATTTCTTCATTTTAACACATTGCCAAATAAGCTTGATTAATAGGGTGTGTGGATTGTACTATTCATTCTTGGTTCAACCAATCCTCACAAAATTGCCAAGAGGCTTTGGGAAATGCTTTTTGATGAAAATGCCATAACAATCAGCCCTGAGATGCTCTTTTTAACATTTTCCCCTTTTGGTATACAGAATAGAATGATGGGTTCTGCAGTGGATGGCATCTTACAGTTGATTTGAAAGCATAACTACACGTTAAAACACAAGCTTTTTAGCAACCATCTTATGACTGAAACAGTAATGACTGTAGAAAACCAAAAAACTATGCTACTCAAAACCTGATGATGGGACAATAGTATACCTCACCTTAAAATAAGTCTTCTTAGCATACAGATTATTTATAGCTGATTTTAAGAGAGTGGAGTTATATAACAACTTTGGAAACAGTAGCAGATGTAAGAGATGCTGGTTGAATATACACCTTCATTTGTCACCGGCCCATTCACCAGGAAGAGAGGATGACTACAAGTCATGCTTATCTGCAGAGAAGGCACTGTGTCCAGTCTAGAGGTAACGGGAGCAGGCAAAAGCACCTTGGCCTGAGTGCTGCCATTTTGACTTCAGATTCCTAAATAAAGCTCAGGTTTTCAAGCCTAGGGGAGTTGAGAGCTTTCCAGTGACTGATCAACCTCCTCCCTAAACCACAGAAATAGTTGTTATGCATCTTTAGTTCTATAGAAACAGTGTGGCTGTTCCTAACAACAGAAGGAACAAATGAATCTGATTGGTTGGACTAGAAGACTTGCATTATATGTCAGTTGACAATGATGGGACACTCAAGGAAGGCACTAATCTCTAAGTCATGATTGGTGAACATTGTAACAGAGGAAGCACCTCTTGGGGGCCAGTGAAATGGCTCAACCAGTAAATGCACTTGCGGTCAAGCAGGAAGACTTTAGTTAAGTCATTGGGACCCGTGTGGTGGAAGAAAACTGACCCCTGCAACTTGTTCCCTGATCACCGTATGTCCACAACAGATAAATAAATAAATAAATATAAACAACTCATTTCTGTTTACTTTCCATGGTTGCTTCTCTTTCAACTGCTCATCTCTGGCACTCTTCTTTATCCAGCTGAAGAGGGTAATTAAGCCGTATACTTTATTTATTTCCTTGAGCGTCTCTCATGTATACGTGAGATATGCTTATTGTTTAGCTTCTATACATCTTTTTCTTATCATTGGGCCACTCCAAACAAGAACTATGAATGCAAATAGAAAGTCATTTTTCTTCTCTGACAAGACCTAATCACAATTAACAAGCAAATCAGCTGCGGGAAAAAAATTGGTAATTCTCACTTAGAACGCTTGATGTGTAAACCCCCTGCCCCAGCCCCACCTGGCACTGTTTTCAGCAGGAGATATTGCCAGATGTGTAGACCACATCCTGCCTTCTGAGCTAATAAGAGTAAGGAGTCATTATGTTTAGAAAAAAAATATTGAATGTACAGAAAACAATGTATTTTGTAGTCTTTCATGACTGATCAGATGATGCTATTAACTCTGAGCTAGTACTTACTGTTTTCTTCTATTCAGTGACGAACACTGCTGTTTTCTTCTCAGCATGGTCATACAGAAGTACAGTAAACATTTTCATTGTCTGGACATGCAAGATTACTAATTTAGATATCTTGACAACTGGCACTGGTCTCAAAATTTCTCCAAACATGACAATGAATAGGTGTCTGTATCACGATGCCAAGGATGTATTTCTATGTTTCATCTCAAAGTCAGCAAATAGAATTTAGGGTGTTGCCCAAACTTTGAGAATCAATATCTACAAACAGCTTATCCCATAGATAGTGTGTTCTAGAATAGCTTACTCTTCACTGTGAATATTCTGTCTTTCTGAAAATGGCTTATATCAAGTGATGTGGAGCTACCTCTTAGAGGAGGTAAGCTCTCCATACTCATCCCTGTGCTTTGCCCTCATGGATGCTACTCTGAAGCAAGGAGCTCACAACTCGGCATTAACCCAAGTACCCACAGAAGGTGCCTAAGAGATATGGTTGATTCCAAAGCTGGGGCAGCAAGTAGGAGACTCCAGTAGGAGATGAGCCTGGACAAACTTGCCAGGACATAAAGGAAGGATGAAGGGAGGCAAAGAGAGGGAGGGAGGGGGGACAAAAGGCTGAGGCAGGCTACTTGTCACAAACTTGAAGAGGATTCTAATAGTCAAATATGAGACAACTTTGACCACTAAAATAATTAAATATAATAAGAAATTATAAAGCATCCAAGTTACATTTATTTATTTTATAAAACTTTATTATTAAAAAACTTAAAAATAAATAAAAGCATCACACACCTAAATTAGTCAGACCCGAAGCCTATACAACTTAATGAACTTGTATACAGTTAGAATTGGCATCCAAAATGGAAGCAGTACAGCTTCACATCAACTTTGACACTTTCAGAAGCAAATGTATTTTATGTACTTATCCATGGCCAGGACAAAAACAATCCATGAAAGAATTAGAACTAGAAAATCAATTAGTTTTATATCCTCCTTCATGACTCATGTCCATTACCTGCATCCAGCCCTTCCGCATCTCTTTATATTTAGCTCTCTGTGGTTCTCTTTTCCTCATATGGTACAGTACTCACTCATGCATGCGTTTGTTTACATATATTATCGGCTAGATTTCATATCAGAGATATGAAATATGCAGTTCTTTTCTTTCTGAGATTGTATGAACTTGGCTAATATTACACATTCTAAGACCATCCATTTTCCTACAAATTCTTTAACTTTATTTTTCTTTAGAGCTGAGTAACATTCATATATATATATATATATATATATATATATATATACTGAATCTTCATTACTCATTTATCTATTGGTGGACAGCAAGGTTAATTCCTGCATATGTATATATATATATATATATATATATATATATATATTATATATAATATAGGAATTTAAAAAGATAAGCAAAGGATGTCTAGTCATAAAAAATACATGTCATATGTTAAATTACATGCGTTAATATAGTAATTCGCTGTCAAATGTTTATCTTGGTTTGTGATTTACATGAAGAGGTTCAGTGTTTCTATTACTAAATCATTCACATTGTTTTTCTTACTTTATTACACACATACTGTTAATATAGCTCTGAAGAGTAATAAGAAGTATTTAGAGATTTGAAATCAAACCCTAATTCTGTGAATGGCGATCTGCATGATTTAGAAAAGTTTTCTAAGTTGTTTAAGACTTCATTTCCTCTTAGCAAAACACAAACGGGTTTAAATAGACAGAAGGCAATGTTCTCATCTGTCATTAATCAAAGATTTCCATGTATTCACATTTTCACAATTCTGAAGCAGGAACATAACTTGCAATTGTGACAATCTCATAGTGCATTGATGAAACAATTCACTAAGTATATTATCTCTATTCATGAAACGAGTTAGAATTACGTAAAACAATGTAAATTGCTGAGAACAAACAAGACTTTCCCTGGACTGTTGCTTTGTTGTCACCCTGACTGCGTTGTTGGTGTCTGGACGTGTGTGTAAATGAATTGCTGAACTGCAGTGAACTGGGGCGGTAACAAACAGAGCAACACGTAGAGAGGTCATCCTTGCGTGGACACCGTCCTGCCTTCCCCAGGTGCTGAGCCACTCAACCCTCCAGGCCTCACTGGTCCCAGTGTCCTCCTCCAGAGAGGAAGCAGTGGAAGAGGAAGGGTAAGGAAGCCCAGGACTGCCCAAGGTCAGCCAGCAAGGAGACTGAGAATCTGAAACACTCCTGCCTACACTTGACTCCCCCATGTGGTCAAAAGTGTTTTGAAGCCTCTCTGGATGGACCCTCCGGAACTCATGGTAGCCCATAATCAATTGTTAAAATCATCTATCAATCTGTACTTTCTGCCTTTCAAGTTTATCTGAACACTGAACGAATTAACATGCCCTCTGGACATAAGTAGACCAAGTCTAACTTTTCATATATTTGTTGACAGTAACGGGAAGCCCAGGAAACCTACAGAAGGCTACATCGTTCATTTTGGGTGGCATCATCTCTGACAGCAAACACCATAAGCAAGGTCTTTGTCCTCCTGAACCTTGGCCTGGTTTTGTTTGGATGAGGTTTTTGTATTTAACAGAGTGCTTCTCAGTATAACCTAGTTGGCCTGAAACTCACAGTTATCCTCCTGCCTCCTGAGTTCTGGATTACAGGAAAGTATTTCCACATCTAGCTTTGGGTTGTATCTTAAATAAACTTCTCTCTGAACAGGGCTAGTGTGTGGAACTTTTATCTTGTGGATGACTTGATTCTGTAGCCCACAGAATATTCTTGCTTCTAGGCCCAGTAGACTTCTGTCATTTGAAGTTTTATTTTCCATTTTTTATGTTCCTCGTGAGCCCTCCATGTCAGCACCACTGAAATCCTTCACAGAATCTTTGTATTTTCATTACCCACTTTTTAAACCATCTTTCTTAAAACAGCCTTTGCCATGAAATAATTACTACTTTTGAAAAAAAATCATTTGAAATCTTTTCATTTACACAGAATGAGAATGCAAATATAATTATGCAGAAAGCCAACAGGACTTATGAAAATTTCTGTTAGGTTTCATTTTTTTACACCATACATAGCACAAATACTAATTTACTAAAGATTTTTTTAAAGTCCTACGGTCTCATGCAATTATCTATGCCGTAGTCAAGAAAGGCAAAGGGTTTTAGGATGAGAGATGATAGGAGGGACTTTTGTGAAATGAGAAGTTCTCTTCATGGAGGCTGGAGAACAAGTCCTGCCAGTCTGGCTACAGCCCTGGGCATCAGGAGCAACCTCAAAGGGCCATAGTGTTCAAGGGTATAATCAGGCCTTACCCACTCACTGCACACTTCAAGAGCAAGACCTGACATTTCCTAATGTGTGAGAGCAATCTCTGTTCCAACAGTGAGTTATTATTGCACCCACGTTTCAGGGTGAGCAAGTCATTAGTATTACGGGAGCTTGTAAACTCATACAAACAACTAAACCATAATCTAGCAAACTAGATGGATATAAGCCCAATAAGAGGCCACTAAATATTATACAGTTGACAAAACAGGCAGATTGTGAGCTGTGGTTTTTCTATCGTATTTACTGGGAAAGAGTCCAGAAATGAATTATATGAGTGATGCCTGGGATTTAGAAGAGCAGCACTGATTGTACTGGAGACAGTTGTGTTGCTGGGCCTGTTTGAGGGGTCCTGAGCAGTGGGATCAGCATCTATCCCTGGTGCATGAGCTGGCTTTCTGGAGCCCATTACCTATGGTGGGATGCCTTGCTCACCCTTCATGCAGCGGGGGAAAGGCTTGGTCCTGCCTCAACTGAATACACCAGGCTTTGCTGACTCCCCATGGGAGCCCTTACCCTTTTAGAGGAGAGGATGGAAGGTGGGTTGGGGAGGGTGAAGAAAACACTGGGGAGGGAGTGAGAGGAGGAATGGGAAGGGATCTGTGGTTGATATGTAGAATGAGTGGAAAATTTTCTTAAATAAAAAACAACTATTTCAGGACGGAAGTATTGTACAAGCTTGGATGCATGGGTACATATAGATAAGATGGCACAATAGTGCAGAGGTTAAACACTCTGTGAAGCAGTTGGGGACCTAAGGGTGGACAGAAAAGCTCTGTGGGGAATAAAAAGCCATTTCTTGTTGACCTTTACTAAACAGAAACATCCACCTCTGGATTTGTTTTCATTTTTGTGACTAACTCTGAGAATAGCTACTTGTTGAGGTTTGCACGGGTTTCTGGCCTAACAGCTCTAGAGCTTGTTGTCTTCTGTGCCGCAATGATGGGCTAGATGAGGTGGTAAGAGATTGTAGGGCAGGTGTCTCCACCTAGAAACCCAACTGAGCTCACCCAGGACAATTTCATAGACTTAATGAAAGCCGGGCAGCAGCAGAGCACGGACTTACTGTCTTCAGTATTTCCTGGACTTTTCACTCTTCCTTTTTCGATCCCACTATATTACATATAGTTGATCTCACAGCTGAGGCTTAATAAATCATTGGTAAGAACACATCCCAAACCAGAGCCTATTTACTGCTATCTCAAACATCTTGTGTGTGTGTGTGTGTGTGTGTGTGTGTGTGTGTGTGTGTGTGTGTGTGATGAGCTTGGGAATATTGAAGGAAGAATGCTGGGGGAACCTCTACCTACATCTCCCAAGCATTTCTAGTAAGCAAATGAGTCAGGCCCTCAGTTAATGATGTATGTGGTCACCTGAGGCATCTTAGGGAAGGCCAGTCAGCCACCAAGGTTGGGCAATTTGGGGAGTGGCAGCCTATAATGGTAGCATTCTGATGATGGGATCAACCAGAAATGAATGCACAGAAAGACTTCCCAAGGACTGAGGTCATTTAAGACGTCAACTGTCCAAGTATTTTTTTTAAAAAAAGAGAGAGAGAGAGAATGAAGTGAGAACTTCCCTGGTCTTCTCCTTGGCCCAGAGCCAGTGTCTGTGTGTGATACAGAAGGAAGCAATGCTTCCTCAACTGCTGTCAACTTCCCTCTCTCAGGAGGCAGGGGTATTGGAGTAGGATGTCTTTGTTCTTTGCTTGAGAGCTGGAAAGGACTGTCAAGTCTAGTTTCAAGGTAGGTCCTTGTAGATGATAGATGAGAGACATGGATGGACCAGAAGAGGGCTATCGTGGAGGAATTTGACAACCTGCAGTCAAATTCATCAGCTACCAAATCAGTCGTTTCAGTCTGACTTAATTTCTAATTTCTTCACATTTCTCCAGGGGAAAAAAATAAAAGAGGTTTGCTGATGAGAAATTATAAGCAATGCTGATTGTAATAAAACAGAAAAACCGTAAGAAACAAATAGAATAATGTACCCGAGAGTGTCTCATGGGCTGGTCTCAAACATTCTCATACAGTGAACAAAGAGCCTTGTCATAGTGCAGGTTCTGATTTGATTCATGTAGGGTGGGGCCTAGGACTCTGCATTTCCATCAGGTCCCCCAGATGTTTCTGAGATGGGTCTGTGAGGCACCATTTGAACAGTCTGGTGTTAGAGTTTAAAGTTTAAAGTGTTGTATGGTAACAGGCTGTCAATGGCTTATTTTAATAAGTTTTCACAGGTGAATATCCTTTAGCCTTTTCATGAAACCCTCCCCTTCATAATTCTAATTCCAACTCTCCACATTAATTATCATATCCAGTAATAATGCAAACGCCCACCCAGCATAGTGAACCCCACTTCAAACTATACCAGCCATTTCCTTGCATAGAAAGCTTAAGGAAAGTCAGGAATGACTTTCGCCATTTTAGGTTTTGCATAAAATATTTACACGATTATTTCTTGTGTGTGGAAGACTTAAGGGCTGTGATGAAATAAAAAACACTTAAAAAGGAGTAGCTTACAACGGTATAAGAGATAGTGGAGTCTTTTATACAAAGCATTCCTTAGAGGCAGTCATATTATTTGTATTCTATTTATTTTATTTATACGTCTAATGCGCCACATATATTTTTATTATTGTTCACATATGATAATAACTTATTCTTTGTATTTGTATTATTTGTACTGTTATATGACTGACCAAACTGGAACATGGCTGCTTGAAGCGAGTTGCCCAAAGTCCACTAATACAGCACTAAGATGAAGTGTTCTGAATCCTAGGCCTGTGGTCTCACATCTCCCATCCACTGTGCTTACAGCAAAAAGGCTGCACTCAGGTTTGCCGGGTCCTAGTTCTGAATAAAGATTCCCATGAGCAGAATGTGAAGGGTGGTGGATATCACAGACCTGGCTGCTGCTGCCAGGAAAACGGAGAGGACACAGCCCTTAGATGTCTGTTCCTCAAATCAGATTAAAAGCTACTCCAGCCCTGAGTTTCCTGATGACTCATTGACTTGTTTCTTTTCCAGCCAAGAATACGATGTTCTATTCCTTCTGGAATGTTTACAGATGGGAGCACCTGGGGAGTGGAGGACAACTTGACTATTAAAATCCTCCAACATGGATGCTGGTTTTCTGCTACCATCCCCTTCTTACCTACTCTGTGCTGTTCGTGTTCACAGCCATTCCTGATCTCAATCTCACTCCTAGGTCATGTTTCACTCAAATATGTGTAGTCTGTGGCAAGTGAAATTAGAGGTGCGTGTTTGTCTACTATTCAGTCTGTTTTGGCAGTGTGGCAAATGGAGCCCAAGTCCTTTCATATTCTAGACAAGTTCCCTGCCACCAAGTTACATGCCTAGCCCTTGCTTTTTGACCTCCTTTGGTAGCTCAGACTCGCCTTCAATCCACTGTGCATCCTTTCTGTAACTCCCAAGGCTTGGTGTTACTCAACTAGAACTGAAATCAGGGATTGTCTGTGGGCAGATAGAAACAGGCTTCATTTGCATTGAATGGCTGGAAATGGAGATATAATGGAGATAGAGGGAATGAATGCCATGTTCAGCATGATATGGTGTGATGATCTGAACGAATTTCATGTTAGCCCTGAGACCCTAAACCAACTTCACTGGACTTTTACTCTCTCCTCTAAATAACAACCATTTTGCCCGGTTCATAGTACTCTCATGAGAAGTGAATGAAAGGGCGTGGGTGAAAATGTTTTCAGGCTCACACGAACTGTGCCAGTGTGTTGGTCCTTACAAATAATTAACTTGAAGTGGGACAAGGCTACTGGAAAGGCAAAGCATGGCATCTGTTTACTTCTCCTAAAGCACTTAACATTCGTTGACCTACTAATGTGTATAAAATAGGGACTTGGCAATGGCATTATTTAAAAAAAAAAAAAAAGAACCATGGAAAAAGTGGGAAAGATAAAAGATTTATGATGCCATCCAGGTTTGATATAATCCAGATGATAAAAAGTATCCACTAAAAGTTGTCAACACTGTAGTTTCATGAATTCCAGATTCTGGGACCTAAGTTTGAGCCTGGGAAATTCCCTTTTGATCGTTCAGTATTTCTCTAGCACTATTAAATGAAATAGCACAGCTATCAAAACCTCTAAGGGGAAGAACATGAATCATCCTCTAGAATGAGGATCTGGACACAGACATACCTGCCAGAGCCTCTGGAAGTGATTCTGAAACCCCAACCTGCCCTTCCCTTCCTACTAATCCGCGTTCTGTTGGTGTGAGCACAGCAAATGCTTCCTGTTTCTGGCCTTCCGCCCATTTCAAAGTGTTCCTCTTTCCTCTGTCATCTAAACGCTATCAGACAGGTAACTGCAGCAGTCTCATGACTAAGAACATCTAGTAAGATGCCGGGAGCTGTAGTCAGCTCCATTATCTGGAATTTTCCACTTACGTCTTGTAAGAAAGTGATGTTTATTCCCAAGTTATAAAAGCAAAGACCCAGTGATCCAACTAAACTACCTAATAAAAGGATCATTGGAGGACCAAAGAGGACAAGACTCTTGGTATCTGTGGTGGTGTACCCCAATAAGTATCAGAAAACATTGTTTCTCTCTTGAAATCTCATCCACATTTTTTCAAAAATATTCTACTTTAATCACATGAACTATTTAAAAATGTCTTCAACCATTTATATCTATCCTTATAACAGTTTCAAGATAAATAATGAAAATATTAAATATAAGGTGGGTAAAAAGTTTTTTAATTAAAATGAAAAGATTACACATGTATATTACACCTGTATATTACCTATGTGCATATGTTTAAAAACACATGGTAAGATGACATGTTTCATGTAGTTGTCCAACACAATACTCACTTGTTTTTGAGGCAGGGTCTTGCCACATAGACCAGGCTGGACTAGAACTCACAGAGATCTTCCTTAGTGCTGGGATTAAAGACAAATGCCATCATGCCTGAATCTTCACATTATAGCTAAAAGTTTTCTCCACATTTTCTAATTTATAAAACTCTATCTTTCTTTTTAACTAAGAAAGTACATGAATTTACAATAGTGGAGGACATTTTTTCCCTAAAATGTATGAAACTTAGTGGAGAAAATTTCAAAATATTTATTCATGCCTATCTATCTATCTATCTATCTATAGATAGATAGACAGATAGATAGATAGATGTGTGTGTGTGTGTGTGTGTAAATATCGGCTATACAAGTAATTATATTTTGGGAAACACAGTCCCCATAGATATTTAGACTCTACAAAGAAGTCATCTTCATAAAAGAAAACAAAGAAAAAATATGAGGGAAATTCCTCAAGAATGGAACCACCATCTCATCTGCTCTCAATCTCCACCTTTAACGTCCATGCAGTTAACTGGCCTGCCCATCTTGGAACTGCTTCCATACTACACAGCCCCCAACTGCCCGAGCCTTGTTGCACAGTGAACTATGTGTAGATGTGATCATTTCTCCATTATGCTGGTCCTTATTAGACAACTAACAGACAATACACCAAAATATCTAAAAATGTACTCAGTAATGTTTGGAAACAGCACAGAGTTCTCCTGTTCCAGGGACCCTTTTCCTTAGTGAACGAAGAACTTTCTTATCTCAATTATATTTTTTCTCTTCTGAAAACCAGACTAGTCCATTTCATGACCCCTAGAGGTCATCCTGATTGTGGGTGACCCTGGGAAGGATGGTATGAACAAGCTCTGGTTTCTTTGGGGCTGCACAGTTGTTGGAGACATAAATGCACTTGACAATCAGACTAAACTGTGATGTAATCCTAGACCTAACACTTACTATCCATGTGTCAAGAATAAGGGAATTAACAGTTCTCTGCATCAAACAAGTGCAAAATAGGAAACCACACCTTCCTTCAGTGGGGCTCACGAGACAAGTGAAATAACCTGGGTGAACTATCCATTGTGCATTTTGTCAGAGATCCTATGAGGAGTTAAATGTATGTGAGTATCTGAAATGCAGTTAGTAAACAGTGTTTCTTGCTGAGAATATTAGCTTATTTAGTTTTAATTAGACTGCATTCATCTCTGCACTTCAAGTGAAGGACTTCTGATGTTGTGTCTCCTGCCTTGAGTGAGCTCCTTCGGCAAAATACTTGTGCCAGAAACCCAGGCCTCATTCTGTTCCTGTTTCTGGACTGTGGGGAGTCAATTTGAAAGCAGAACCAGACTCTCTGTTTAATCCTTCTTGGCTTAAAAATGCACCTTTCCAAAGACTGCTCTCTGGTAACATGTTCAAGCATAAGCTGCCACCAACAGATGCTAAGCACGGCACAGGCCAGGGCAGTGAAATCCACTCCGATAATCAGCACAGTGGTAACGTTTATCAGAATATAAGGAATGGCAACATGGAGAGTTGTTCTACATGTAGTATGGTCTAAATTTAAATGCTTCCCCAGTGAAATTTTTTTATTTTGCAGATTTCCAACTTATTCCTCAATTATCCTAAGATTACAATAGTTTCTGCTAGGTTTATTTACTATTTTCTTATTTTGTTTTGCTTATATTGAAAACAGAATTTTTCTCATATAGTGAATATATCTTGATTATGGTTTCCCTTCCCTATGAAACTTCTCCCAATTCCTCCCCACCGCTCCTCCCATTTGGAGACACCTCATTTCCATCTCTCATTAGAGAACAAACAGGCTTCTAAGGGATAATAATAAAATAAAATAAGATAGAACAAAAAACTAACACATCAGAAAAGGATAAAACCAACAGTATGAAAAGGGCCCAAGAAAGGGCACAAAAAAGCAGATATAGATGTAGAGACGCACTCGTTCACACACTCAGAAATCCCTCAAAAACACAAAACTGTAAGCCATAATATATATATATGTATTCTTATACATACATATATATTATATATGTGTATATATATATATATATATATAGAGAGAGAGAGAGAGAGAGAGAGAGAATTTTTTTAAGTGACACAGCATTATGAGATAAGGAACCTCCAAAGATGCCACTGAGTTCATTTTCTGTTGGCCATCTACAGTTGGGCATGTCGTCTACCCTTAAGAGCAGTTTGGCTGGGCAGTGGTGGCACACACCTTTAATTCCAGCACTCAAGAGGCAGAGACAGACAGAGTGAGTTCCAGGCCAAACTGGTCTACAAAGCAAGTTCCAGGATGGTCAGGCCATTGCACAGAGAATCCCTGTCTTGAAAAAAAAAAAAAAAAAGTTGTTTGTTTCTACAGTGAAATTCCCTAGGAGAAAACTAAATTTCCATTTGCAAGCGGTTATCAATTAGAGATAGCTTCTGGGTTAGGGATGGGGGCATGTGCCCACTTCTTTCAGCTCTAGGACCCCATCTGGTGCAGACCCATGCTGGTCCTGTGCATTCTGCCTCAGTCTCTGTGAGTTCACATGGGCTTCGATCCTGCTGATTTAGAGAATCTTGTCTCCTTGGTGTCCTCCATCACCTCTGGATCTTATACTCTTTCTGGCTTCTTCCTAAGCCCTGAGGGGAGGAATTTGATGGAGACATCTCATTTAGGGCTGAGTGTTCTAAGGTCTCTCACTCTCTGCATATTGTCTGGTTATAGGTTTCTATATTTGTCCCATCTGCTGCGGAAAGAAGCTTCCCTGATGATGGCTGAGCAAGGCACTGATCTATGAGTACATCAAAATGTCACTGGGAGTCATTTTATTGTGATTTTTTTTAGTTTAGAGCAGTAGTATTTGGTTTTCCCCCTAAGTCTCTGGGCTCCCTAGTCTCAGGTTCTTGGTCAACCAAGCAGTGTCACGAATGGGTTCCATCTTGTGGAGTAGGCCTTAAGTCAAATCAGATTATTAATTGTCTACTCCCACAGCTTTGTGCCACCATGGCACTAGTATATCTTGCAAGCGGGACACCATATTAGATCAAAGGGTTTGTAGCTAGGTTGGTGTTTACCTTTCTCCTTTGGTAGCATACAGAGGACCTTCCTATACCAAGATGCTATCACATAGAGGCAAAGATTCTGCATAGGCCACAAGCTCAACTTCTCTACACTCAGTGGGTTGTGCAGGTGTTGTCTTCAGGAATACGGCCTTGCCATCAGTTCTTGGAGAGCAACCTACAGTCTTTGCAACAGCCTGAGTAGTTTGTAGGTCCCCATGGCACACATTTAGCCAACAACTCAATTAAACGTAACCTATTTCCAGTACTGAAAGAGAAGAGATGTCTAGATGGGGCTCTGTCACCCTCATTTTTTTTTTGATAATTTTATTTGGATCACCTTCATATATTTATATATTTTAGGAAGCTTCTACTATATTAGATTTCCATACTACCCCTCAATTTGGCCCTGAAGTTTAGCTGTCACTCCCTGTGTTTTCTCCTTCATCGCCCTCTTCCCTTTCCCTTCCCACTTGATCCTCCTGTTTCAGTCACCCACCCCCAATCCATCCATAGCTATTCTATTCTGTGTCCCTTTCCTAGGGAGATCTGCCTGCCTTCCGCCTCCCCCCCCACCCCCCCCCACCCCCCACTCCCCGTCCAGTCTCTTACTCTATACATAACCTTGTGATTCTATACACTATATCTTGGTTACCATTAACTCTTCAGGTAATACCTATAAATAAACAAATATAATATCTTATTTGTCTTTCTGGGTCTGGGTTACCTCACTCAGGATGTTTTTTTCTAGTTCTATCCATTTACCTGTAAATTTCATGCTTTCATTTTTTAGCAGCTGTCTAGTACTCCATTGCATAAATGTACCACATTTTCTTTATCCATTAATCTGTTGAGTGAAATCTAGATTGTTTCCAATTTCTGGATGTTGTGAATAGTGCAGCGATGAATACAGTGGAACATGAATCTCTGTGGTAGGAGGAATAATCCTTTGGGTATATGCCCAAGAGTGGTATAGCTGGACTTTTAGGTGGTTAGATTTCCACTTTTCTAAGGAACTTCCACACTGATTTCCACAGTGACTGTACAGTTTACAGTCGCACCAATAATGGATGACAGATGAGTATAAGATGAAATCTCAAAGTTATTTGATTTGCATTTTTCTGATGACTAAGGATGTTTAAATGTTTCTCAGCCATATGAGGTTCCTCTATTGAGAATTCTCAATATGAAAATCAAATCTATTTGTCATTTGTATACAGGAAGGCTATAATTTTTATGAGTTAATTTTGTATCCACCTACTTATTCCTAAGTTCTGTTCCTCTAAAGAACCCTGACTAATACAATAGGCATCCCCTTCTTTAGGTTAGGGAAATTTTCTTCTATGATTTTGTTGAAAATACTTTTTTAACCTTTTTCCTTTGGTTTCTTCTTTGTCCCTGTTCTTATTATTCTCACATTTGGTCTTTTCATAGTGTTCCAGATTTCCTGGAGATTTTGTGTGGTGGTATTTGCTCTGCCCATGACCTTGGGCTATAGGGCCCGAAGTTGTCAGTGCTTCCTGTCCTTGTATGTGACCTCTTACAAGGGAAGAGAGAAAGGTCACTGCGGGTGGCTAGTACAATGTGTTTCTAGGTACTGGAAGTTGACATTTAGAATGGGGGATGGGCTGGGGTGCAGTGTGCTGAGGAGGGTCTATAAAAGGGAGGAAATCAGGATGTTCCACCAAGATCTGCTTAGTCCCCTGGGGATGAGGGGAGAGACTGAGGAGAGGCCACAATAGGTGATCTGCTGCAGGGATGGGAATGAGTCTTGGGGATCTTATTCAGAGGAGGGAAAGTGAAAACCTGAAATTTGTTTAGCTGCTTTGTTGGCCCTCTTGCTTGGCTGGCAGGTTCCTAGGAATGCCTGCTGGGGTTAGGAGCTGGGGTAACAAGACCAGTGTGTGGGTTGGAGTAAGCCTGGAGGGGGAGGATTTGTATGATCAGACTGAAGATGAGGGCAGGGAAGGAGCGGAGCCGCAGCTGGTGGTCTGCTGCAGAGCTGAGGGTGAGACTGAGTGACTGGATTTGGAGAGGAGAAGGGAGAGGTAAGATCTGCAGTGAGCCTATCTGCTTCCATCATTTACTATTTTTCAAAATGTTTTATCTCTTCTTTCCCAATATAAATTTTCTCTAAAGGTAAAAATGACCTCCTTAGGAGGCTGAAGAGATGGCTCAGCAGTTAAGAGCACTTGACTGCTCTTCCAGAGGTCCTGAGTTCAATTCCCGGCAACCACATGATGGCTCACAACCATCTGTAATGAGATCAGATTCCTTCTTCTGGTATGCATGAAGACAGAACACTCATCATATACATAAAATAAATGAATAAATAAATAAATCTTTTTTTAAAAAAATGACCTTCCTAGAAGTGGAGTTCACATATGCCCCATGCCTCTGCATGAAGGAGTATCTAAAAAGGCACCAGGTTTTCCATGCAAACTGTACTACCTTTCCTATTGTAGAGTCACTCTTCTCCTGCATACTACTATCCCTTCTCTGCAAAGACTAGCAACGGAATCCTGTGGATTGATTCCATCCTTGGGCAATCCCAATTGTATATGGATGTACGTTACATTTCCGGTGACTACCTATGGATTCTCATGTCGTTCCAATGAGCTTGGTTCATCTTTACTTTAGAGTTCTCCAAGAACAACAACAACAACAAAAAGGATGATTTTTGTTTCAATAATAATTTGTCAGAAAATCACATGCAACGCATTTTGCAACATGAGCTGCCATGATACAGATTTGAAGATGTTTCTTTCTTATGTTTAAGGATCTGAAATATCCTGGCTTCTCCACAAGGAGAAGGCCTGAAATAAAGGCCATTTTCTTTTTAAAAAAATTAACTCTTTGAAATTTTTTTCATACACATTATGTATCTTGAACATATCTACCCTTTACTTCCCATCCAGTTCCCCCAAGATCTTCCATCACATCTACCTTTGAACTTCATGTTCTCCTTTTATAATTATTTATTTATTTATCCTAACCCATTGAGTTCAGCTAATATTACTTCTATGCACATTTGTGTGGGATCACCCACTTGATCCTGAGGAATCTGCAAGTGGCTAAAAATGATTCTCTCTCTGTGGTAGTACTGTGTTCCCCAAAATATTGTATACCTTAATAAACTTATCTGGGGTCAAAGAACAGAAAAGCTACTAGATACTTAAGATAGACAGTGATAGTGCAGGCCTTTAATCTTAGCATTCCAGAGGCAGAAATCCATGTGTTCAAGGATACAGCCAAGCATGGTGACTCATGCCTTTAATCTCAGAAAGTGAGCCTTTAATCCCAGGGAGTGGTGGTAGAAAGCAGAAAGGTATATAAGGCGTGAGGATCAGAAACTAGAAGCATTTAGCTGGTTAAGCATTTGGCTGGTTAAGCTTTTAGGTTTTGAGCAGCAATTCAGCTAAGACCCATTCTGGATGAAGACTCAGAGGCCTCCAGTCTGAGGAGACAAGACCAGCTGAAGATCCGGCGAGGTGAGGTAGCTGTGGCTTATTCTGTCTCTCTGATCTACCAGCATTCACCCCAATAACTGGCTCAGGTTTGATTTTATTAGTAAGAACTTTTAAGATTCATGCTACATCTGTCCGCTGCCATCAATTGCCAATAGCTTCTTAGCTGGGATTGGTGCCTTGGGAGCCTCTTCCCACTACATATTGGAATTTTTTTATTTCTTTTATTAGGATATATTACTTGTATTAGTTGCATATATTAATGTGGTTCTAGGTGGTTATTTCCATACATGCATGTAGCATGCATGGATTAAATCCAGCTTGCTTTCTCCCACCTGAGTAGTTTTCAAATGGGTAATGTTCTTTTATTCAGTAATTCCTTTTTTAAAGATGTCACACATCACAAAATGAACTTTGTTTTCACTATAAACACATTTCTTATTATTTGTTTGCTTTTTAACTTTTTTATTTATTCTTTGTGTCTTTCACACCATGCATTTTAATCCCATTCATTTCCTGTCCCTTTGTATCTGCCCTCTGCCCTTTCAACCACTCCTGCAAAATAAAATTTAAGAGAAAAAAAAAAGGAAAAAGAAAAAAACAAAAAAAAAAGATATAGGGAAAAATCTCGTCATGGAAGCTGTAGTGTGACATAGTGAGTCACACGGTAAACACTTTTATCCATGTATATTTACATGCAAATGTTCATTGCAAAGAGTCATTGGTCTGGTTCACTATCATGCTGACTCCTCCCTGGAACTCCACTTGAATATCCTGTTGCCCTGTGTCATGAAGACCCTACAGCTTTAGATCTGCAGGACCAACCTTTTCACATGGTCTAGCAGATCATAGATGGGGTGAATGTTGGGGTGGGCCAACTCATAACCCTGGTACTGAGCCTGGGTAGTGGCGGAGTTAGTCAGCCCACCAGCTCTCTCCTGTCTTCATCACCAGAGTAAGCTCTCCAGCATTGTCCTAGCTAGTTCACCCCTTACAGCAACGATCAAAAGTTGGGGCCAGTTCTGCTTTCACATCCTCAGGGTTAGCGCTCCAATACTTATACCTTCGGGGCCAGCTCTACTGTGTTGCCCAGGAGAGAGGCCACTTTCTCAAGTGCTGTAGCCGATAATGGGGAGTATCAGTTCCCTCGCCCATCACAGGTGCAGGGGCGGGGATGGGAGAGAGGCGTCTTTCCCTTGCCCCCCTCTACTATACCTGAACTAGCTATGCTTCTCTCGTGCCCTCAGGGTTGACTCACCTGTGCCCCTGTCTACAGGGTCAACTCTATTGTGCCGACTAGGCCAGGTGCAGGGCCCGTTCTTCTGAGTGCTGCAGCTGGTGAGGGGTTGGGTTAGGTCCCCCATCGGCTGCAGGTGACAAGGGGTGTGGGGAGGAGGGCTGCTTTCTCTCACCCATGCCACCACATGGCAAATGAGAGGGTCGCGATCTGGTCTCTCATTTTTATGTCCTCAGAGCCAGCTTGCCCGTACCCCTGAGATCAGGGTCAGCTCTATTGTGCTGCCCAGGTGAGGTATAGGACCCTCTCTCCTGAATGCTTCAGCCGGTGAGGGGCAGGACCAGGACTTCCTAGTGTTGCAGCCAGTGAGGGGCAGGGCCATCTCTGTACAGCCCAATCCTCTCTGCCTCTGGTGGAGCCTCGGACATCAATACAGACCGTGGCTACCTCAGGGTCATGAACACAGACACAGGCCCAGCAGCAACCATGGCCCTGGGTGGCAATGAATCCACCCACCTCAGCCCACTCCTCGCTGCTTCCACCTCTTCATATATACCTCTGTACACAGGATATAAACCATCTGTCTCTCTCACTCTCTCTCCCGTACCACACTGTACATTCACTCACCATAGTAGCGCCCCATCTGCTAGGCCTCTCAAAGCACAGGGTAGGCCCCTGTTTTCTCCTGGAAGCCTGGGGCAGTCCACCCTGGGCTTGTGCGTGGGTCTCTTTGCTCCTCTCAATCTGTCATGGCACTGGGCAGGAACATGTTTCCCACATGTTGGAATTTTTAACCAGATCAATACTATACAGTTCTTGTATAGGTAGCCACAGCTGCGATGACTTCATGTACTCGAGGGAGACATCACATCCGGAGGACAGCATTCCCCAGCACTCCTCCCCCATCCTCTGGCTCTTTACATCCTTTCTTGCTCCTTCTTCCACAATCTTCCCTGAGCCTTGAGTGGTGGAGTATTGATGTGGATGATGTATTTAAGACTCAACACCGAGAGTCATTTATTCTCAGCACATTGACCAGTAATCTTTCTCTGTAGCAAACAGTGCCCGCTATAATAAGAAACTTTTCTCACCAAGGTCGGGAATGCACAAATACATCGACATAAACATAAATATTTAGGAGGCATCTTGACAACATGACCATTTAGTAAAACAGCATCCATAAGTTCTCCCCTAGAGCCTATGACTAACCATGGATTTGGACCATGTTTTCAGTATGAGGCATGAATCCCTTCCTGTGGCACAGTTCTGAAATTCAACCGAAAGGGCAGTTAGTAACCCTTTTGCCTGTTGCATTAGTGAACACATCTTGCCTGGCAGGTCAGTATGGTCACATACAGGGTCTAGCACTGGATAAGACCATTGATGTGTTTTCTCCCCCAGGAGCCTCAGTAGCATCTTCCAGCAGAGACAGTCTCTCAGTCCGTTCAATATTTATTTCTCTGTGTCCTGCAACTGAAGTGTGTAATGTCTTTGGAAAAAGAGTCTTCCCATCTATTTATGATGGGCAAACAACACCGACTGTGATAACCTGGACTGGTTTAAGTGCCCCTGGGACCCTTGACCGACAGCTTGCAGGGGAAAACTGTGATAAGGTCGTATCCTAACCTCCCCTCTTAGTCTTAGTGTGGAATTTGGTTTTGCTCTTCCCTCATGCTGCAGGTACCCATTTTCTTCCTTTTCATCCCTTCTCTCTCTCCTTCCTTCCTTCCTTCCTTCCTTCCTTCCTTCCTTCCTTCCTTTCCTGCCAGCCTCTCTTCCTTGTTTTGCTTTGTTCTGTTTCTCTCTCTTTTTTTCTTTTTTTTAACCAACCTCTCTGGTGGTTTCAGCTGTCAAGGATGCTGCAGGCTTTTTAATCAAATCAACTGCAAGAAAAAAAGGCTGTTAGAGACAAAGTCTTAACCCAGGTGGCTGGTAACTTGAAGGTGTTTAAGAAATCACCACACTAGGCCCAAATCTGTTTTGTTTTGTTTTGTTTTTTCCTTTTCAAGGAAAACTAGTATCTTTGTAATTGGACAGAGCTAAGCTATTTAATGCACTGATCATGGAGATGAAACACTCCTCCCACAGGTAGGAAGCAATAGACTTGTTCTGTAGAACAAAAGAAATAAAATTGCTCTTGGGAGTTGTGCTACATATAATTCATCAGTTAGAAAAGAAGGGTTTCTAGTGAACCCAAAACCCTAAAACTTCACTCCTAGGAACCTGTGCAGAAGGAATTAGAACACCTAATGCAGTATTACATTAATATAAGAACCTTATTTTGACAACTTGTTTTAAAAATCCGATGCTTCTACAAATTTTCCTTCTAATAAGGAAAGAAGGGTGCAATAGATGGAGAAAAAAAAAACTAAGAGCAAAGGAATAAAGGTTCAAATGGGGGAAGAGGAGGGAAGGAGGGAGAAGGAAGGAGGGAGAGAGAAAGGAAGAAGGAACAAAGGGAGGGAGGGAAGGAAGGAGCCAGGGAGGGAAGGTATAAATCCTTCTGGAAATTTAAAGTTGCAGAAGGAATGCAGCAGCAGCCTTAACTTGTGTTCCCATGGCTCCACCTGCTGGCTGAAACTTTACGAACCCCTGTCACAGGCATTTCAAGTGTAGGTGGGCTTACCAGTGCAGATGCAGGCTGAGGAGCCGGCCTGAAGATGTATTCCTCCAAACAAACTCGTCTCGCTCTGATCTGAATAAAGAGATGAACGACCAAGGTCGAGATGTGGAAATCTGTACATTTCTGTTGGTTTTTATTTGTAATAGCTACATTAAAGCACTTCGTTGTGTTGACACGTGGTCATTGATTTAATAAGACAACATGCACACACCAGAGATCATATAAAAATACATCAATGATTTCTTTGGGATCTATTACCAGTAACAACAAATATTTATAACAGCATAATACCTTTATAGAATGTAGGTCTTATGAAGGCATTTTTATTAGTCTTTTCCATCCCCTCAGATAGATATCAAAATAAAGACAAAATTAACATTGTTCTAGTTTAAATATTAAATAATTTCTAAAGATAAGGTGTCACTTTGACATTGAGCTGAAGAATTTGTGATTCAAGAACCAATATACCAAGTATTGGGTAGGATGGGGCAGAAGGATCATTATGTTGAGGTCAGGAGAAGGAGGGAGGGAGGGAGGGAGGAAGAGAAGGAGGGAGAAGAGAGGACAGGGAAATGAAAGGAAGGAGGAGACAGAGGAGAGAAGAGGGAAGGGGAGGAGAGGAGAGGGGAGGGGAGGAGAGGGGAGGGGAGGAGAGGGGAGGGGAGGAGAGGGGAGGGGAGGAGAGGGGAGGGGAGGAGAGGGGAGGGGAGGGGAGGGGAGGGGAGGAGAGGAGAGGGGAGGGGAGGGGAGGGGAGGGGAGGGGAGGGGAGGGGAGGAGAGGGGAGGAGAGGGGAGGAGAGGGGAGGGGAGGGGAGGGGAGGAGAGGGGAGGAGAGGGGAGGGGAGGAGAGGGGAGGGAGGAGAGGGGAGGGGAGGAGAGGGAAGGGGAGGAGAGGAGAGGGAGGGGAGGGAGGAGAGGGGAGGAGAGGGGAGGGGAGGGGAGGGGAGGGGAGGGGAGGAGAGGGGAGGAGAGGGGAGGAGAGGGGAGGGGAGGGGAGGAGAGGAGAGGGGATGAGAGGGGAGGGGAGGGGAGGAGAGGAGAGGGGATGAGAGGGGAAGGGAGGGGAGGGGAGGGGAGGAGAGGGGAGGGGATGAGAGGGGAGGGGAGGAGAGGAGAGGAGAGGGGATGAGAGGGGAAGGGAGGGGAGGGGAGGGGAGGAGAGGAGAGGGGATGAGAGGGGAAGGGAGGGGAGGGGAGGGGAGGAGAGGAGAGGGGATGAGAGGGGAAGGGAGGGGAGGGGAGGGGAGGAGAGGGGAGGGGATGAGAGGGGAGGGGAGGGGAGGAGAGGAGAGGGGATGAGAGGGGAAGGGAGGGGAGGGGAGGGGAGGGGAGGGGAGGGGAGGAGAGGAGTTCTCTTCACATAAGAGAATGCCTGAAATGTCTTCCTCCCATTTCTGCTCTGAGAAGTAGAATGATGCAGTAGGACTCACATGTGACATCTCTTTCCTGATTTCAGACGCTAACGTAACTATTATAACACACTTCACTTACACCTCTTTCTGGTCTTCTTACTATTTACATTTGACAATTACTGAGTTCATGTCTAGACAACAGAGGACATGAGCCATGCATGTCCTCTGTATGGACTTACTTATCAACTCATTTCTTTTTTTCCCTTCCACATTTTTACTGGAACAAGTACAAGTTACAAACTAATCTAAGAAAAAGTATACAATACCAAGAATAAGCAAGCAGTGGCCATAGTAAAATTCAAATAACTGTCTGGGGGTGAACAAATACTATTGAATACTTGTTCATACGTGAATAAATAAACCAACAGAGAAAGGGATTTTGAAAAGTTCAAGCGCAAAGCAATTAGAGATTCCTAGATGTTCCTAGAAATGAGCATCAATCTATGCAACATAAGCAATGCTCTGTGAATGTAGTGGAATCTAGGACTGGAAGAGGATAGTGTGCATGGTACCAGAAGTAGGTTGGGGCTTCATCATAAAGTATAGTTTCTTAGGTAGGAAGCAAAGGATCTGGGACAGCATGCTTGCTCCACCACTCAAGCGCTGTGTGGTGTGCCCCGAGTTTACAGGGACAGTTGCACATGGTAGTCAGGGCTGCAGCAGTTCACACCTAACCCAGAAGATTATTATATACCATCCTTTCCATCTCAAAGGTCTCTTGTATTTAGGAACCTGCACACGCCTCCTTTTTAAACTAGAATTTATGGGGATACAAAGTTAATTTTGTAGCACATGTTTGCAGCTTGTATTGCACCAGGTATTGAAGAGATTGAAATCACAAAAAGAAACATTGAGTTTCAAAAACACTGCAAGCCAAGGACTGTACTTTGGTAAATAGAAACAAAATGTTTCAGTTGAGCATAATTTGTAGAAAATCAGCTTAGAGGAAGCAGCAGCAGACGGTGATCAGCTTGCTCACTGCCAAGTTCCACAGCTAAGGCAGACTTGCTAAGTCTGTGCATCATGATGCCCTGGAAGTCATATGTGCCTCCAAACTGATACTGGAACTAATACAGTCCAATTAGAGAAAAGGAGAGTGCCCTGACTTGGAGACACACAGTCTCCTTCCTTCCTGGAAAGAACACATACACCAACATAGTGATGTCAGGAAGTGGATACACGTGTCCCTTCAATGAAATTTTGAAAATGCAGAAGTGAGAGAAGAGCTAAAAGGCCTTGCATAACACAAAAGAGTGGAAATAATTCCAATTAAGATTTTGATGGCCATGCTTAGAAACAATTAAAAGCATAGATTCTTGAACAAAAATATCAGGACTAATAATAATAATAATAATTTAGGACATGCTTGCATGGGTTAGTGCTCATTAAATAGAATTTGGGTTTTTTTTTCAATGTGCATTTATTGCTTGTTTATTTATATGTTAGACAATCTAATAGTTTACAGTACAGAAGTGAACAACTCAGGCAAGAACATGATATTACATTACAGTGTGGTTTAGGAAGATAAAAAGTCAATACAAAACAACAACAGGCAAGGGCTTTGGCTGAAACACCTACAGAGACGATATAGAAACCCGTGGGAGGACACCACTGTGGCAAAAAATCACCAGGAGAGGTTGTGGCAAGGATCCAAAGGTAATTAGAGACTTGGCAGAGGCAAAAGAAGAGAGAAAGCTAAGAGGTAGGGGGACACTCCAGGTATGCATATGGACCCAAAGAGAAATAGAGATAGAGCATGGTAGCCTCATGGGGCAGATGAACATGTAGGGAACCTGGGGTAGGTAACTTTTGTGTGGGGAAGTAGGAAGAAGGCAGATTTTTTTTGGGGGGGGGGGATTTAGGCTCTGTGCCAGTACATTCTGATTTTATGGTAGCATAAGTGGAGAATATTTAGAGAGGAAATTGCAAGTATTGCCTATTTTTCAAAGACTAGCTGATTCATTTAAACTCGAATAAATTTGAAATTAACAAACTAATTAGAAGATTTTTACACAGGCAAAAGATGGGCAGTTTGGAGTAGGGTGGTGGTAGCGGGCTTGGAGGCAGATGGATTTGAAGACTGAAGCTGTGGAAGTTGATAACTAATTGGAAGATTGGGAGGCGGGAAAGAGGATATGTAGAAGTTAGGCTTGGAACCTTGGCTGATGGGGATACTCCCTACTGTGACAGGAAAACAGAGCAGGAGGTTTGGGGGCATCAGAGCTAATGACTTTGATCTCAACTGATTTCTGATTTTTTAAAGATTCGACTTCCAGTCCAGCTTAATGCAATATGATTTAAAAGTGATCCATATTCAGTAGAGACTGCACTTTACGTTTTGATTATTCCTTTCCCCTAGGCAAGCTGTACACTGCATGCTACTACCTTGAGAAGCCGAGAAGAGGCAGCCACCCATACCTCCCAGTCAGGCAAGCAGTCATGGGATAAACAGCTGACATAGGACAGTGTACTTTGTTTCTAAGGTTTGTCTATACAAGTAGCATTTCCTGTGTATAACAAGGACCTTTTTGCTACAACCATGCTAGTCAGTGGTGGCTGTCAGCACAGGAGGACACCATTAGTGTCCGGCTGCACCATGCTGGTCAGTGGTGGCTATCAGGAAGGTGTTCTCCCCTCTTAGATATAGGCACCTCAACAACAAGGACCTGGAAAGATACTGGTCAGCTGGAGACTTGAGTAAGGGCTGGATGCACTGTGGGGAGAGTGATGGTGTGGGCCGCACAGGCTGAGGAGACAGGGGCCATAGCACAGTAGTATACTGTGGAGAGTCTTCATATCCTGGAGTAAACAACCAGAGTAGGCATCATCCTTGGGAGAGCCACCCTGGAACGGGAGAATTCTGCTACTGAAAGATGAGCGGGCTCACAGCTTTCACACAATTTCAGAGTCCTACTTTTAAAAAGATCAATAAACACATAGGGACATAAACAAATACAAGAAGTAAGGAAATCAATTCAGGAAAGCTAGAAAAGTTGAAGAAATCATCATCACTTTGGAAACTCAAAACCACAGAGGATGAATTCAACAAGGAAATGGAAACTCTGACAGATATCCAAACTGAAAATAGTCAAAATGAAAGAATCAATAATGATAATAATAAAAACAATACTGAGGCCCAAACTAAGAATCCATGGGTTAGAATAAGGAGCTAAGATAAATCCTAAAGGCAAAGACAACTGATTTGTTGAAATTAGTTAGAGACAGAAATAGATATACAAAGAAGAGCTTAGAGACAGAAACAGATATACGAACAAGAGCTATTTAGAAACTCTTTACAGCATAGCATAGTGAAGAAGTAAAAAACAAAAATACAAAGTAAGTAAACTATAACAAAAGACTGATGGGAAAAGAAAATCAAGCTAGCTTTAAGGTAAGCACATGAGAATAACATGAAGCCTCTCATCAGCACCCCGAAAGCCCAGGGCAGCCTGCAGTGAGAGGTTTCAAATCATGGAAGTAAACAACTGCCAGCCAAGATGCTGTGTATAGCAAAGTTGACTTTTGAAATGATGAATAACTGAAAAACAGTAGAAAACAAGTTCAAACTAAGACAATGCACAACAACCAAGCCGATGCTGCAGAAAATACCTGAAAGAATACTATACACAGAGGAAGAAGAAAGACACATTTCTGAGCGCACAGGAGAGAGTACATTTATGAGATGAGTAGATGCACAAAGGAAAGCTTAGACATCACCACCATATTGCGTGCAGTAAGCTAGCAACCTTCTAAAACTCACAGATAAGAAAGCAAATAACCATGCCTTTAAACAGAGAAACTACCAAAAACTATGGGATTTATCAAATAATCACCTTCAAAGCAATTGCCTCTATGCACCATTTAAAGTACAAAGACATGCTGATTGGATAAGAAGGTCCCACTGCCTTCTGCCTCCAAAAAAATACATCTCACTGGTAAAGACACCAATGGACTGATACTCAAAGGATGGCTATCAACCTGAAAAACAAAAGAAATAAAAGCAAGCTGGGTTCATGTTCCAGTTTTCTTTCTCTAGCTATGATAAAACACTTTGGCAGAAAGCAGCTTGAGGGGGAAAAGATTTGCTTAGCTTATACTTGCAAGTCACAGTCCATGCTTGAGGGCAGTCAGGGTAAGAGCAGAAGGGAGAACTAAAGGAAAAACTATGGAGGAAAACTGCTTGCTGGCCCAGTCACAGACTCATGCTTAGCTAGCCTGCATCAGGACCACCTATCCAGGAAATGGTGCAATCCACAGTGGGTGTCAATTCACATCAATTAACAATCAATACAATCCCTCACAGATCAAATAAGAACAACTACCCAACTCTTTTTTCAGGTGATGTAGGCTGTCCAGTTGACAGTTAATGCAAAATAGGACAAGTAACTATACTGATATCTTATAAAGTAGACTTCAAACCAAAATAGGAAAGGATAAATATGAGTACTACATAATAATAAAGATAAATATTCATTCAGAAGATTTAATAACTTTAATATTGTATACATCAGATGTGGGGGGCTCTAAATTATAAAATAAATATTAAAAATCATGAAAGGTTGTGTTTGTTCTTGACACAACAGTGAGTGACTTTAGCACTCACTCTTATCTTTAGATCATCATCCAAATGAATATCAGAGATAAACTACAGCATAGATCGATTGGACTAAACAGATATCTACAGAACACTCCATCTAACATATGTAGAGTACACATGCTTCTAAGCAACCTGGCAAATCATCTCTAAAATTGATTACATTTATAGATCACAAAACAAGCCTTAATAAATACAAAAGAATCTAGAGTATTATCTGAATATTAGTAGCATGTAGTGAAATAGAGCCAAGAATCAGCAAAAAGAGAAACCACAGAAAAGCAGTCAAATACTCGGCACACTGAACAGTATGCTCCTGAATTAATGGTGGGTTATTTTATAAGTTGAGAGTGTTCCTAGAATTAAATGAAAATGACAGCACAGCTTCACAGAACGTAGGATACAATGAAGGCAGTTCTCAGGGGAAAGCTTAAGAGCTTACATTTAAAAAGCCAGAGAGATCCAAAACAAGCCCCTGATCCATCCCAAAGCTCTAGGGAAAAAAATAAATAAAGGCTGAACTCAAATGCAATATATAACAAGAAGTAACGAAATCTGGGACAAATACCGATGAAAAGGAAATCGACAAAAAAGAGGGGGGGGGGGGATTCAAGATGGCAATAGGTCGCCAGTGCCCACGGAGCTGAGTGCAGCTTCTAGGATCCTGAGAGACCCACAGAGGCTTCGCAGGAAGTGGCAATGGAGGCAGAGCATGAGCCTGCAGAGTGCACAGTATCTCCAGGGGAAAAAAGGCAGGTCTCATGAGAAGATGTCTTTAGAAGGTGGTTTCATGGAACTGGAGAAGATGGTGGAACCAAGGACTGTCCCAACTCTGCAGTGATACGCTCCTTTTGTTTGCTGTGGCTGCACTCCCAAATCTGTCGCTGCAACATCTCCAGTTCTGCTTCTCTCAGCCATGGGCACCACTCAGTTCCCGGAAAATCTGGAAGAAATAAAACAAAAAACTTAAATCTAGCGAAATTAAATCAAGACAGGGTAAGCACCTTAAACAGAAATATAGCAGGTCACGGCACTGCTGCAGTAGATAAAAATATGCCCAAAGAAAAAAGCCAGAACTTGGCAGACTCACTGACAAAGTCTATCAAACTTTAAAGGATGATTTACTACCAACACCCCTCAAACCGCTCCATAAAACAGAAAGCGGGGCTGTATTGCCAAAATATCATATGAAACCAGCATTATTCTGATAACAAAACTAGATAAGGACACACAGACAAAAAGTTCTCAACAAAATGTTTTCAAATTGAATTCAACAGCACATGAAAAGCATTGTGCATTATGACCAAGTTGGTTACATCCTAGCAATGCAAGGTTGATTTAACATCAGCAAGTTAATAATTGCAATGCTGTACATAAATAATCTTCAAGTCAGAAATCATGCCATCATCTCTGAATGATAGATAGTGAAAACGCACTTGAAACAGTTCAATACCACTGCATGATAAAAATCCTGAAACACTGGGATAACAAGAATATATCTCAACATAATCAAAACTATATATGACCAATCTAGAGCCTACATCACATGAATGAAGAAAAAACAAATCATTTCCTCTAACATCAGAAATGAGACAAAGGTACTCACTTTCTCCATTTTACTCAATATAGTGTTTAAAATCTTGCCTAGAGAAGTAAGACAAGAAAAAGGAATGGAAGACAGACAGGTAGAGCAGTAAATCAAATTTTCTTTACAGGTGACAAGATCCTACATTTAAGATACACTAAAAACTCCACCTGAAAACTGTTAGATATGACAAATATAAAATCAATATACAAAATCAGAAACTTTACTGTAGATCATTCATGAAGGTGATAAAAAGCAATCAGAAGAAGCATGCCACTCACAGTTCCTAAGAATAAACCCAACCAAGGAGGAGAAAGGTCTCATAAACTTTACAACCCTGAAAAAAAATTGAAGAAGATACTAGAAGACAGAGAAACGAAAACACAGTCTAGAAACTTAATGCAAAATCCCTAAAAGCTTCGATTTCATTCATCACAGAATTGTAAGAGGAATCCTAAAATTCATGTGAAGATACAAAAGACCCCAAATAGCCAAAGCAACCCTAAGCAGAAAAAATAATGTTAGAGGCATCATAATACCCAATCTTAATTTGCCATTCTAACAAAGACAGCATGATATTGGCACAAATAGACATGTATATTAATAGAATTGAGTGGAGCACCCAAAATAAACCTATATAGCTATAATAATCTAACTTTACATTTTTATTATTTTTATTTACATTTCTGTGTATCTGGGGACATAGTATGTGCATGTGAATGCAGAGGCCTGTGACAGTCAGAGGTCCCCCTGGAGCTACAGTTACAGGCAACTGTGAACTACCGAATAGGTCACACTGGGGGACAATTTTCCTAGCTGGACTAGCCAGAACTGGTGGGTTCAGGTTCGGTGAGAGAGCCTTCCTCAATAAATAAAACGGGAATCGATAAGGAAGATACCCAATGTCAACTTGGGCTTCTGTGCATGCATGCACACATGTATACATGTATCCACACATGTGTGACCATATATATTGTCTATGTATGTGTGACCATACATAGACAATACACATATGAAGAGAGAGAGAGGGGGGGAGGAAGGGGGAGGGAGGGAGGGAGGGAGGGAGGGAGGGAGGGAGGGAGGGAGGGAGGGAGGAAGAAGAGAGGAAGGTAAAAAGAAAAGCTCCCTCACTGGGAACTAATTCTACTGGACTCTTAACCTTTTCCAAAACTGTGAAGAAACACATTTCTGACTTGGGCCATGTTTGTTGTTTCTGCAAAGGCCAAAACAGGGATCTTCCAAAACCAACAAAAGTTTACAAAATGCTTACAATGAAACATATGTCTGTCCCAGGGTCTTATTTCATGGTAAATGAGTTGCACAGTAGACACTGAGCCCAGGTAGCCATCAATCTTTCCATAAATTGCGCCATTGGGAAGCATCTGGCCTGGCAGAATGATGGAGTGACCTATTAAGTGTTCATCTAGGACACTGGCTGTGGACTCACATCCTGCTGGATTAAAGCATTTTCTCCCAGGATGCTGTATATATTCTCTGAACCAAAAAAAAAAAAAAAAAAAAAAATCAATGTATGGTGTCATATTTCCAAGAGTTAAAATGCATAGGCTTAGAAAACAAAATAAAAATAAAAGGAGGCCTGCTTTAACTCACATAACGATCAGATTTGTGCTCTCACATCTACAATTTGGCGCTCTGCTAGATCTTAGCCGTATGCACAAAAATGCTACCCTTAAAAGTTCCTCCTAAACCTGAAGGCACGCATGATTGGCATCCTAGCTTAGGCTGCTTGTTCTGGTATAATGGAATACCTAAGAAGGGGGAGAATAATTTAGAAAGAAAATAAATTTATATTTTATAGTACTGGGGCTGGAGAATCAAAGATCCAAAGATCCAAAGGCACTGTGATATGGTGTGGTGAGAGCCTCTTACTGAACATCTCATAGTAGAAGACAGAGCAGCAAGGGAGCAAGCTAGCTGAATGCTGCATGCGTGACATCTTGATGTAAATGGCCTCCTGCTAAAAGCAAATCATCTCTCACGGCCTCTTCACCTCTGGGGAGGTTGATGGTCTTGCTACTAACTACTGTGAAGATAGCGAGGGAGAAGGTAATATAGAAACTGAAGCTTTTGATGAACAATGCACAGGATAATGGTCACACGGATCAGGTACCCATGGTAGAAGCCTAGGGGGATTTGGCACTTCTCAGGAAGGAAGGAGAGATAGTTTTGAAATATTACTGGGAGACAAGAACAGACACTTGCTTTGAATAAGTAAGGTTGCAACTTCAAGCAGATCCTAAGACAACCTTTCAGTGCTGAGATGAACAAGAATGAGAGATATGGCTGTTTGAATAATAATGTCCCCCAAAGGCTCATAAATGTGAATACTTTGTCACCAGGGAGTGATGCTATTTGAAAGGATTAGGAGTGTGGCCTTGGAGGAAGTGTGTCACTATGGGTGGACTCGGAGATTTCAAGGGCACAAGCCAGACCCAGAGTCTCTCTCTTCCTGCTGCCTGAGGATCCTGATGTAGAACTTCTCCAGCATCATGTCTATTCGCAGGCCATCATGCTCCCCACCATGATGACAATGGACTAAACTCTGAAACCCCATCATCAGTTGCTTTCTTTCATAAGAGTTGCCATAGCTGTGATGTCTTCACAGCTATAGAACACTGACTAAGACAAAAGAGAGAAGGGAGTTTGCTCTGATTCATCTTTAGAATGAAGGATGTTCCTTCAAAGTATGTTGCTAAGTGATGAGCATGAAAGCCAAAGTGTGACTGTTCCTTCCTAAAGCTTTGTGTGCAGCAAGAGTGAAGAAAACATGTTCCACCGGAATAAAACAGAAAATGGGAAATCAATGCAGTGTGTGTATGTGTATGTGTCTGTGTGTGTGTGTGTGTGTGTGTGTGTGTGTGAGAGAGAGAGAGAGGGGGGGTGGGAGGGAGACAGAAAGACAGAGAGACAGACAGAGAGACAGACAGACAGGCAGACAGGCAGACAGGCAGAGAAAGAAACAGAGATTCACATGAACACAAGCATAAGGAAATGGTGTTCCTCACTTGTCCCAAGTTTTTGATTAATGACATTATATTTGAAAACAAAGTTGGATGGCCTAATTTTCTTCTTAAATTTTGCTTTATTCTTTCAACTTATTCTTAATAATTTTACTGTACAAAAAAGCATTTTTCCTATTCCTTACTTTATTAGAACACAATACTTTATTATGCCAACATTTCATAATATCTTTAAACTACTAAGGTACTTCACCATTTTAAGTATAACTACTGATGAACAAAATTATTTATAACCCTAACTATACTTAGAAAACATCTTTCTTCAATAGTTTAGGTTGTGTCCAATTTTTCAGTTTAAAAAATATTTATTTCTTCTATTATATATCTACGATTTTTAATACTATTTGTTATATTTTCTATTTCTTTTCGTCTTTTATATTTTAAGTTTCTCTTTGGAATTTATCTTCATTATTTTCTTATGTTCCATTTTGCTCTTTTGCTTAAGGGTTTTTGTTCTTGTGTGTGCGTTTTAATCTCCCTTGGTGATAAAAACGTCCCAGTGTTAAGTGTCAGGTCCCGCTTTTTCACTTTTGAAAAGTAATTCTTTTCCTGTCTTTTTCTTCTACTTCTCTCTCATGTAACCCCGCTGTCAACTCTTGTAGCTGCTTCCTGTGCAGTTAGAGTCCTCCTGAGAACATTCTTGCCCGTGGCTATCTCCTGAGCTATTTTCCTAGCAGTTTCAGAGTGTCTAGCTTTAAATAAGGGCCTTTGAAGCATCTTAAATGGACTTTTGTGGAGGGTGGGAGATAAGGATCACATTTCCTTCCTTTTTGGTCCACAGACTTTTGCTTAGGTTTGTTTCGGTTTTCTCTATATTTTTACCAATTAATTTAGTTATAGTAATTAGGCAGTCTCATACATGTATACTATGTATTCCAGCTAACCAGTCCTCACCACGTTCTCATCTCTCTCCCATCACTATCAGTGTCCTCTACCTGACTCCATCATTACCAGGCCCTTTCCCAGATCCATTACTTCTGGTTCTATTTTGTGGCCTATTTGGTTTAATCTGGGCTATCTTGTGACAATTGGATTGGAACTATCTATTGAAGCCTGGTGTGATAATCAATGGGTACAAAACTGAAAGCAATGCTTTCCCTTCTCCCTGAATCTATCAATAACAAATAATCTAACAGTGACAGGTACGGTCCCTGTGCTCCTCCTACATCCAGAATGACTCTTGACAAGCTCTTTTTTCTGGATTTTTTGGTTTTTGGTTTTTGGTTTTTGGGGTTTTTTTTTTACATACCAACCACAGTTTCCCCTCCCTCTTCTCATTCTGTTCCCTCCCTCCACCTCCTTTCTACCCACACTGCATCCACTCCTCAGAAAGGGTAAGGCCTCCCATGGGAGTCAACAAAGCATGCCAAGTTGAGGCAGGACCAAGCTCCTCTCCCCCCCCACGCACACACATCAAGGCTCAGCGAAGTATCCCATCCCAAGGAATAGGTTCCAAAAAGCCAGCTCATGCACCAGGGACAGATCTTGGTCCCACTGCTAGGGGCCACAAGAAGGCCAAGCTACACAACTGTCACCCACATGCAGAGGGCATAGTTCAGTCCTATGCAGGCTCCCTAGCTGTTGGTCTAGAGTTCGTGAGCTCCCATGACCTGGGTCCGCTATCTCTATGGGTTTCCCCATCATGACCTTGACCCCCCCTTGCTTATATAATCCCTCCTTCCTCTCTTCAACAGGACTCCCAGAACTCTGCCCAGTGCTTGGCTGTGGATCTCTATATCTGCTCCCATCAGTTACTGGATGAAGGTTCTATAATGACAATTAGAGCAGTCACCAATCTGATTACAGGAGAAGGCCAGTTCAGGCACCCTTTCCACTGTTTCTAGGAGTCTTAGCTGGGGTCATCCTTGTGGATTCCTGGGAGTTTCCCTGGCACCAGGATTTTCCCTCACCGCATAATGTCTCCCTCTATCAAGATGTCTCTTTCATTACTCTCCCACTCCATCCCAATCCCCCGATCCCTCATGATCCCATCCCCAAATCTCTTCCCCTCTACCTCCCCCCCCATGCCCCTGCCCCCAGTTTACCCAGGAGATCTCATCTATTTCCCCTTCCCAGGGCAATCTACGCATCCCTCTTAGGGCTCTCCTTGTTACCTAGCTTCTCTGGAGCTGTGGATTATAGTGTGGTTATCATTTGGACATGCTCATTTTTGTGTAGACTCAGATCAGACATTCACAGTGACTGTCAGTCTATGGTTACAGTACCTGTCTTTTGTTCAGGAGGTGACATTTCACAACTGTTCTCCCCTATCTTCTAGGTCTTGTATTCCTTCAGTTCCCTCTCCTGCAACATTGCCTGAGCCTTAAACGGGTTGATATAAATGTTTTGTTTAGGGTTGATCAAGGACCTATCACTTATTCTCATCACCCCACAAAGCCATTAGTCTCTGCCTGGGGGGCAGGGAGGGAAGGCTTATCTGATTAAAGATGAGAGTATATGTACCTATGGATATAAATACAAGTATTTAAAAGACAACTATATGTTATGTCCATTTACCAAAATTATTATTCACTTCCCCACAAGGCTTATGATCTCTTGAGTCATGGGATTCTGAGCAGCTGTGGATTCTCCCATTCCTAGGGGAGCAGCCCTAAAACCCAGTCAGAGAGCAGTTGGTTACCCCATGAAAGAAATGCCACTATCGCACAAGTGAACATACCTTGTCGGACAGGTTGGTCTTATAGATTGTAGGATTGACAGCTGGATAAGACATTTGAAATCATCCCTCTTCAAGCAGCTTCTGGGGCACCTTCTGGGGCTATGAAAGCTCCCTAGCCAGGAGGAATGTTCCATCTCAGTTCCAGCTTGGTTTCTTACACAGAGAAATACACGATATACATGCATCCAAGATGTGGGGCGTCTTCGGCGTTAGTGTCTTACCATACCATTTTGGTGGGCACCCAAGAGGAATGACAAAAGCCTGTATTGTTTGTGGGCAAGTGAGCATGGGCTATAAAAAAAAAACTGTCTGGACATGGTGCCACAAACCTTTAATCCCAGCACTCAGGAAGCAGAGGCAGATGGATCTCTGTGAGTTCAAGGCTAGCTTGGTCCACATAACGAATTCCAGGCCACACAGGCTACATAGTGAGGCTCTGTCTCAGAAAAAAAGGGGGGAAGGGTAGCTGAGAAAGCCAGAGGAAGCAAGCCAGTAAGCACGTTCTTCAGTCATCTTGCTTCAGTTGCTGACTCTAGTTTCCTGCCTCAGTTTCTCTCGATGATGTGATGGACGATAGCCTGTAAGCTAAAATGAACCCTTTCCTCCCCAAGTTGCTTTTGGTCATGATGTATATCGCAACACCAGAAAAGCAACTAAAACAATATGTATTCTACAGACAGGACAGGACCCAAGATGCTTTTGTGTTTCTACTTTCCTTTACTTTCTTGTTTTGACTTGGTTGGCTTCCGTTTGCTTTGGGTTTATGTTAAGAGAGAGTTTCACTATGCAATCTAGGCTGGCCTCAAATTCATCATCTTGCTTCAGCTTCCAGAGTGTTGGGATTGCACACATGCACAACCCACATGGGTTTTGGTGGTTGCGATGCTATTTTTATGTAAGAAGCAAAGCGTAGTCTCAGTTTCACTCTTCAACACACCTGCAGTCTTCACTACCATGCTAGGAGAACTAGTCAAAGAGCTTCCGGATGTGAGGGGACACCAGGTTTGGAAAAGAAGAGAGAGTTTGTTTCTCGAATAAAGACTGAGATACTGTAGAAGAGTAGATGTCAGGCAGGGAGGGAGGGAGGGAAGAAGGAGACAAGAGCTGAAAAACCAGCACGTAGTCATAAAGTCAGTAGCAGGTGTAAGGTCCAGAAAGGCTGAAGAAGACCCCGGATTCTAATAGTATGCAAAAGCCAAGAGTGTTTACGTGAGATGTATATTATGTGGGGTGTGTGTGTGTGTGTGTGTGTGTGTGTGTGTGTGTGTGTGTGATGTGTGATGAGTCTGTGGTGGACAAAGGGCACTCACAGGGGAACTTTGGAGAGTCAGTTCTCAATGTCCATTTCTAGTGGATCTGCCTATTGTGTCCTCAGGGCTACACCGTCAAGCGGAAAACCCTTACCCGTTGAACCATCTCACTGGTTCCATACTTCTTATATATCCTTATTTTGTTTTAATTTGGTAATTATCTCACTCACACTTTCTTTTTCATTTGAACTCTGAAGAAAATTTGTGTTGGTCCAATAGCTAAGGAAAATCTTTTGGAGGATTTTGTTGACTGGAATTTGGAAGCACGACAACAGTATACGTATTTACAATAGTGAACCTTCTTTGCTTTTTTTTTTTGGCTCTGTTGTTTTGAGACAGTGCATTGTCTCAACAGACTGGCATTGACTTTTCAGTCTTCCGACCCCAACCCCCTGAGTGTGGGGATGACAACTGTGAGCTACCACACCTGGCTAATTGTGAATCTTCATTTAAGGATCATGGGACATACTTTTATTCCACTGTGTTCTTTGTAGGTTTATATTATTTTCTTTATAAATATGTTGCTTATTTCATGTTAAGCCTATTCCTACTCACTTTATGGTTTTTACTGAGAAATTTTATGAGCGGGAGTAATTTGAAAAAAGGTGACATAACTCTGCCTACAGAGGAGGATCAATATCAGCTTTTGATTTTCCTAATAGTATCATATAGTTTCTAATATATCTAAAGGATAGATTATTGTTAAAATGTTCCTTTCTAATTATCTTTTTCCCAGCCAAAAGCTTGTTAATTTGCAACAGATAGTTACAAACCTGACCACTAGATGGCAGACTAAGATACCTTTCTTGGAGTTCCACATTTTTAGAGAAGAAACTGATTCACAAACTAACTCAGGTTGTTTTATAGTTTACAGTACTTCAAAATACACTAGTATTGATCTAAAGATCAATGTATAATAGGAAAATATATGTCTGAAGCAATCACTATGATTTATTGCACTTTATTAACTTACTTCATATAAACATAATGTTGTTCATTCTCTAAGTCTCTCCCTTACTTCACTCAGAGCAGTAGAGGGGAATTCTGAATTTTCTGGTTTACTTTTCCCTCTCTAAATAAAGTGCCTTCTCCAGATGTCAAAACTGCATTTATTGCCTTAAATGCCCTTGCATGCTTAAGTCTAGTATTTTTAGTAACTGATCAAAGAGTTGGGGGGGGGGGGGGCTGCCTGTGTCCTTCTCTTCCTCCTGAGCACATCGTTTCACAGGCACTCATCCCCCTTAAAGATCGTTCAGACAGTGCTTTTCAAGCAGGACATTGTGTTCCTTCACTGGCTTCTTAAATAAAGTGGGTCAAATCCAGCCGTCTATCTACCGTCTACCTAATGTGGTAGAAAAATGTCAGAATGCAATGCTTAGAAAAAGGCAACCATTGCTTTGGTAAATTATTTGTGTATATTAATTATGTATACCTATGTGATCATGTTTATTGGGTTGTGATTTTAAACTGTATTTCTAACTATGTGTCATGTTAAAAAAAAAAGTATAAAAATAGAAAGCTTCTAAAATCTCTCAGGCTTTGTGTCGACTGGTGTATTGTGGATCCCAGAGCTCTACTCTCTGAGTCATTCCCTGAAACACCACATGTCATCTCCTTAGGAGTCCTTGCAGTTTTTCCTGTCTGTGCTTCCAGGGCTGTGAGGCTCTGAACTGCAGCCAGAGTTCTGCAGAAGTCTGAGAAGTCCCAGTCACTCCAGAGGTGCTCATCTATCTCAAGTCCTTCCAGGTCTCCTGAAATAGTGAGCTTCCAGCTTCCCAACAGCATCCCCAAGACCCACGCCGATGCTCTGAAGGAATGGGTGTGAGGTCATGCTCTCTCACTGATGTCTCCATAGATGACTCGGCGTCACTTAAGAGTGGGCACTGCTAGCCTTAACTCATCTTCTTTGCCCCAAATCAATCCACATCTTAAATTTTATTGTAGCAACAACATCCTCTTTTTATTACCTGGAGTGTAATTCTTGAAATGAGTATTTAGATATGAGGATATTATGTTTATCTTGAGAAGAGTCTGACTTTGAATATCAGCATTACTGTGTTTCTCCTGTAGGTCTTTGTGAGCATTTAATTCTCAGACTTCCTTATTTGTAAAATGGAAATTATTATAGTATAGGTCCGTTAAATCAATGCTCTAAGATTATCTCAGGCCAATAGTGGAAGTATAACAAATTAATTATTGATTCTAATAGTAGTAGAAAACTTGAAGAGGTCAAGAGACTGACTAACTTTCTAATTCCAATGTTCTCTAATTATATATTTTAGTTGTTTTATCATTCTTCTAGTATTAAGTATAAATATTTGAATTTTATATGAAATGATTTCTTTTCTACTAAAATAGTGAGCATTTCTACTGCAGCCTCCTGTGGTTCAGCCTGGAAGGGATGGTGTTAGATGAGCAGTGTGTGTTTTCTCTCCCTCTCTCTTTTTTTTAGTACAGAATAGTTTAGTTTAATCCACTTCTATCGTGTAGTTCATGACTATTGTAAAATGGACAGGCACAAAGTTTGCATTTTTTTGAAAACTACTCACAAAGGGAATTTAGAACGTAATTTTCAGTATTTGATATACTTTGGAAAACTTAAGTGATTCACTTTGCTGGCTGTTCTGGCAGGTGGAATAGAAAAGGAGCCAAGACCTTTGGACACTCTGTCCCCACTGGAGAACTGCACCCTGAAAAGCATCCTACACGGCTTGAACAATATTGATTGAAAAGGGGAATAAAATTGAAAGGATCAAGCCTAAAATTTTTCTGTTAATATTCCTTCCGTGGTCAAGTTAATGGACTTTGGAACTTAACTTTATTGTTCTTTACACTGTTTGTAAAAGACTTTATATGTCTATCGTGATATAAAATGTGAACTGCACATATATAAAGGGCAGGTAGGAAGCCTGTTATTGGTTTACTCTTCTGTATTGCTAATGGTCTAATAAGACAGCAGTACAAGCCCAGGTTAGCCCTATTAGTAGATGCACCCTGTTCACGATGGGCTTGGTTTTACATTTAGTTCTTCACACCTCTAACTTACTCCAGGAAGGGATTTTAGGCCATGGCGTCATACTGCTTCATTTTACAGATGCTCAAAGCAAAGCAAAGAGAGAAGATGCCCAAGTTCCCTCAGAAAGATAGTAGCAGGGTGGAAATGAATTCCAAACTTCTTGATTCTCGGAATGAGATACTTTCCCTACCTCTCCCTTTCTTCCCCTTTCCTTCTCTTTCTCTTTTCTCTCTTCCCCTTCTTTTGTTCCTCCTACTTTCTCTCTCTTATTGTGCATCCTCTTTCTTCTTCTCTTTCCTCTACCAGACAGTTTTCCAAAGTTAGAGTCAAATGATCCTTGGCCAAGTGGGACCCAGCAGAGAAGACAGTAATACAGCAGTTAGTGGAAACTCAGCATCTGCTAATGTTTTCTTCCCATGTTAAACATCAACTGGAGACTGAGGATAAACTCTCCGGGGTGGCCTGAGTTGTACTACACACAGACGACATATGCTATCCACCCTGGCTTTCCTAATGCTGGGGCTTTGCTGAGCAGCTAGGCAAAAATCAGTACTTGGAAATTAATCACAGGGCAAAACTGCAGTGTCCCTTAGAAATTGAGTGTTTCTCCTTAACCACCATCCATCTGGCCCCGATTTTCCATATCTCACCATCCCTGAGTTTAAGCAGGGTTTAGCTCTCATGTCCATCTTGTACTTGAAGAGTTCAGTAGCCTTTTATTTTTATTTTACACTTATTTCTGTTTTTAATTCATGCATCCTTCATATGTTAAAGGTATGAATAAAATAGAGACTAAGAAAACATATGTAATTGTTTCTATTCATTCAAAAATTTGCTTTCCTCTTTGTAAGTATATTTTAGTAGAAATAAGTTTTGTTCATTTAAACAAAGCCTCTTTTAAGTTACTTCAGAAAACCTTTGGCATCTTTATAGAAATATGCATTCTTTTTAAGTTGTTTGTCAATAAGGTTTCCTTTTTTTTCTTTTTTCTTTTTTTTTTTTTTTTTTTTTTTTGATTTTTCAAGACAGGGTTTCTCTGTGTAGTTTTGGTTCCTGATCTGGATCTTGCTCTGTAGACTAGGCTGGCCTTGAACTCACAGAGATTCGCCTGGCTCTGCCTCCTAAGTGCTGGGACTAAAGGCATGCGCCACTGCCACCCAACTCAATAAGGTTTCTTAAACCACTCCAAAAAAAAAAAAAAAAAAAAAAAAGCTTATGGGTATGACAGTTTGAATGAGATGTCCCCTACAGTCTCAGGCATTTGAAAACATTGGTCCCAATTGGTGATGTTGTTTGGTGACGCTTGGGAATTATGGCTTTATTGGGGTAGGTGTGTTATTGGAGGCAAGCTTTGAGAGTTTAAAGACTCATACCATTCTCGGTGTGCTCTCTCTGCCTCCTGCTCATGGTTTAGTATGTGAGCTCTCAGCTTTCTGCTCCAGCTGCCATGACTGCCTGCTGTCACATCTCCTCACTGTGGTCATAATAAACTCTTACCCATCTGGAACTGGAAGCTCAAACGAATTGCTCCTTCATTAAGTTGCTTTGCCACAGTATTTTAGCACAGCAATAGAAAAGTAATTAATGTACTAGGTGATGGCCATTGCTCTTGGTTACCATCCAGATCATGATAGTAAGACCCTATTGCTGAAAACACCACATACTTGAGTCATAGGAAATAGAGAAATCAAACCAATGCCTTCCTGGAAGTTTCATCCCTACTGGCTAGATTTCATAGTGCTAAAGGATGCTATGAGTGCTACTGAGAGATGAAAACCATCAAAAGTCTTACCCAGCTATGAACCTTGCAAGCATCAATAATGACTAGCCTGATGCAGTAGTAGCATGGATGTTATGGGAGTAACCAACTACTTTCTTCCTGGATTTAAAAACTCCTAAGTTTTAGAAAGATTTTGGAAGTTTGCAGACATGGGAATTTTAGAGAGGCTGGATATTGTAGGAAACTTTGGCTATTTTAGAGAGGCTTGAACATTGGAAGAGACTCCTGATATTTTAGAGAGACTGGATCTTTTAGAGTGTTTGAATTTTTAAAGACTGTAGAACTTTCAAGTTTGAAATACGTTTTATATATTGTGGCTTTGATATTGCTATTGCATCTTGGAGATAACAATAAAGAAAATACTAGGATATAACAGGATGTGTTTGTGTGTCAAGTTGATTGAGGGGTCAGTTGTGCTGGCTAGTTTTACATCAACTTGGTACAAACGTGAGTCTTTCTGAAAGAGGGAACCTCAACTGAGAAAAATGACCCACAAGATAGGCCTGTGAACAGGCCCATGATGTGTTTTCCTGATGGATGATAGATGTGGGAGAGTATAGGTTATTATGGGCAGTGACACTCTTGGATCAGTGGTCCTGGGTGCTATAAGAAAGCAGGCTGAGCAAGCCATGAAGAAAACACCAGTAAGCAGCATACTTCCATGGCTTCTGCTTCATTTCCTGCTTTGAGTTCCTGGCTTCTCTGAATGATGGACTAAAACTCTATGATGAAATAAACCCTTTCCTTACCAAGTTGTTTTTGGTCATAGTGTTGGTCACAGAAATAATAAGACATTAAAGTAACGAGACAAAAGAAGGAAACAAAAGGGATACAAAGAGGAAGGGAAGTCAATGTATCCCCGTTTGTAAGGAATATGGTCCTCTATATGAGCCACTAAAAAATCCTGCACAAAAGTGCTAGAATGGATAAATAAGTTCATCAAAGTGGCAGGATACAAAATTAACATAAAAAAATCAGTACTCTTCCTGTATTATCAATTGCAGGCATAATGAAAAAGAATTAGGAACCCATTCCCACTAACAATAGACACGCCCAAAACAAGAAATCTTGAAATAACCTAACCAAGGAAATGAAAGACATCTACACCAAACTGTAAAGCAAGCCCTGAAGTTAAAAAGTGTTGGATGACAGTAACTGGAAAGACCCCCCCCCCCATGCTCAAGGATCAGAAAGTTAGCATTATGAAAAAATGGCCATCCTGCCAAAAGTAATCTATAGATCAAATGCAATCCCAATCTAGATCCCAGCATTATTTTTCATGGACACATACAAAAATCTTAAAATTTATATGGAAGCTTAAAAGTCCACCTATGGCCAAAGTAATCTTAACCAAAATAATGCTGTGAGAGGTATTATCATATTTGATTCCAGGTTATAGTATAGAGAGCCACAATAATAAAAACAGCATGGTACTGGCACAAGAAACATGGATCAATGGAATTGGAAAGAAGACCTGGATAGAAGTCCATTCAACCACAGCTACCTGGTTTTTGAGAAATAAGACAAAACATAAACTGAATAAAGCTCAGCATCTTCAACAAATGGTGCTAGAAAACCTGGATATTGGCATTGTAGAAGAGTAAACCTAGATTCATATCATATATCTCATTTCACTATATTAGACTCTAAGTGGATTAAAGACATCAGTGTAAGACCTGATACCCTGGAACTGCTAGAACACAATGCAAATTTCAGTACATAGGCACAGGGGAGGATTTTCTGAACAGAACTCTGGTTGTGCAGACAATACAATCAACAGTCAACAGAGAGTTATCTCACGGAACTTTAAAACTTCTGTCTAGCAAGGAAACTTGCCAAGTCAGTGCAATGATAGCCTACAGATTGCAAAGAATCTGTGCCAAATATAATCTGATTAAAAAAACTAACAACTAGAATATACAAAGAACTCAGAAAAAAAAAAAGAAAAACTGCAAGAAAACAAACAACCCAATTTAAAAAATGGACAATGTCACTACACAGAGATTTCTGAAAAGAAGAAATACACATGGATGAATAACCCTTAAAAAAAATGTTCAACATCTTTAGCTGTGGGAGAAATGCGCATTAAAACTGCTTAAGGCTGTATTTCAACCCAGGCAAGATGGCTGCCGTGGAGGGTACATGTGACAACAAATGTTGACACAAATGTGGACAAAAGAGAACATTTCTACAAAGCCAGTGGGAGTTAAAGGGATGCACCACTTTGAAAATCAATCTGGTGGTCTAAAAAAGAAACAAAACAAACAAACAAAAAAACGGAGAAATAGAACTACCAGGAGAACTAGCCATAGACCTCACAGGCCTGTCCTCAAAGGAATGTATGTCTTACTAAAGACACATTTGCATGTCCATGTTCACTGGAGTTCCATTTGCAATAACTAAGAATTACAACCAGCCTAGATATCTAGCAAGAATAGACATCAGCTACAAAGAAAACTGAAATCATCAAATTTGCAGGTAAACAGATAGAACTGAAAAAAGTTATAGAATGATGTATCTAAGTGGTGTATGGAAGGCTCAGAAAGACAAATGGCACATGTTGTCTCTCAGTTGAATGTCCTAGTACCAACTCTTTGAGCCAAGAAACCAGAAAGGGACAATGGTGAAGGAACTTCCTTAAGGGATGGAAAACAGTAGAGCATGGGAGATGAAGAGAGAACAGGGGGAGGAGGGGAAGTTAATCCAAATAAAGGGAGTGTGAAGAGGCCACATGGAAACTTACTATCTGGTAATCCAACTAAAAAAAACAAAAATGAGAGTTTGGAAGCAGATGCCCTACAAGGCTAGATAATTCTTGTCCTAAAAAGCAGTAAGTCGCTAGACAAAGACCCCCTGCCAGGTGTGAGATGTCTCTCTAGGACTGGAGGGACAGAGACAACCTAGAAGCCCCCCAGACAAAATAGGATCTTTCCACTCTTCTTACTTGCTCACCAGAAGTAGTTGACACTATTGCTGAACCACCCCTCACACACATACACCTGGGCTGTAAGACAGAGAAGTCAAGTCAGAGCTGGGCTAGACACTTCCTCTCTGCTAACTAGCTTTTACAATACCTGATGGTACTTTGCAGGTTGTTGGGGTAAAGTCATCAACTATGGTTTTATTTGTATGTTAATAAATAAAGTTGCCCGGGGGTCAGAGCTATTAGCAAGCCATAGCAAAAGCTGGGTGGTGGTGGTGCATGCCTTTAATCCCAGAACTTGGTAGGCAGAGCTAGGTAGATCTCGGTGTGTTCAAGGATACATCCAGCATTAGAGACACACGCCTTTAATCTCAACACCAACCATAGAAGACCTGGAGGTCTATACAGACAGGCAGTGATGAGGCAGTCATGTGGTTGGGTTTACAACCAATGAGAAGGCAGAACAGAAAGTCTTTTTAAAGACAGACACACAGGAAGTAGGTCTCTTTTCAGAGAGGTAGGACCACCGCGAGAGGAAGGGTAAGGTTTTTAGCTCTTAGCTCTGACCTCTTGGCTTTCTTCTTTACATTGGTTCTGTGTTTCTTATTGAATAAGACAGTTATTTCTACAATCAACAGTTTGATCCAGCTGTGAACTCTTTCAACCCACCTGCCAGATGGGATATGCCCATTAGTGCAATAATGGTACAGCTGGTATGGAGATAACCAGCCATTCTCTGATTGGTTTTGAGGCCCACTCCACATATCCCAAGGTTATCTTGGAATAATTACTAATATTAATTAATAATATGGAAACAAATCTGAACCATGGGAAAAATGCTATTTTTCTAGTAATCCTTAAATTTTGACACGTAATTAACAAAATGCATAGTTATATTAAAAGACAAGGAGAGGAGCCTATAAGAAAATTAAGATGAACAACCTACTTTTCTCTACTGACTTAAAACATGAATTATATTTCTAACAAGTGCCTCACATCAGGTTGCTCGTAAATCATCAGAGAGAATCACTGGCAGTGAAGTCAGAGACAGAGGAAGGAGACTGAGGCATGAATGTCAACTATACACAGAACATTCGAATACTTTAAATGTTGCAATAGAGGGGCTGAGACAGAAGAGGGAGTCGCCACCACTCCCCAAGCAAACTGTCAGGCATGGGAATGGGATAAAAAGTGAGGCCCCTTGTGCTCCATCCTCCCACCCAGTAAGAGGAAATGACCTTGCAAACAGTTCAGGGCTAAGTGAGAAATCTTGGCAGGATCCATTTTGCACTAAAGCACTATGATCTATATGGAAGGCAAGACACATCTGGAGCTCACAGAAGAAAAGTTGAGGACAAATGGGCTACAAGGGAGCAAAGGTCAGAGGCCTACCAGGCAAAGCTGGACTTGACCAATAACAGGAAGTTTTTCTGTCTTATTTTTTTCTTTCTTCCTTCCCTCCCCCCTTCTTCCTTTCCTCCACCTCCTTTCTTCATCCCTCCTTCAATTCCTTTCTTCTTTTTTTTTCAATTTTTTCTTTATTTTGTTTTTGATTTTATGTTTTTGAAACAGAACCTCTCTCTCTCTCTCTCTCTCTCTCTCTCTCTCTCTCTCTCTCTCTCTCTCTCTCTCTCTCTCTCTCTCTCTCTCTCTAGCCCAAGGTGCCCTGGAAGTCACCATGTAGTCCAGATTAACCTCAAACCTATGACAATACTCCTACCTCCTCTTCCCAAAGGCTTGGGATGCAGACACAAGCCATCACCCCAGGATTTATAGAAATTTCTGCCTTAAGATAAGGCAGAGCTTACAAAAAGGGGAGAGGGGACTGAATTGTACCTTTCTCCTCTGGGGACTAGCAGGTGCTGGTTGAATATCAGGACTGATGTTCACACTCTTCATGATGCCCTGACTATAAGCACCATTTGGGTCTCACAATTAAGTGTGAGACAGCTGACTTCTTGGAGGATCAGCTGTGACAGCTGGGGTTGACTGAGATGTCCCAGGGCCCAGTCAGCAGAGCCTCTCAGTGTGGGGTCCTAATCTCTGGAATTCCAACCATATGTTCTGACAGAGACCATTTGTTTCCCTTCTAAACTGGCTCTCACTGGATCTAGTGATAAAGACCCATCCTGTGTGGCTCTGAACCCCACAGCTGGGCACAGATCTGGAAACCAGAGTTTTGGCTGGTCCTAGGGAATACAAAAGGAGAGAGATGAACGCATTACCACTTCGCAGCTTTGCTTTGTTCCAGAGATGACTGCAGATGGACGCAGCTCCAGGAAGAACACGTGACTTCTGCAAAACACAAATGGTATTAATAGGGAGCAGAGATCAAATGTAGCTCAGTTATAGTAATTGGATGCTTTTTATGTCAAGCACCATGTTAAACATTTTAAAAACATTAGCTCATGCTTTCCTCAAAGCAATTCCTTGAGGTAAGAATTATTTTTCCTATTTCACAGCTTAGAAAGCTGTGGTAGTCAGACTAAGGGGCTTCTCAGACTCAACCCACAGCCCACCTCCGAGGAAGCCAAGTTTTGCACCTGGGCCCGCCTAACAGCAAAGTCAGTGGTCTAAAGAGAGGAAGTTTTACACATGGACAGAGGACTTTAAAAGGAGTCAGGCAGGACCTAACTCCTCATTACAATGTATATGCTGTCAAGTCTGTGTTGTCAATGTCTCCTGGCTTCCATAACCCAAAGGTGAGAAATTACAATTGTATTTTCTATCAGTATTTTTTGTGGAAATCAATTGCTTAATCTGTGTATATGAGAGTCTGTAATGTTAGACCCTGTGTGCAAGTTGATTACTATTTTGATCTTTCTCGAAGCTTTAGTTTTCTCACTGACATATGATATCTTTCTATCAGAATTCCCAATAATCTTGGGAGAGTTAAGATGACCCAGGGAATCATTTTATAAACTACAAAGTGGCTGTACAAGTGAGGTAATGTTCAAGCAATCCCCTTATAATTCTAATACACTGTAAGGGATTATGGTAGCTTCAGCCAGTTCCTGTGAGACTAGTAACAAGTATCACTATTTAATATTGTTCAACTTTTATTAGCTTCCTTTGACAGCGATGGCATACATTTCCCAAGTAACTTGGCACAGACTTTCTCCCAGGCAGCACTCCCCTCACACCCTGGTGCCACTAGAGAAAGAGATGACGCCATTCTCAAAGCAGCAGCAGCATGCTCTTTGAATGATCTGCCGAGGCCAGAGACTCATGCATTGCATATCCTCAGATCTGCACATGCATTAAAGCTATGAAAACGATTCTGTGAGAGAGACAAATACAAACACATGAGGTCACTTCTTCCAGAGTGTAACAGGATGTAGACTCTTGGAAGAAAAATAGCCTAAATGTCTTCTTGGAAAATTTTGTCTCTGAGCACGGAACACATTATAAATTTTTCCAAATCTCTCCAACATACAGTACCTCAAGCAGTGTGCCTTTTTACTTCAATTTTTCCCACTCCTTCTCTTCTTAAGTTGTTCTTTTGGGGGTAAAGAAGAAAAAGATGGGAACAGGTTTTGGTCAATAATGATTTCTTCTCTGAAGGTCCTGATCTCTGTAGAGAGATAAGCATAATATGGCTTTAGGCCCTTGGCTACTTCCGGGTTAATAGTTCAATGTTTATCCCCCTTCATCTGACAGGAGTGCAGTATGACACACAGTTAAGACACACTGAAGTCAGGAGACCTGACTCTGCTAAATAATTCTATAAATAATCATTATATCACAAAAGAACTACATTTATAAATGTCATACACACACAACAAAGTATGTGTATATGTATGTATATATATATATGATATATATGGATAAACACACACATACACATACACACAACCAAGTATGTGTATATATATATGATGTATATGGATAAACACACACACATACACACACACACACACACACACACACACACACACACACACACACACATTGTCCTGTAGTTCTGGTCCTGCATTGAAGCACATAACAACTGAAGAACTCTGTACTGGGAAAGAATTTTTTTTTTTTTTTTTTTTTTTTTTTTTTTGGTTTTTCGAGACAGGGTTTCTATGTGTAGCTTTGCTCCTTTCCTGGAACTCACTTGGTAGCCCAGGCTGGCCTCGAACTCACAGAGATCCACCTGCCTCTGCCTCCCAAGTGCTGGGATTAAAGGCGTGCGCCACCACCGCCCGGCAAGAATTTTTAACTTTCAAAGCAAAATCCACATTCCAGAACCTAATATCAACCACATTAAAAAATGTATTTTTCCCTTATAGACAGTAGTACACCATTTTTTGCAATGTTTCATTATAGGATTTGATTTTTTTGGTTACAGAGCCTATATTAAATTAATCCATTAAATGTTCTCAGAGGATCAATTGTGACAGATGGGGCTGATTTTGATGCCCCAGGTCCCTGCCAGAAGAGCTGGGAAACAATTTAATCTCATCATGTTCTCTTGGTAATTTATTAAGGCCTTTAGGCTGTAATTATTTATTTTACATCTTTTCTTTGAACCATGCTCATGTTTGACTGCATGTAAAGATCATCTGTGTATAAAATTGTCCAGACTCCATTCTTGGCAATTCTGACTAAATTGGAGGATAGTCTGGGCATTTTTAAAAAGCTATTTAGATCCTGGCTTGATGTAGCAGTCCTGAAATAGTAGTTATTCATGAGGCTGAGTCAGGGGGATCACAAGCACAAGACCTGCCTTGGCAACATGGTGAGACCCTGTATCAAAACGTACAGTAAAGAGAGAATTGGGATGTAGCAGAATGATAAAGAAATTACTGTCTTAGTTAGGGTTTCTATTGACATGAAGAGACACCATGACTACAGCAGCTCTTATAAAGGAAAATATTTAATTAAGATGGCAGCTCATATTTTGAGAAGCTTAGTCCATTATCATCATGGCGGGACATAGTGGGTGGCACACAGACAGACATGGTGCTGGAGAGGTAGCTGAGAGTTCTGCATCTTACCTAGGCAACAGGAAGTGGTGTGCATATCACACTGAGTGAAGCTTGGGCATACATGAGACCTCAATGCCCCCACAGTGACACACTTCCTCCAGCAAAGCCATACCTACTCCAACAAAGCCACACCTCTTAATAGTGTTGCTCCGTTTAGAGCCCATTTTCTTTCAAACCACCATAATTATCTAGCATGCATTTGGTTCTACATTCAATCTCCAGTTCTTCTAAATAGCTAAATAAGTGTATTCCGTAGTTCTGCTAGGCACACGGTGTTGGGAAGCCCTCTAGGATAGGGTTTAAGAGTGCATCTGAAGATGAACCACTGTGGAGCTTGTTAAATTACATGTTCTGATTCAGTTGGTCTAAGACAGCAACTGACATTTTATAATTCATCTAAAAAAGATTGTGACTTATTTTTTTAATTTTTTATTTTTTATTGTTTATTTATTTGTGCATGAATGTGTATGTGAATTGTGTGTGGGTCTGGTACCTATAGAAGCCAGAAGCGGGCATCAGATCCCATGAAGTTACATCATTTATTGTATATAAACCTCAGGAACCATGCCAGAACCTCAAGATTAGATACAGGTCCTCAGAGAAAGAAAACCAACAGGAAAGACAGGTAGATACACAGATAGTCTATACAAAGAGAGGTAAAGAGATTTATTAAAAGCAATTTGTTTGTATGATAGTTCTGAGTCATGAGTCTGACTACTAAAACCCTGGGAAAGAGGTGGTGTGGTTCCTTCTTGAAAGTTTGCATACCCAAGACCTGGGGGAGGTGATGTTTTAGAGTTCAAAGATTTGAAGAAAGTAGGATTTCAGCAGCTTAATCTATCTATAAGTTAGGCAATCCCCATCTTATGCAAAGGCTAAACATATTGTTTTCTGCCGACTTTCAGCCTATTGGATGAGACCAACCCACATTACAGAGGCCAGTTTTCTCTACTTAGTCAATGTCTTATATACTGGTTTAATAAGATGCTGATTGGCCAGTAGCCAGGCAGGAAGTATAGGCAGGGTAAGCAGACTAGGAGAATGTTGGGAAGAGGAAGGGTGGAGTGAAAAGTCACCAGCTAGACATAGAGGAAGCAAGATGACAAGACAGAACTGAGAAAAGGTTAAAAAAAAAAAAAAAAAGAAAAGAAAAAGAAAAAAAAAGTGGCTAAACATAGATAAGAATTATGGGTTAATTTAAGTGTAAGAGTTAGTCAGTAAAACCCTGAGCTAATGGTTGAGCAGTTAAACCAATATATATATATATATATATTTTAAAGGTATCTTGACTTCAAAATTTGTGTCTAAGGATATGTTACTTTGGAAAAGAGGTTCTGCTTTTGTTTCCACAGAAGATGAGGATCTATGAATTGCTTCTATGCTAATATGGCTTGATCAAGGAAGACCCCCTGAGAGGTTTCCAGATGTTCCAACATCCAGAACAGCTTCAAGGCAACTGGCTCAGACAATGCAGCCTCACAGACTACTCCAGTTAGGACTTGACCATAATTTTTAATTTTCTCAGGATCCCCATTAGATTGCCAGCACCCCCAACCAGCAGGAAATAGTATGAGAAGCTACGTCCAAATTCCAAAAATGTTGTTTATAAATGTTTGTTTTTATTTAAAGGAGGTTTATTATAAATGTAATCTCTTTCTAAAGAAGAAAAGGGGATAATATAGACATGATAAGATAAAAGGATAATTATTGAATCTACTTTTAAAGAACAACTTGTTTAAAATGTTTTACATTGCTATAGATTTTAGTTTATTACAAATTTAAAGTTAATTTTGTTATACTGTATATATATTTCTACTCTTGTTTAAGGTATTATGTTTATGCAACTGGTTTAAAATTGTAATGTATAATTAAGAAATATAGATTAATAATTAGTCATCTATAATAATCAAACTTAGAGTCATGCTAGTTAAGTTTTTGAGGTATATAAAGGTATATTTCAATTAGATAGGTAATCATCAAACACTTCAAAGACTTACAGAATATGGCATTTAAAATGATTTAAAAACTTAGTTTCCTGGAAAATAAGGCATATCTTCTCCTGGCAGCACCAATTTACTTCAAAGGGGAAGATGGGCATCAAAAACACTTCATATGGAGTTTATCTTCTTCTTGGCAGAACTGACCATTTTGGCAAGAAACTGTTCTTGCCTGGACTGCTTGACAAAATGTTGTATCAACTGGACATGCAAGACCCAAGGAAAAATGACCACTAAATTTTGCCAAAACAAGGCAAGATGGTCCTTCAGGTTCCTGCTTTACAGAAGAAACTACCAGATATTCTGCAGAACATAGGGAGAAGCAACTGAGAAACTCTAGGCCTATAGACTAAAGAAGAATGCCCCAATGTTGCAGAGGAACTTTGGGTGACTGTCTAGGTACCCAGCTGTCTCTGTCACTCCAGATTTTGGAAGTTGCTTACAATGCTCTTCCTGTTTACTTAGGTAATATTATATCCTTTTGGGGTCTTTGATATAGTTGAAGACTAGATAGTTAAATTGTAATTCTCCTTGGTTATGATAAAAGATAAATTAGATATAAAACTTTAGACTCACAAATACAGGATAGATGACAGAATATTTTCTTCAACTTTGCCAAATACAAATAGACTAGATATTATAACTGTAATTCTTGCTTGATAACTGTTGTATTATATGTAATTTTACTATGCTAAAGTTAAAACCTTCCTTTTTGATTAGACAAAAAAGGAAAAATGCTGTGGGATAATGCCCTGGAAGTCCAGGGCAATGTAGTATAGCTTCCCCTGGGTGTCATGAATGACATCCCACTCCACTGTAGTGGTAAAGCTGTAGCCATGCTCTGTGAGGATCTTCACAGCGTCTTCTTTCAGGTCCCTGCCAGCAGAGGTCCAGATTTGGAATGGCGTAGGGGAGAGAGTAGCTGTAGTAGCTGGATAGAGTGTGGGTGACCAGATCTTCAGAATCTACCCTGATGCCAGTGGTATGATCTGTGAGGGACCTGCCCCCATTTTACCATGGGTACTTTTGAGGAGAGAGGAATAAGAAAATATCAGGTAGAAAGAGAGGCCTAGGCAACACGAGAAAAGACAGAAACACAGGCTAGCTTTGGGAGGACCTGAGTCAATACCCAATGGCCCAGAACTTTATTCAAAAGGGTTTTTTGTAGCAATGCCACGGGCAGAGGCAAAAGATTTCCCCCCTTGCTTGATACAGCAAATACCCTTCCAAATACCTGGTAACCACACCCGTGGTCAAATCATCCCCTTATGGAGCCCTGCTGAGTAAAGCAAGCTCAGATTCTCTGACCTTGAATAATTTGGGCCTCCACAATATATCAACAGCCCCACATGGAAAGCTACATACACAGCTAGCATATTCAAGGTCTCCAGCATGATCAGTTCATCTGGGGCTCAGTGAGCAGCAACTGGTATTTCTTGGGAATCATGCACAGAACACTGTAGGTATCATGCCAGGTCTTCTCCATGTATGCTATGCACAATATGGTATTTTAGGGGCAATAACTTCATTGTTAATATTGTCCATGTATGAATCCTTCTGGCTCATACCCACCTGATATCACACCCTGGTGCCATGGGGGTGACCCATTATGGATGGGGAAATGGCCTAGGAGTATCACTACCTGTGAAGACAGCTTTGCTCATGCATAAGGCTCCTTGACAAGTGTAGCAATATTACCATCCATGGTGAACTGGGTGGTGGTAGAAGATGTGGATAGTCATGATGGAGACCTGTGCAGAGACATGTGGACATCGATTTGATCATCTTGGTCAACTTCTTAAATACTAATGTCGTCTGGAAATGTCGTCATGGCCCAACCAAGAATAATATTTGCCCAAATGTCTGGGCATTGTCATGATCCTATCATGTTGACAAAACAAGCCATAGCCCCCAGACAATCCAATTCACTGTAATGAAGTATACAAATAAAATTCATATAATCATTAATGTCTGGGAAGTGCTATGCTGTAATCACAATTCTTAAACTTTCTTGACTTCTTTATATTCTTAAATATTACTGAAAACCCCAAAGTGCTCTTCTCTGTGTGAGGTAAATTTGTTTCGCATATTACAAATGAACTGGGAGATTTTAGAATCATTTATTTATTCATTTGCTATTCATTTAGCAAAAAAAGAATGGTAGCATAGTTGCAAATTTTTTATGTACAGTTAATAGCAAGAAGTTAATCATTTACATTATCAGATATCACACTGACTCAGAAAATTCCACTCTCATAAAATAATGAAAGTGAAAAAGCAAATAACATCATTAGTGTGAAAATTCTTTATCTCCTCATGCTTAGGGCAGTCACTGGTCTTGATTTTCATTGTGCTGGGAGCCAGAGCAGTGACCTTCCGCTTCCTGTGTGCAATGCCTGGGTACTGTTTGTGCCAGTAGGCAACACTGTGTTGGCCAAGGGGTCTTTGATCATATCTAAGAGCTATCTAAGGATCTTTGTAGCACACTTTGATATTTTTTACAATAGACAGAAGTGGAGAATCTATATAATTTCCTACAAAAGGCTAATCTCTGCTCTCCCCAGAAAATGTGCCGAAGTTCTACTGAATTGAGCCGGGAGTGGGAGGGACTTGAAGCGGCTCCTGCCCACTGCTGCCTGTTTCCCACCAGCTCATTGCCGGATACTCCAAGAAGTCTTAAAGGCCAGGGCTGAGAACATCATTCTGCAAGTTTGTTCATCTGTTAGTAAAAGCAGGTTTCTCAGCCTCAGCCCTCCAGACGTTTTGACTTAAATGATTATTTTGCTGGAGGGAGATGCCTTATGCATTATGGACTATTAAACAATTTCTTAGTCTCGCCCACTAATTGCCAATCCCCTTCACTAATGGGAGGAAAAACAAACAAACAACAAAACTATAACAGACCAAAAAAAGCACATAAGCGTCACCCAGTGTCTTCTGCACTTGGCTGAGAATCAGTGTAATGGACTAAAGGGGAAATGAAAGCAGTTCCTCAGCAGGGCTGTTTGCAAGACTACAAACGACATTGACACTAAGATCTGAATGACAAGTGGGACTTAGTGAAAGGGGAGGGGAAGGGATGCTGCAGTCTGTGGCTGGTTTCCACATCCCTTGGACTATTGTGTAGACTTACTCCTTGTTTTGAAACAGGAAAGAAATGGAAGGAAAATCCTGCTAAGAAACTATGAATCCAGGTGAGTGTGGTATCTGTTTTGAAGGATCCAAGAGACAGCTGCAAGGCAGGAACACGGGAAGAGTAAGCAGATGAAGTGCCACACTGGACTCTAAGCCAAGTTCTCTGCTATGATGTAGAACCGAAAAAAACACATAAAACTGTATCTCAAAAAGATGTAAAAGTGATTTTTGTTTATTCATTCTGTTCCAGGTTCTTCTAAAACACCAGATGAGTAGTGTGTGTGTGTGTGTGTGTGTGTGTGTGTGTGAGAGAGAGAGAGAGAGAGAGAGAGAGAGAGAGAGAGAGAGAGAGAGAGAGGTAAGGATTCAGTCCTTAATTACATCATCAGGCTGCAACGGGCGTCCCAGCCTAAAAAGCAGGTGGGTCCTCTGTGTGTCCCTCTCTTTCCTTTCCGCTCCTTCCTTCCATCTGTCCTCTCTCTCCCTCTCTCTCTCTCTCTCTCTCTCTCTCTCTCTCTCTCTCTCTCCCCGCTTCTCTCCCAATAAAGCTCTAAAAAGGTAACCATGGCTGTGATTCTTCCAATCAGCACTCTCCTCTGCTGGCATGGCCACCGTAGGCTGCGGCCAGTCACTAGGAGCGCGCCGTTTAAAGCTAGTCCAAGAAAAGTTGAGTAAGTGTCCGAATAATACATTAACACCATGAAGAATTTTTTAAAAAAAGGGGGGGGAAGGTGCACTGACCCAGCAGATGAAAGTTCTTGCCACCCAAGCTGTATTATGCACCCCAGTACCACCTGCCCTGGGACAGCACTGCCTATGACGGTTTGGGTCTTTCTGTATCAATCATCTATTAGGAAAATGCCCCCCCCCCAGCTTGCCTATATGCCAATCTGATGTATTTGCTCAGTTGAGGTTTACTCTTCCAAGATAACCCTAGGTAATGTCAAGTTGACAAAACAAAACAAAAACTCACCATCAACAAAAAAAACTAACCAATGCTTCTCTTGACCATTTTTTTACTTTTTATACATTCTAGCCCAATAATATTCATATCTATTTCTTTTCTTTTCTTTTTTTCCCCTTTGAAGGCAGAATTTCTCTGTGTAGCTTTGGAGCCTTTCCTGGAACTCGCTCTGTAGCCCAGGCTGGCCTCGAACTCACAGAGATCTGCCTGCCTCTGCCTCCCGAGTGCTGGGATTAAAGGCGTGCACCACCACCGCCCGGCTCCATTTCTTAATATATGTTTGTGAAATCACATAACATGTAATATTATTAGAAGTGATTTTTCTGCATTTCAATTAAGTTTCACCAGAAAAGGCAATATAGCACCGTGAATTTTTTTCTCTTCCAACATAATACTCTTTGGTGGATTGTTTGGGAACTTCACACAATGCACCCTGATCCCACACATTTGACAGGCCTCCCAGGTCCACACCCGACCCTTGTGATTTCCTCCCAGAGAAAAAGAAGAAAGAAAGAAAATTACTAAGTCCAATTTATGTTGCCCATATACTCACTGGAGCATGGTCAAACTCCCAGTGGCCAGCCCTGAGTCCTTTCTCATCCCCACCCTCACCCCCACCCCAACCCCTGCCAGAAGCCATCAACTGTAAAGAGCTACACTCCAGCATCCCTATCACAATTTTTAAGAGTTCTCCTCAATGACTTCCTGTCTAGACTGTGTCTTTTTCTTGGAGGCATGGGTTGGGGGTAGAGGTTGTCACAGAAGCCTTCGATGTCTCTCATTCTCAACAGTCATTGACACCACTGCAAAAATGCTTCCTTACCCTTTAAAGTCAGTGGCAGCACAGATCGTGGACTTCCACATGGTTTCTGGTGACAGCATGGACCACAAACATTCACATAGCCTCAGGCATCAGAAAGGACCATGGTCCAGTGGCAGTGCAAATCATGGATATCAACATGGCCCTCTGCCACAGCACAGACCACAGACATCATCCTGGCTGCCTATGGCATCACAGACCAAGGAAATCAACATGGCAGTAAAATGGACCATAGACATCAACATTCAGGCAGCAGCACAGACCTCAGATATCCATCCATATAGCTTCAGTGGTAACACAGGCCACAGTAGGACCACAAACATCAACATGGCCTCCAATGGCAGCACAGACATCCGCAAGGACCTTGGGAATTAACATGGCCTGGGACAACAACACAGACCATTTGTAGTGAGTAGCTGTTTCAGCTTTGACCTTGAAACACTGCCCCTAGAGTAACAGCAGGTAACTGCCACACCTGTCTATGACCTGCCCCTGGGGTGTGGCTGAGAGGGAGCCCCTTAAGATTCAAGGTGCAAGGTGCATATGTCTGGCCCCTTCTGGATACCCCATGGTCGTGGAAGCTGGATGGGACACTAAGCCAGAGTTCTCTGCTGGATGGATGGTACCTCATCTCTCCCTGATCCTGTAACCAACCCCTATTGGATGTATGTAAGTTATCCGAGAAATAAACCTCTCTTGATTACCAGATAAATTACATGGAATTGCCTCATTAATTACATCAATAACCACTGACATCCCTAGGCTGTAATACAGACCAGCATCACATCCCCAGGCTGTAGTACAGACCACATATACCAACATAGCCTCCAGTGGCAGCATGGATCATGGGGATCTTTCAAGGAGGCCCAATCCAGAAAATGAGCTGTTCTCCATCTCTGACATCTCATTATTACTCAGAGCAAGGGTGATCATGCAGCTGGGCAGTGTGTTTGGGGGCAGAGCTTTAATGAGCTCCAGGTTGCTCAGCACTACCCTGCCAGCCCTACTCAGCAACAACATGCTTCCCCATCCCAGCATGGTGAAATTTTAAGGATGTATTTAAATCCCAGCCCCATACTTCCCTAACAATGTAGCATGTCTCCCATGACTTTCTTTTTTAAAAATCATCTATGAAGTGGGAAGGGATTACAATAAAGAATGGAGAGATGTTTGTATGAATGCCAGTTCTCATTAATAACCTATCTACTACCCTGCCAAGACAAAGGATCAACAGGAGTAAAGATCAAAAAAATGTGAGCACAAAGGGCACATTTGAAATGAAGCAGACAATCCACATTAGCTGGAGCCCTGGGATGGCTGGGGAAATGGTCTAAAGAGAGGTTGAGTTACATGCTCTAAGAGTTTGAATTATCAGAAGGAGGAGTTTGCACTTAATTCATCAATTTTGCAGCCAATTCATTTCATTGCAGAGTATTGCTCTTTGTCACTTTATACCCAAGTCATAGCTCTGTGGAACTCCGTAGCATCTGGCGGTACCAATGCAGCCTTTATAAACGCAAACATTCGCGCTGTCATATTTTCATCTACCTTATAGGCAGTCTACAGGCTTCTGCTGTTTCTAAGTACACATAGTTTTAAACTAGGTTCCAGGAATCTGTCTAGCATAGGCAACATTTGAAAGGTATAAAAAAAAAAAGTGAATATTAGGCTCCACTTTGAAATGTCTTATGATTTCCAAGAGTATGAAATGTGAAATGTGGTTTTTCCCATAGCTTGTATGTGCCTGGGGAAGAGGGAGAGTGGCCACATCAGCCAGAAAGATGATGGATGGAGAAAAACGACGTCATCGTGAAGGAATGCTAATGTTGATATTGAAAAAGTGATTGTGAATCAAGATCTCCAGAGAGAGGGCTCCCAGATGCCTTGGCTTGTTAGACAATCATTTGAGACCCCTTGAGAAAAATGCACTATCCAGAAGGGGGCCATGGAAAGGCTTTGCATTAGTTCCCAGAGCTTCTCCAGGAGGCCAAAGAGGGATCCAGTGTCATCAAAACTCCAGGATCCTGCAAGCAAAAGATGTGGTCCCAAGGTCTGTCTTAGAACCGAGCTGAACTCTTCAGGTTACTTCACCTCGTTAAGATTCCATTTCATCTTCTGAGGATAGAACTGAAGTTCTTTTATTCTTACAATTGCTTAGAGAAATAAATAATGTAACTTCTTAAAATGTATTAAGATATAACACAAGACATAATACATAAATATAAATTAAATACATATAATACATAAAATATATATTAAACATCTGAGAATTCAATTAAAATATTGAAAGTGAGAATTTGGGGGCACGCGTATTTAAAGCACATTTCACTCCGAAGCCTTGGTCGGTTTGAACCTTGGTATGTAGCCAAGGCTGCTAGCCTTGAGCTCTTGATCCTCCTCCAACCTCCTAAGTGCTGGGACTACAGATGTGGGTCCCTACTAAGTGGTGCTTTCAACACTACTGCTCTTTAGAGCACATTCAACTCTTAGGCTCTAAGCTACCTAAATTTTTTCTTAAACAATTATAGCTTTTTTGATTAAAAGAAATGTTTAAAAATTCCATTTGGTAATGTAAAGTCTCAAAGTTTAGAAAAAGTAAAAGAGAAGTTTGAATCTATGACTTCATAAAAGCATTCAGATGCATGCAAGCACATGGTCACCATTGCCCAACTTTAGCTTTTACAAAAAGCATGACATAGAATTTGGGACTGTAAATGCAAACATTAAGTGTTTTTAGATATCAAAAATAAAATTTAAAAACTTCAAAAAATTGAATAGACTCCAAAAATTGAATAGTAGAATATGTCTACTATGTTTATCTTTTTATGTTTAGTTATTTAAACATAAATAAACTAACTTCAGAAGCATCCTGAAGGTAAAGAAGAATGCCAGAGGCATTGTATCTGACCTCAAAGCGTACATAAAAGTAACGAAAAAGCTGTATAAACACATACACCTAGACAGAACTGTGAACTCATCAATATCCATTCGCATCTGTATCTGTGATATTAAGTATTAACTTTCAACTGAACAGGATCTGGTCCGGGAACAGGTGTGAGGGAGTTTAACCTCTGGAAATGCCTGTGTGGAATTATGTTGATTAGGTTCATTGAAGATAATCTACACTAAAGCAGGTGGTACAATTCTGACTTGAGTCCCTGACTGTATAAAAATGAGAAAGTAAGCTGGACACTACCATTAATTGCTGTCTTCTTTCTGATTATGGATATGACTGTGGCTAACTGTTTCAAGTCCCTGCTGCCTTGAATTCCCAGCCATCATGGACTATACTCCAAACTGTGAGCACAAACAGACTCTTGCATTTAAGTCCCTTTCACCAGAGTATTTTTGTACACCAATAGGAAAACAAACCAAGAAAAAAAACCAACTGATCTCCACGAAGCAGCAAGTACGTGCATTGAAGAGACGAAAGCTTCTCATATAAACGGTACTGAGGAAACTAGTATCTATTTGCAGGGGGGAAAAGTGACATATAACAGTCTGGGTAGCAGGGATATGCATCACCTCAGATATAGTTGATTTCATTTAAAGATCTTCTTTATCAGCTGTTTTAAAATATTTAATTAGTTGTTAATTGTCATGGTTATTCTATGTACTATAGGAAATAAGAAAGTATACATATATACATATCAACTCCAACAGGATCAAAGACTCAAATGCAAAACTCAAAATTATATAGCTATCAGGAGAAAATGTAGAGGAAATACTTAGGACATTGTCAGGGCAAAGATATATAGATTATAGACAGATAAATTATAGATAGATAGATAGATAGATAGATAGATAGATAGATAGATAGATAGATAGACAGACAGACAGACAGATCAGGACCCCCAAAGTACAAAAAACAAAAATGAAAATGACAAGCAACACTATATCTATATGTCCATCAATAAAATAGCAAAGTTAAGACAAACCCTGTGGAAGGGGAGAAAATATTTATAAATTATTCATTCAACAAAGAATCTACTTTCAGAATACATAAGGGGATCAAATAAGTAAATATTAAAGCCAAATTAGACAAAACCTATGATCAAACAAAATAAAACAAAAGAAAGGAACAAACACTACTCACAAAAAGCCCCCAAAATGGGCAAATGGCCTTAGCACACATTTATCAAAAAGAAAATATACAAGTAACCAGAAAAATTATGAAAAAAAATGCTCAGAGTAACCAATTATCACAGAAATACACATTACTAATCACAGTAATTTCACCCCACTTAGAACAGCAACTAGAAATAAGGGGAAAATAATATTTCCTGGTAAAAGTGTGAATGAAAAGGAACTGCTTAGATTGTGAAGAACAGCATGAATTTTCTTTTAAAAAGTTAGAAATATAACTACTTATGACTTAGTACTTCCACTTTGAATATCTACCCAGAAAAACTGAAGCCGTTGGAATATTTTTTTCAGCTGTAAAAATGAGTTGAGATGCTGTCATTTGCAGCAACATGAGTAGAATTGGAGGGCGCCATCCTCAGGGAAATAAACAACCAGAGAAGACAGATATGCACAGCTTCATTCACACATAGAGAGCCTAAATCATTGGGCTCAAGGAACTGAAGGATTTCCGGAGCCTGGGAAATGTGTGGCCAAGAATCCCTGAAGAGATGCCATGCTCTTTAGCAGCACAGGGTGTAAGTGGATAGGAAGAATAACTTCTAACGTTCTGCAGCACAGTAGCATAATGATAACTGAGAAGAAAGTCACAGTTCCACATGGCTCAGAAAGGATGTTATAGTCCCAATACAAAAAGATCCATCTGAGGTGGCAGATATGCTTGTTACATGGTTCTGATCTTGATACATTGAATAGCTATTGAAAGTCATACTGCAACTTATAATATGTATGATTGCTTTGTGATAAATAAAAATAAATATGTTCTTGCAAAAATGATACAGAATATTGGCAAGGAAAGAGGAAAGAAAGAAAAAAAGGAAGGGAGAAAGGGAAAAAGAGGGAGGAGGGAGGAAGGTTGTTTCAGTATTCCAGTACCAGATTGCAGGACCCTATCTGTTGATCTAGTGCCCTGCCACCTAGCACCTAGCACTTAACCCTTGATTTCATCCCCATGGTGTGGGCTCCTTCTTTGGGAATTGGTTTGCATTCTTGGATCTGTTAGCTTTGAATATTGCTAGTGAATGGTGGGGATTTGGCTCCTGTTCAGCATTCTAATCCATTGCTTTTGGCTCCCTTGGGTAACACACATCCTTGATGTCACAGTCTTGTCCTTCTACAGAATTGGTGTGCACACTTACCCTGTAGCATTATAAGGAAGGGTGTGGATAGCCTAGGTAGAGGAGCCAGTGAAGAGTAATGGGATATGCCTCCCTGCAGGAGAACAGTATGTGAGCCTTGAATCTTCCTTTCCAGTGGTATTCAAATAAAGTTATAATGGCTCTAAATATTAATAATTTCATCTATACTCTCCAAGCTTACCTCTGTTTAATTACTAAATATGATTCTGGGTGTATACAAAGCCTTTCCACCATCTGGCTTTCCAATCTGATCCTTCCTTCAGTATTCAGCTGAAATATCATCTACTATGAGGACTTTCTAGATTTGGCCAGTTCTGTTCTTTGACCTTCTGTTATTTTCTGAAGAAATGAGCAGCAATGCCATTTTTTTCTAAGAACGCACATATGTCCACACCCAAACTAAGCATTCCCCCTGCTTCCTCACTCCTTGCAAACTGCCAAACACACAGGAAGCACTAAGAACATCTTGATATGCAAATGTTTAGTGATACCAACCCAGAAAGCAGAATGCCTACCACTGTCTCCTGTAGACAAGGAAGTTACTGATGTATAAAAGACCGGCTGACCTGTCCAAGAGTCCCAGCCTGATGTTGAGTACAAATTTTCTGAACCTCACTGTGCAATTCTTTTCCTTCAAAGCATCTTCAAATTAAGATGGGTAATGTACCATTTAAATAGACTAGTTACAGCCAAAGCCTGGACATGCAGCAGGAGTGCTTGAAGTGTTCTGTGCCTCTAGCCTCAGAGAACAATTCTGTCTGGTCAACATATGACTTGCTTTCCATTGGGTAAGAGAATGTATTCTTATTCTCCTTGATCTTGTTGGAAGGCAACAGACACTTTCTAAAAGTTGGGGTTTACATCATCACATAGTTCTACACTGGTGAAATGTTTCACAGTGTAGGATTTTTCTGAGCTTTGCAACCCACTGTTATATATTCATGGTCATGTTCACATTTTTAAAAATTATTAATTTGAATGGGAATGTCTTAGCTAAATTTAATATTTCTCCAATTTCACTGGGGGGCAGGGGGAATGGTTTTAAAACAATTCAAGCGTGGGGTTGTGAGTCTTCAATCTTTTGGCCTTCTGAACTTGGTAGTGAGACAAAAGCCCATCTCATCCTGAAGCCTCACCCTCAATCTGGAGTGTAAAGTTTTTTTTTCTTTTGGGACAATAGGGCATATTTACATAGAAATATTACAGGGCAGGGCTGAGCTGGTCAACTCACTGTAGCCTTGAAGAGCCAAAGACTTCTGGGTTCAAAGGGTATTCTCAGGTAGCATCATCATTGCTCTTTGAGCCAATACCTCATCCTCAGCCTCACCCCACCCTGCAGCCCTTCAGTTCAGGGTCTCAGTGTTAGGATTCTGCCCCCACTCCAGCTCCACGACTGTGCATGCGCAGTTCAGGAGCTAAGTTAGGGGTCTTGTGTCTTATGTCATCAGTGTGCGCTGGTGATTACGTGTGCTGCGTGGTCACACAATCAGTGCATGTGTGGTGTAACTCCGTAAGCCCACCTGTGCCTTAGAAGGCCAGACACAGGCTCCTCCTCCCTCTCTGTTCTCTCCTGCCCCCACTACCTCTATCTTTCTCTCTCTGCTCTCTGCACGTGCGTCTCTCCCAGACCTGGTTCTCCCACCCCCAATAAAGCTCTGGTACTGGATTTTCTCGTGGCTCGTGCCTCGTGACCTTTCCTCGTGGTAACCAGCACCACTTATCATTTTTAACACTCAGCAACCCATATCCACTATTTATCCCAGTGCTAACCTCTGGTACCACCACTGGCTAGTTTACCCCAGCTAACATCTGATATAGAAAGACAACAGGCTTTTAACATTGTTTCAACCTTTCTACACCTGAAACTTAGTTAAATCCACCATATTTTGATTTGACCTCAGTGTCTCCAATCATGTTCCAGCCCAAGTACCACACATGGTGGAGCCAGATGAATCTTTCCAAACAGGTGGTTTCAGTGTTAAAACCCTTCACTTCTTCTCTGGCTGACAATCTAGTCTGTTTCTCTCTTTCTTTAGGACACAGTTCAAACACTTGAAGGTGGCTTAGCAGACTTTCAACAATCTTGACCCTGTGTCTGAAGTCCATCATCTCCCTTCTTCCTGGTTTGTACTCTGTGTGCCTGTCGAGTCCCGCTCAACCTGTTGAAAGAGTCTGAAGGGGGAGTGTAGAATTGGGAAATGGTAGCTGTGAAATACAGATGTGGATGAAGAAAAAGATAGACACAGGATAGCCTCGCAGCGTTCTGGGTAATATAGCAGACAAGAGTTTTATTACTCACAGCCTTTAAATACCCAAAGCATGGGGCAGGGACAGGGCAAGAAGACTTTCTCCTTTGAAAGACATCACGGTTCAAAGTACAGTTAAGTGTAAACACCTCCTTAGTACTTAAGACATCTTGTGACCACGCCTTATGGCAAAGACTCCTGTAAATAGGCATTGAGGTATAAGATACCTGGTAGCCATGCCTGTGTTGAAAACATCCTATTATGCAGCCTTGCAGCGGGGAAACAAGCTTGGAGTCTCTGACCTTGAGTCAAGATGAGGACAAGCCACACGTGCCATCCAGACTAAACACCTTCCAGCCAAGAGTGGCACTCTTGCTGTCTCCTCATACCACCACCATAGGCCTAAGCCCACAGAACGTCAGTTCCTAATACTTGTCTGGTTACTCCATTTCCAGTCCAGGTTTTCCTGCACCTTTACCCTGATGAACCAGCCTCAGCCAACACAGCAATACTTCCAGGAAGCCTCCCGAAGCCCAGATAAAGTGGGTTAGGGTTTGTTTGGCTTGACAACAGCTGCTGGTTACTCCTGACAGCACAATTGCATCCAGAGGAGATTTCTCCATGACACTGCTGAAGATTTGAATGGAAAGGCAGTGCTTTAGAATAGTTGACGTAACGTCACAGTAGTTAAGGATAGTATTCCACAAAGCAGGGCCAGGATAAGTACTAGTTAAAAGACTGAAGCATCTAACTAGTGATAAAAGATTGATAGCATGACGTCACCGTAAACTAAAGAGTATTGTCTGCGGGGATTACACTCACACCTCCATAGCCTGGCCCATAGCACAGCACAGGGAGTCGAGAATCATTCTGTGTAGCATCAGCGACTGTTTGTTTTTGTTGCTTGTCACTGGGAGTGGCGCAAACGATTGCAGATGGAGCTGTGATAAACATGGCAGCTTTGAATGCTTGGCCTTTGCTTCCATTTTGCCTAGACACAGGCTTTGTTTTAGGATTTTATCAACCAGTGGAGTGCCTAGCCCAAGTGTTTTGGCATTGGTTAAATAACCACATTTTTATTAAATGCACAATGAGTCACTCTCTCCTCAGAGTCTATAAAGTATCGTCTAGTAATGGTTTGGACATGCTACTTTAGTATGTGTAAGAATTCTGAAGAAGCCAGATGTCTCCTTAGTCCCTGTTCTCCAAGGTACCCTAGAGCTTTAAGAATCTGCGTATCTAACAAGGCTTGTGGCTTAAGCAACAGTCCACTGGTATGCCCTGAGAGTTTGCTGTGTGGAGTACTGCAATTTGCACCAGTGAAGGAAGGATCTGCTTGCAGTGTGCGCAGTCACTTCCACTCACTATCCACCAGCTCCTGGCTCACACAGAACTAAGGCAAAGAAGGACACCTTTGCTCCCTGAGGGTCCCAGTGTGCTGCTGCTAAGTCAGACTGTGGCTCCGGTTATAGCCTTTGAGGTAAGCAATTTGACTCCTTTCAAAGGTAGAACATAATCAAAAACAAAATATGTAAGAAAGGTCATTTCAGACAAGAAAGATAGTGAGTGCCATCTTAAGACATTGTGTGATAGAGGGAAAAATTTTTTTTTGAAAGAGGAATGATACTGACAGTTCCCTGGAAGGCTGAGAGAAATATTTTTTTAATTTAAAGCTTTTTACATGCAATATATTGTAATCCTGTTCCCCCTCTCCACCTCCTCCAGCTCCTCCCCACCTCCCTACTCACCCAATGTCATGGTCATATTCTCTCTCTTGCTCAAAACAAACAACAGAAAACAAACAAAACAAATAAGACAAAATAATGCCAAAACAAAACAAACAAAAAGCCCACCAAAAACAAAAAACATGGAGTTCTTTTGGGTTGGGCAACTACTCCTGGGCTCGGGGCCTGCCCCGGAGTGTGGTTGATAAATCTATTGAGACTTCATGGTGACACAAATGGCCTCAGAATAGACACAATGAGAGTGATCAAGATATGATTGCTAGCCGGGCGGTGGTGGCGCGTGCCTTTAATCCCAGCACTCGGGAGGCAGAGCCAGGCGGATCTCTGTGAGTTCGAGGCCAGCCTGGGCTACCAAGTGAGTTCCAGGAAAGGTGCAAAGCTACACAGAGAAACCCTGTCTCGAAAAACCAAAAAAAAAAAAAAAAAAAAAAAAAAAAGATATGATTGCTGTCAGTCCAGCAAGATATAAGTGTCAGCATATGGTGGGAAGCGTCAGTGAAGTCATGATTTTAACCAAATATGCAACCCTCCTAGGTCACAGCAGGACAGCTCCTGGGCACTCTTACTCCTCACCATGGTATCTGAGGTCCTTTGACTTCCCAGGAAAGGCTACTTCCTTGGATTTTTTTTTCTTTGTGTTGAAATAAAGGGAGGAATCAAGTCAGTTTTATTTGCTGATGTGTTCCTAGCACATAATAAAGTCGCTGGCACTTAGTAGGTGTTAAGTAAATCTATATTGATTGACTGCCAGTCTGGAAAAGGCTATAGGCATCATATAAAATTGTCTCTTCTTTATGTGTTCGTAAACACGGAAATTGGGGTCAATGGAAGGATGGAGTGGAGCTGTGTATCTGGCTGGCAGTGAGACTGGAAATGGACCCCACATGTCTGGACTTGCTGCCCAGTTCTTCTTGATAGCACACCAACTCATGCTGTCAGGCCTCTGTTTTGGAGTTCTGGATAATGAGGTACTTCTGTGTGACCTCATTGTCTTCTATTTGTCTGCCACAGGCTGTGATCTACCAGACAGCAACTCACTTAAGGCATCTTCTTGCAGCCAGTGGCGTCCCTGATTAGAACAGTTAAGTGTGTTTTCTCTAGTCTGTGTCCCATTTCAAGTGGCTTGTTTTTGCTTAATTTGAGCTGCACTACAAGTCAATCACAACTTAATTCCACAGAGAAAAGAATGGCCTGACACACAGTGACTGTTGAGAGACAGTTAAGTCCCCCCCTGCTACAGCGTTCACTGAAAAATATGTCACGGAAAATACACCCAGGTCTGCTGGCCAAACTTCATGAAGTATCTGTCTGCTGTGAGTGTTCCTGGCTGTGGCTCTGGTGACGTCCGTCAGTAAGTGTAGTGTCTGGGTGTCAGAATGTGTGTTCTGGGTAAAATAAAGAGGAGTGGCACAGAGATACCAGAACTGGTAAAGGAAAGTTGGCTAGACCCTCCTGATCATGTCTGTGCCTCTGCATGGCACCTTGCTTCTCTGCCTGTGTGTTATAGTAATGCAGAGTGTCTCATCCCCAGACAAGGGAGAGCACCTGGTTATAATCCCACAGTCCTACATGTGGGTCACTATACACAGGAGGATCTAGATATGCGATACTCCCTATAGGCACATGCTTTGAACAGTTGGTCCCCAGCTGGTGGTGCTATTTGGGGAGGTTCTGGGAAACTTCAGAGGTAGGATGTAGCTAGAGAAAGTAGGTCAATGAGGGCACATAATCGAGAGTGTCTCGCCACTGGTCCTTTGTCTCTCTCTCTCTCTCTGCTTCTCTGTCTATGAAGAAGTGAAGATCGGCGTCTGCAGGTACTTTTGTCGTACTGACTCCACACAAACATATAGAGCCAAGCAACCTTGTGAAACTATGAGCCAAAAAAAACCCTTCTGCTTTTAAATGGTTTTTATTGACATCTAGTTACAGCAGCAAAAAACTAAGTAATGCACAGATTATGTGGACTCAAAGTTACCTCATATAGCTGAGTTAATTTCTCCAAATGTAAAAAGAAATAATATTTTACTAATTCCTTAGTTTCATTTAGTGGGAAAACATATATGGTAGCACTCAGGATTTCTAAGACACCATATACTAAAACATTTACAATGAAACATTGGTCCCCCACCAAAATATTTCTGTCTAGTTTTATAACCTTTTTTTTTTTTTTTTTTTTTTTTTTTGGTTTTTCGAGACAGGGTTTCTCTGTGTAGCTTTGCACCTTTCCTGGAACTCACTTGGTAGCCCAGGCTGGCCTCGAACTCACAGAGATCCGCCTGTCTCTGCCTCCCGAGTGCTGGGATTAAAGGCGTGCACCACCACCGCCCGGCATAACCTTTTTATAAGATAAAAAGTCAAAGAGCTTCCTTAGAATATGTCCAAGAGTCTCAAGAGACAGCAGGATATAAATGTTTACATTTCTATCTATAACCAGTTATTTTTATTAAGTACTTACCACATGTGATGAATGTTCATTGTATGAGTGTTATATGATTGTTAGGAAATGTTGAGATAACTTCTATTTTGCAAACAAAGAAAACAGGGTTCTCAAAGGAAACACCAATCACAGAAGCAATGGGTTTTTAAACCAACCCCCTAGTGCTAAGTGTGAGAAGCCTCCCTAGGAGTTGTTGGCCAGAAAGTTGTTGGCCACAGGAATTGGAATCCCTGCGTTGTTAGTTTTCGATTGCCGAAACAAAGTACTATGACCGAAAGTCACAAAAGGAAGAAAGTTTATTTTGCCTTATGGTTCTGGAGGGCTAGAGTCAATAATAGTGAGGATGACATGTTAACAGGCAGTCACAAAGCATTGGCAGCGGAAGCAGGAAGCTGAGAGATCACATCTCAATCACCCACAGGAAGTAGAGGAAATTATCAGGAGTGGGGTGAGGCTATCAACCCTGAAAACCTACTCATGGTGGTGTGCTTTTGTCCAGCAAGGCTACATTTCCTAAAGGTTCCATAGCACTCCCAGATAACACCATCAGTTGAGGACAAAGTATTCAAATGCATGAGCCTATGGGTGACAGATCTCATACAAATGACCATAGCCCTTCAAAATTACACAGGTTGCCACCACTGCCTTTGTTTGCCCTTCTACCATAACTAGATGGTAATACCTTATGACTGTAGGCACCACTCATACTCATACAAGTAACACCACAAAAACTCATTGGTTCATTAAGTTGGACTTTGGTACAATCATTACCTTGGTCTGTCACGGGTTCTCTCATTGGAATGAGTAGATGTGTATGTGTGTTGTGTCTATCCAGTGAAAGTCTCTCACACAACACCATCAGTGAGTACTCATGCTCCAATGGAAGGCTCCATACTCATACTTTCCCGTGTGGGAAAGCCCAGGTTATGGAGCAAAAATAAAACACTGTGAAAGTGGAATAGGAACTTGGTGGGAGGAAGGGAGATGAGGAACCATTCTGGACATCTGTCACCAATTAATATCAAATTGAAGTTTGTTATAATCAGATAACTATCAACCATATGACATGAATCCTTTTAATTGTTCTGATGCTTGTTTCATGATTCATAATAGCCTCAGTAAATCCTGTACATACTTAAGAATGTGCATTTCTACCTTGTCAATGGAATATTATACCAATCTCATTAAGTTGGGTAAAAATGTTGTTCACGTTGTAAGGATTATGTCCTTAATTAATTACGTCACCAGTCTGCGATGGCGTCCCAGCCTGAAAAGCAGGCGTGCCCTCTGTGCCCTCTCTCTCTTTCCGCACTCTCTCCTTCGATATTCTCCCCCTTCCATGCGGTTGCTCTCTCACCCTCTCTCTCCCAATAAAGCTCTAGAGAGGTAACTATGGCTCATGACTCTTCCATCACCAATACATCCAGCACTCTCCTTTGTCGGCATGGCCACCACAGGTGGCAGCCAGCCACGAGCGCCGCCACTTAACCAACACACGTCTTCCCTAATTTTCTTTGTAGTTTCTGATATAGTATTGAGAATTATTAAGATCTTCAGCTACTTCATGAGAAGGAACCCATACCTGACATTGCTTGGGTAACCAAGAACCTGAGACTAGATCGCCCAGGGACCTATGATAAAACCCAATGCTATTGTTCAAAAAAAAAAAAGTAGTAATAAAATGACTCCTAATGACTTCTTCTGCTCTGCTCATATATCAGTGCCTTGATCAGGTATCATCAGAGATGCCTCCTTCTATAGCAAACGGAAACAGAGACCCACAGCCAGACATTATACAAAGAGTGAGAGACCCTAAATGGATGTTTCCATCAAATCCCTTCCTTCAGGGTTCAGGGAATTCAGCAGAAGAGAAGGCAGCAGTGTAAGAGCCAGAGAGGATAGAGGACACCAAGAAAACAAGGCCCTGTAAATCATCAGGATTGACGCACACATGAACTCAGAGACTGGGGCAGCGTGCACAGGGCCTGCATGGGTCAGCACCAGATGGGGACCTAGAGCTGAAAGGAGAAGTGGACACATGTCCCCATCCCTGAACCAGAAGCTATCTCCAATTGACGACCACTTGCAAATGAAAATTAATTTCCTCCTAGGGAGTCTCACTGGGGAAACAAACTACTCTTAAGGATGGGCTGCATGCCCAGCTGTAGATGATTAATAGACAGTGGCATCTTTGGAGGTTCTTTATCTCATAAAGCCATGTCAAGGCTCTTCTCTTAAAAAAAATCTTATTATTTCACTTTTATTTTTATTTTATTTATACTTTTTTCTTCTCTCTTTTTATTCTACAGGTGTTTATGTATATATTATGGTTTTCAGTTTAGTGTTTTGTTTTGTTTTTTAATGGGATTCCTGAGTTCACAAATGAGTAGTTCTCTGTTTTGTGTGCCTTCTCTTGGGTTCTTTTCCTTCTGTTTGTTTTGTATAATTCAGAATTTTAGTTTTTGTTTTATCTTATTATATTTTATTATTATCCCCGTAGACACCTTTTTGTTTTCTTTTTTTTTTTAACCTTTTTGTTTTCTAAGGAGAGACAAAAGGGGGTGGATCCCAATGGGAGGCGAGGGTGGGAGGAGCTAGGAGAAGTTGTTGGTGAGAACTGTAATCAGGCTGTATTTATTACATGAGGAAAACATCTATTTTCAATAAGAGGAAAAAAATCTTCAGCTAAATGTGTTTTTCTCCTTGTGTTTCTATCAGGTTTCCGACATCTTTCATTTGCCAACTCTGTTTCAAATTATGGGTGTGTCTTCTTGAATAATTGAAGCTTTAACACACAAGTACCCTTCCTTGTCCCGTAGGGTATTATTTGTTGTGAATGACACTTTGTCTGATTGTACTGCAGGTCTCAGGGTTTCCTTCATATTAGTTAACTTTCATTCTTTTTCTCATATCATTTTAGGTTTAATCTGCAATTTATATTTAAGATAGATTTTTTTTGGTATATATTCTGCATGTATCATAGCATGCATTTGCTTTTCTATCCAATTTGAACAACTCCTATAACAGCTCCTCTGTACTTTCAGACCAATGACATTTAACATAACAATGTGTTTAGTTTTAACTTGTCCCTCTTGTTCTTTGACTTACGTTCCTCTTGTCTGTTCTTTGTTTACTTCCCCCTCCTCCTCCTCCTCCTCCTCCTCCTCCTCCTCCTCCTCCTTCTCTTTCCCCTGGTCCTCTTCTTTGTCTTCCTTATCTGAGATCTGTTCTGATTTGATTGCACAATCTTTATTCCTTTAATGACTACAGCTCTGTTTTTTTGTAGGCTTTGAGCTCACTGTATTCTGTGTTTTCAAGCACTTCAGAGATTAACACAAGGCACTTGACATCATACATTTTAATTTGTTCTTTCCTGAATTTTTGTTAACACTGTGTTTGTGTGTGTGCATAGATATATGTTGCTTATGCATGTCATAAACATAAAGCTGCACTGGTATTTTTTTTAAATAGCTAAATTCTTTCAAATGGATTTGAATGATAATTTTGCAACCTCTTGTGTATTTTACCTGAGTTATTTACAAGTTTATTCTTCTTAATTCCTTTGTTTTCATCTAGTCAGTCTGAACAGCTTTATTTAAGATTTCTTGTGCTGGTCTTTAGGAAAGGAGGTTTTATTTTTCCATCCTTATCTGTTTTAAAGTCTTTGTCTTGATTTTTAAAAGGAGATGTCATTCATTATATACCTAGCTTGACAATTGTCTCCTGTAAATATTTTATCACCCTAGGTTAATCTGATTAGATATTTGTGAACTTCTTCTTTTAGGACAGACAGCTTTGCTTTTGTTAATTTCAAGTTCTCACTCTCCTGGGGTTTCTTTGATTGTGTATGTTTTCTAGATTCTTAAGCTGCAAACTGAAGTCATTAATTTGAGACTTTTCCTATTCTCCAGGTGTTTACAATTATCACATTTTAAGTACAAATTTTGAACATGTCGCTGTGGCCTCAATGCTCTAGTCTTGTCATCTTGCCTTGAGGGTTCTTCACAAGGTGTGCTCTGTATCCTTTGTTCCTCGGTATAGACCCCATCATTTGTACTTGTCTGACTTTTACAATTGTTTTTCTGAATTCATGTTTTTGAGAAATTTGATCATTAAACCTTAGTATAGTTGTTTTTGTGACTATTATGTTTGAGACCTGTTCAACCTATGGAATCTATAAGTTTATATTATAATCTCTACAGTTTCTCTGCTCATGGATGTCAGCTCTCTGACATCTTGCCACATGAATCCTGTGGGCTTTTCTTTAAATTTGATTTAAAAAAAAAAAAAAAACTTGCCCATTTTTCTGCATGATTTCTTTTCCTTTCTTCCCCATCAGGAATGTACTGTAAACACAAGCTCAGCTCCCTGGCATATTCCTGTTATCAAGCCAGACATTTTTCATCACAGATGTCATATTCGTCTTTAAAATATCAATCTGAGTCATTTAAAATACCTTTCGTGTACTTACTTAATATGATCTGTGTTGACTTCAGCCTTTTAACATTTCAAATACATTTACCATAACTATTATAATTCCTCATTTTAGGAATTTAAAGTATGCACCAACTCCGAGTTGGATTTGATGATGGGCATTTTGGTTTATCATGGAGTGTATATCTCTGTTTGTTTTCATGCAAGATAATGTTTTTGTTGGATGCCAGACACTGTAAAATTTACATAGTCAGATGTGTACTGTGAAGTGAGT